>NC_045162.1:18464623-18552123 GCF_900700415.2 Clupea harengus | reverse complement strand
ATCAGACGTGCATTTCCCAGTGAATGATTAAAACCAGCACAGAAGAGAGAGAGAGAGAGAGAGAGAGAGAGAGAGAAAGAGAAAGAGAGAGAGAGAGGAAAAAGACCGAGGGGAAAGGGACCGAGGGAGGGAGGGAGGGAGGAGGGAGGGAGGGAGGGAGAGTGAGAGAGAGAGAGCTCTGAACACCAACACCAGCACTTGGTGGTTGGGGGTCAGGGTTTCTCCTTGAGGGCGCTCCAGTGCAGGCTGCTGCTGGGTATGCCCCCATTGCCTGGCACAGACAGGGGGGAAGTTTGGGAAGGCGGGGGAGTCAGGGTTTCTTGAAGAAGCCGCCACCACTACTGGAAGACTGGTGGGAAATGTGTGGTGCTTTGTGGACGGAAGTTCCCGGGCTTTCCCAGAGCCACACGTTCCCAGTGTGAAGGCTGCTTGAGTCACGTCGATGCAAAGCACCCTGGGAAATGATTAGGGTGTGTTGTGATTTTTGTTGCACAAAGTAGATGATTTTATAACGTCTGGTTCGTTCCCTGTGTGTGTGTAGGTGGTGTTTCTGCCCAGCTTTGGCTGCCTGTATGTAGATGTGAGTCATCATAGTGGCACAGTCATCCTCACCCTCGCACCTGAGAGCTGTGCTGGAACCATCATCAGTCAGCACCACAGGTACACATTCACACAAACACACACACACACACACACAAACACACACACACACACACACACTCACACAGACACACACACACACACACACACACTCACACACCCCCCCACACACACACAAACACACAATATTAAGGCATCACACACACACTCACCACTCACATCATCACTCTTACCTAAAACAACAAATCAATCGTCTCGACTGTATACCACTGGCCCATGAAACCACATGTTGTTCACTGTTAACACCTCCTGGACTTTTATGATTCACTGACACACACACACACTCTTACTCCAGCTAGCGCACTAATCTTGAGAAACACTTTAATTAGTCGGCAGCAGGGGGCAGCACTGATCGTCGTTAAACACTCAACACCCCGGAGCCAATGTGGCTCTCATTTCCTGTCACAACACTCAAGCAGCCACTCACACACTCCCTCACACACTCCCTCACACACTCGCTCACACACTCCCTCACACACTCTCACACACACACTCCCTCACACACACTCTCTCACACACTCTCTCACACACTCTCTCACACACTCGCTCACACACTCGCTCACACACACACACGCACTCACACACTCTCACTCACACACTCTCACTCACACACTCTCACTCACACACTCTCTCCCTCACACACTCACTCACTCACTCACTCCCTCACTCACTCACTCCCTCACTCACTCACTGTGCTGCTAGTGACAGCAAAGGGTGGCTGGAGGGTAGGGGCTCCTGCTTTCTGCCTCTGCCACTCTCTTTCTCTCTCTCTTTCTCTCTCTATCTATCTATACCTTACATTCTCTCCCTCTCTCCTCAGGTTGTCCAAGCAGTCTCTGTCGTTCCGTGTGCTGCTGAGCGAGGTCAGTGTGGCGCTCTGTGATGACATCACCAGCCCGTCCGGCTCGGTGGAGTTGCTCCGCCTCACGCTGTCTAAGCTGCTGCTACACCACTCGCCCTCCGACCTCTCTGCCGACCTCTCGGCCGACCTCCTCACCACCACCTCCTCCTCTGCCTGGGACCTCCACCCAGACCCCGGCTCCCCCGTGCCCGGCTGGGGTGGCAGCGTGCTGGAGCTGTACTGTGCCAATCTGCAGCTGGACAACCAGCTCTACACCCGCTCCAGCTTCCACTTCCCCGTGCTGCTGTGCCAAGACCCCCGCACCGCCGAGCCTCAATCCTCCTCTTCCTCCTCTCCCTCTTCCTCCTCCTCCACGTCCTCTGGCGCCCCCTGGAGCTCGGAGGCCAACCCCCTCCTCTCCCCCCACGCGCTGCAGGCGTACCGCAGCTCCTGCTTCCTGCGTCTGGCGATGGCTCTGGGCCCCGACCTCAGCCTGGAGACGGTGGCCTTCCAGCTGCAGCCCGCGCGCGTCTACCTGGAGGACACCTTCGTCTACTACGTCAAGACCCTCTTCCACTCCTATCTGCCCGAGTCCGCCTTCAGGAGCGGGAGCAGTGGGTCCCCGTCCTCGTCTTCGTCCTCGTCCACCACCACCGCCGGCCTGCCGGAGGACGTGGTCCAGGCCACCCAGGCGCTGGTGTGGCCCCTGAGGCTGCAGAGACTGACCATCCAGCCGGTCAGCCTGCTGGTGAGCATCCACGCGTCCCTGAAGCTGTACATCGCGTCGGACCACACGCCGCTCTCCTTCTCCCTGTTTGAGCGCGGCCCCGTCTGCACCACCGCACGACAGCTGGTGCACGCGCTCGCCATGCACTACGCCTCAGGAGCTCTCTTCAGAGCAGGTGAGAACACACACACACACCTACAATCACACAAACACACACACACATGCACTACGCAGCGTGTGAGAACACACACACACACCTACAAACACAAATGCACTACACACACCTACAAACAAACACACACACACCTACAAACACACACACACACACACATGCACTACACCTCAGGAGCTCTCTTCAGAGCAGGTGAGAACACACACACACACACACACACACACACACACAAACATGCACTACGCCAGTGGTTCTCAACCGGGGGTACGCGTACCCCTGGGGGTACGTGAAGGCAGTCCAGGGGGTACGTGGGATTTTTTAAAGATATATTTAAAATAAGCATCCATTCAAAAATCCTTTAAAAATAGTTATTATACGGCTCTTCAGAATGTTCCAAAAAGTTCCGTTGATTTGTATGGGCCATATGTGGGTTAAATGTCTGCGTTCGTAGGTCTGTCATTTCTTGATATTCACCGCTGCGAAAAGTTTATGACCGCTGTCATTGGCAATGGGTTTTGTGCTTCTAATTCGCATCTTTCATATCAATCCGCAAGTAGTCCTGGTAATTTAACGTAACGGAAAGTAATTGAAAGTTTAAGTCAGAAGGTGGGTTGCTATGCATTTGCGCGAAGAACTATTTTTTCTTAGCGGAAATCACGAAATGGCAACAAAATCATTAAAAAGAGGTATTTTGGAGGAATGTCTTCTATGGTTTTGGCAAGTAACCGTATAATAAGCGGGATATTTGTATTTATTTCAGTAGGCCTAGGTTCGTGCGTGTGGGTGTGCCTGTGAGCGTTTGCGCTGATATAAATTGATATTACTATTGCTCTCGTGTGTGTGTGTGCCAGCCATGTGTATTGATCGTTGGAATGGAATTGTTGGAATTACTATCTGAAGTACACACATTTCTGATTGAGCACAGATCTCCCCATGCCACCTTGTTCCAGGACACAGACTGGCTTGCAAAGATGTGCTATCTGGCAGATATATTCAGCAAACTGTACGAACTGAATATGTCTCTGCAGGGAAAAGACACCAGCATTTTAAAACTGTATGACAAGGTGGGTGGCTTCCTGAAGAAAGCAGAGCTTTGGAGAAGAGCCTCTGCACAGGGGGATTTCGCCTGCTTTCCTCAGGTGGATGATTTTCTCTGTAGTGAGGATGTGGACAGAGCTTCAGTCAAGTTGCTCATCGTGGGACATTTGACTAACTTGATTGAAAATTTCCATTCCTACTTTCCTGACATGGAGGAGAAATCTAAACAGCTGGATTGGGTGAGAAACCCATTTCACTTTTCCGAAAACAAACGGAAGCAAGCTACCTGTCACTAATCAGGAAACACTCCTGGAAGTGTCATCTGACCGTGGCCTCCAGATGAAGTTTGCCACATCCACACTCACACAGTTTTGGGTGTCTGTGAAGCAGGAGCACCCTGACCTAGGACAGAAAGCTTTGGAGCAGCTACTAATCTTTGCCTCCACATATTTATGTGAGGCCTCCTTCTCTGCAATGACTGATCAAAACAAAGCAGAGAAACAGACTGTGCCTGGAGAAGAGCTTGATCACAGCAGTTGCCGCCCTGCCACCAAGACTGACAAAGCTTCTCAGTGAAGCACAAGCACAAGTTTCTCACTAAAACTCAGTTCAATGCAACAATGTTCAATGTTCAGTGTTGATAGTTTAATAAATCAGACAATGATGGTATAGCGCTGTATATTACATCTTTTTTTCAATAAAAAATGCTCTGCGCTGGTTAGGGGGTACTTGGCTGAAAAAATATTTCACAGGGGGTACATCACTGAAAAAAGGTTGAGAACCACTGCACTACGCAACAGGAGTACTCTTTAGAGTAGGTGAGAACACACACACCTACAAACACACACACACACATGCACTACGCAGCAGGAGCACTCTTTAAAGCAGGTGAGAACACACACACACACCTACAAATACACACACTCACACATGCACTACGCAGCAGGAGCACTCTTCAGAGCAGGTGAGAACACACACACACACCAAACGCACTCTCATGTGTACTCTCACTCTGTAGTTTTACTTCAGGGAGCTGTTCAAATACACAAACATTGGAACATTTTAGTTTTACTACATAGCACTACACACACACACACACACACATATGAATGAGTTTCATAATAAGTCTCTCTATGGAAAGCTGTTCTGGTGAGGGGGTTCATGCTGTTGCACACACAGGTTTGGAGACACGGGAGTGACACATTCCTCTCCCTGCAGCCCAGTTCTGTACTTGAGCCCTCTCCTGTGGCACACACACACACACACACACACACACACACACACACACACACACACACACACACCTTCCCTAACATGTGAAGCCCATTAGTGACTTTCCACTGGACACACCTCATCTCATGACTCCTCGTCGGTCCCATCATCCCTCCCTGGCCCTGTGGAGCCCAGCTATCTCACACCAAACAGCCCGCCTCTCCGTGCCCATATCGCTGTCCTTCAGAGAAGGGGGGGGGGGGGGTGTCTATAAAGGCAGTGGAGTTGAACTGAAGCAAATGGAGAGCGTGACGGATCCACACCCCCTGGCCACCACGCACACACACACACACACACACACACAAACTCTCTCTCTCACACACACACACACACGTCTCTGCCTGAGAGAGCGCCCTCCTCCTGACACTCAACACATGGAGCTGATTAACACACACACACAAACACTCACACACACACGCACTTGTACATGTACAAATACACACACAAACCACACACATGCCCTCACTGGCCAGAGCTCAGGCCTCGTTAGAGCCCTCATCTATGGCTGTATATCATCCTATCAAGTCCTCCTTTTCAGCTTTGCCTGAGCTGCACACCATCATGGAACTGATTCAGCCCACTCGCATGTCCTCGGCCATTACTCCTGCCTCTACACGCATGGGTCACTCACATCCTTTCTTTTTCCGTGCTGTAACGGCCTTACCGACCGCAGCTGAAGTCCCATTCTCTCACCCGCACACACACACACACACACACACACACACACTCTCTCACACACAAACACACACACAATGAGGGAGCGGATGCTTCGTTTACGAGGAGATTGGCGGGGTGGGAAGGAACGACCTGTTAAAAGGCTTCGGTGGAAGTATGGCCATGTGATTTCTTTAGTAATGCTCTTCACAGCTTATAAATATCACCCAGCTGTAGCACCCAGTTTACGTGTGTGTGTGTGTTAGAGAGGTGAGACGCTAGATCTCTATAAATCCAGCCTTAGTGAGTGAGTGTGTGTGTGTGAGTGTGAGAGAGAGCGAGAGAGAAAGCCTGCATGTCGTCCTATATGTGCACAGTATATGAAAGAGAAGCTTGTTTGCTTCTGTACTGCTGATCATATGGAGACACTCATAAAGGCCAATACATGAAGGCTACAGCATATCTGCGTTTAGCTACGTATGGGTTCTAAGTGTTTCTCTGTGAGACTTTTTCTCATGGTGTGTGTGTGTGTATATACTGAGAGAAAACTAGACAACACCAAATAGTGTGTTATGTGTATGCCTATCAGAGAAACAACATGAACCTGACCTGAGTGTGCTTGAGTTTGATGAAAAGCATAGGTACGTTTCTATGGTGAACTATTGTTATAAATTATGTGCAATTATTATAACATGTACAGTGTACGTAGTGAGTGTGTGGTGTGTTCTCCTCAGGTTGGGTGGTAGGTTCACTGGAGATCCTGGGCAGCCCTGCCAGTCTGGTGCGCAGCATAGGGAACGGCATCGCTGACTTCTTCAGGCTGCCCTACGAGGGCCTGACCAGGGGCCCCGGGGCCTTCGTCAGCGGCGTCTCCAGAGGGACCACCTCATTCGTCAAACACATCTCCAAAGGTACCATTTACACCCTCACCCACTTCTGTGCTTCTCTCTATAACTCTGTCTGTCTATCTCTCTCTATCCATCTTCCACTGTTGCAGTAAAAAAAATCACTTTTACACATTTCCAATTATTGTTTATATTGTGTTTACCAATTACTTCTCTCCCCCCCCTCCTCTCTCTCCCTCCTTCCCTTTGTCTTCTCTCTCTCCAGGCACTCTGACCTCCATCACTAATCTGGCCACCAGTCTGGCACGGAACATGGACCGCCTGTCTCTGGATGAGGAGCACTACACACGACAGGAGGAGTGGAGAAGGCAACTACCAGAGAGCCTAGGGGACGGACTCAGACAGGGCCTCTCACGCCTGGGCATCAGCCTGCTGGGTGAGGACACACACACACACACACCCACCCGTTGGGATGGGTGAATGACAGTCAGTCATAACCTACTGAAACACCTTCATTCATGGCTCTTATACACATTCAGTAGGAGTACGAAGAGTAATACTAGATATTGTGTCATCAGGAAGTAAGCATATCGGTTACACAGCCAATATTATATGTGGAGTATATATGAACTCAGAAGAAGGTCTAATGACCTAAAGCCCCAAACAGAGAGGAGGGTGACCAGGACAGGGGTACGTGAGGACAGGGGTACGTGAGGACAGGGGTACGTGGGGACAGAGGTATCTGAGGACAGGGGTACATGAGGATAAGGCCTGTACATACTCCTAATCATTAACTCACCTACTTACCTACATACCTACTTCACTGACGTTTGTCATGTTACCTACAATCCAACATTGCTTTATTAGTGCAAATTTTGACAAATAAATCCTTATTTTTACACACACGACACACGACACACGACAGGAGATGTGGAGAGGACGGCTACCAGAGAGTCTAAGCATCAGCCTGCCCAAAACACACACATGCCCACTATGCATATAAACAAACACACACACAGTTATAACTGATCTATGTTGTTCTGTGTGTGTAGGTGCCATCGCAGGCATCGTGGACCAGCCTATGCAGAACTTCCAGAGGACATGGGACATGCAGAGCTCAGCCGGCAGCAAGGCCAAAGGAGTCATCTCCGGCGTGGGGAAAGGCATTGTAGGAGTTTTCACCAAACCCATCGGTGGAGCAGCTGAGCTGGTGTCACAGACTGGATACGGTGAGTGTGTGTGTGTGTGTGTACCTTTGAGCATGGGTGGGTTTTGCCGTGGGTGTATTTGCTAAATGCATGCGTGTGTGTGTGTGTGAGATTGAAGGCTCTCATATGGTCGCAAGGCATTCCCTTCAAAAACGCCTCTGTTCTCTGCATCCAAAATGTTGCTATTAAACCAATACACATTCACATAACGCCAAAGCACCACAGCATTGATTACACATGGTCATAGCACACTTCAGTGGCCTCAGTGACCAATACAAGCCAGGGATTGATCTTGTTGTGTGTAAACGTTTGCAGCTGCGTGTGCTGCGTATGCTCTGGCGTTTACGCCATGTAAACGGGTCAGGCAGAGGGATGCCGTGTGATGATGATGCGCGGCATGTTGCCGAGGCCTGACTGATAAATCATGTGCTGACACGGAGCAGGCCTCGGACACACACCCTGACTCTGACGCAGCTCTTACATACCAGCTGCATTCCATCCGCGTGAGCAAGCGCGCTCACTGAGCACTTTATGTAGGAAACGCGTGAAGAAAGTGCATATAAAACTGTACCAAGCCATTTTAAATGGGGATAAATCAGTGTTAATTGTCCAGCTTGAGGCCACTTTGTAGTGAGCTGCAGTTGGCCGGAGAGATGTGCGTGTGTTTGTGTGTTTCTTTGCTGTGTGTGTGTGTGTGTGTTTATTAGCTGTACTCTCAATTGAATAGGGCTCTTGATGGAGCCACTGAAAGGCTGAATGACGTACGTGGGCTGTCTCTCTGAAGGTGCTCAGGGGTTTATGGCTGGTGTGTGTGTCTTTGTGTTTAAGTGTGTGTGTGTGTGTGTGTGTGTGTGTGTGTGTGTGTGTGTGTGTGTGTGTGTGTGTGTGTGTGTGTGTGTGTGTGTGTGTGTGTGTGTGTGTGTGTTAGCTGGTCGCTGTCACAGCACATAAAGAGTAAAGGGGTGTGCAGTGCAGTGCTGTGTTAAGAGGCTAAGCTCCCCCAGGAGCCCACACTGGCACACAGTTAGGTTGCCGTGGCAACACTTACCCTGCTAAAGGAGGCTGAGCACATAAACATGCTTATGTCTCGCCCACATACACTATACACTAACTGCTATACTACACAAACCTACTGGCTACTCTCTGTGGACACAGACACACAAATTAATACACACACACACTTTCACAGAGAGTAAGAGAAAAACAAGGAATGACATGACACACACATCGAAAGTACACAGGATTGTGCACATGGATATTCATAAATGTACGCTTTTCTTCAAAGGCAATCACTACTATTGTACACACACTCACTGTCACAGTGTGTGCGCAGTGTGTGACCGAGTGTGCGCACACACGCACACTCACATCACTTCATAAACAGGCACGCCATTAACACAGTATAGAATAGATCAAGCGGACTCTGGTATGTGTTTCACTTGCCCACCCTCAACCCTCTTAACCTCTTTATGTCTCACATCAATGACATCATCACTGAGGGCCGCCACATGCTTTACGAAGTGTTTAAACCCATGACATCATTGCTCTCCAGTAACAGGAGGAGAAAGATGAGGCAAGGAGGCACGCAAACATACATTTATGCTAGAGCAGTAGATTCCTGTAGACACACAGCTGTAGAACACATTTCTATTGTGTGTGAACACGCTAACTTGTGTTTTTGATTCTGACTCATGTGTCAGTTTGTGTGTACATGCTTTGCACTAGTTCGTCATTCATTGTGTTTGTGTGTGTGTGTGTGTGTGTAAATACTTTTGCTGGGTTTTATTGTGTATTTATTTGTGTGTGTGTGTGTGTGTGTGTGTTGACAGGTATCCTTCACGGTGCTGGACTGTGGCAGCTTCCCAAACAGCTCTACCTAGCAGTAGAAGTGCAGGCGGCCCAGGCCCCCAACAGCCACCTCAAATATGTCTGGTAAGACACCCCCATCTGACCTCCGACCCCTCACCCTAACCTCTCCCACCCCCCTGAGCCTGGCAGACCCATGGCACCACGCTCAGGCAACTGGGCCAAATCAGCAACTGGGCCAAATCAGGGCCGGACCCCCTCCACTGGCCAGCCAGGGCCCCTCCTGAGAAGCATGAGTGCCACATGAAAGCAGCCTGCAGGAGAGCAGCACCAGAGCCCTCTGTGTGTGTGTCTCTGTGTGTGTGTGTGTGTGTGTGTGTGTGTGTGTGTGTGTGTGTGTGTGTGTGTGTGTGTGTGTGTGTGTGTGTGTGTGTGTGTGTGTGTGTGTGTGTGTGTGTGTGTGTGTGTGTGTGTGTGGCTGTGAGTGCGGCTGTGAGTGCAGCCAGCTCCTACATACACGCACCCCAAGATCCTATCCAGACATAGTTCTGTGTTTTAAGAAAGACTGTGTGTGTGTTTTTTTTTTTGCATGTATGTGAGTTTGTGGTCAGGGTTTAAGTTAGGATCTGTTCGTTTACTGGACGTGTTCTATCCTGCACAGCTCAGCCATACCCCATGGTCTCTAGAGCCGCCATCTTGACTTTCTACAGCAATCCTCACTTTAGCCGCAGTCTGCTCAAAGTTCCCCTCTGTTAACGGGAGGCTTGTTTTGTCACTGTTGCCATGGAGGAGGTTTTATTTTCACTACGCATCAAGACTAAATACTCAGTCCAACCCCCATTCACATCAGATTCTCTCATGGTTGTCTCTCGTAACATATATTTGGTTCTGTAAGACCAATTGAATTGAATTGAGCTGACTGCCACCATGGTTCTCCCTCCCGCAGGAAGCTGCTTCAGTCTCTTGGCCGTCCGGAGGTGCACATGGCTCTGTGTGTGGGTCTGGTGAGCAGCTCCGGGCAGGAGCACGCCGGGTGTCTGCTGCTGACGGCGGAGGTGCTGTTCGTGGTGAGCCTGTGCGAGGACACCCAGCAGCAGGCCTTCCCCATCACGGAGGTCACCTGCCAGCAGGACCCCCTCCAGCCCGGGGAGCTCACACTCACACTGCAGCAGCAGAGGGTCAGCAGTGACAATGAGGTAGAGCGCACGCGCACACACACACACACACACACACACACACACACACACACACACACACACACACACACACACACACACACACACACACACACACACACACACACACACACACACACACACACACACACTGCAGCAGCAGCAGAAGAGGTTTAGCAGTGACGAGTTAGAGCACACATATGCACGCACAGACGCGCAGACACACTGCAGCAGTTTAGCAGTGACGAGTTAGAGCACACACATGTATATATACACATGCACACACAGACACACAATCAGAAACATTCACACTGCAGCGGCAAAGAATCCTCAATGATACCAAGGCTGAATGTGCAGTGTACACTTCCACACACAACATCCAGTCATTAGCCACGAACTGTGTAGGATGTGTTAATAACCTGCCGTTTTCTCTGGTCAACAAGATGGCAGATGCAGTAGAGATGGATTGGCATCTGTTAACTCTATTGCATGTCTTTCTCCTTCTCCTTCCTCTTGCCTTCTCTCTCCTCGTCTCCCCCTCCCCAGGCCGATGGGGGCCGTGAGCGTCTGTCAGAGCAGCAGTACCGGAGGCTGGTGGAGTACGTGACGCGTGTGTCTCAGCACCTCTCCCCCTCCACCTCCAGCCTGCAGCAGCAGCACTCCCCCGTCACCCTGGCCGAGCCGCCCCCAACCCTCACCAAGTCCTACCGCTACCTGGTGGAGCCCGCGCACGCACGTGTCTTCGTCTACAAGTTCACTACGGTCAAGAACAAGGCCCTACGTGTGGGCTTTCACTGACACATACACTGAGACACACACACACACACACACACACACACACACACACACAGCTGACAGCCACCACTGATGGCCTTATTTACTGGACCGATGGGCTCTGTCTGAGAGAGCGAACTATATATGCACTGCGGTCAAGCCCTGACCAGAAGCATTTAGCAGGAACACCAGTTGAAGGGAAAACGGATCTCAGTGCTACCTGCGATTTGTGGACGGTCTGGCTCGAGCGTGAGGTATGAGGAGTGCAGGTGGAACTTAACTATGTAAAGGATAAAGCTGCCCTGGTAGTGGATGATTCAGGACCGGATGCCTCCAGGACTCGTGGGCTGTGGAGGAAAGGCTTTAGGGAGAAGCAGGAGAGTGTAGTGGGCATGTGAGGAGGGCTGAGGGATGTGTGAGCAGGAAGACGTGAGGTTGGACAGATGGAGTGTAGTGCCCACACCACTACAACAGGATGGGAAAGGGAAAACGCGGGGTGAATTGTATTGCATTTCATTCCGAAATAATGTACACACACACAGAGAGAGTTTCATGCACGCTAGCACTAACATACATACATTCACAAAGAGGCCTTTCATTTCCATGTATTTATTACAGTATCAGAGCTGCACATTAGCGCGTCTAAGTTTAGCACAGTTAGACCCCCCTCTTTATAAAGCAGACTGTTCGACTGTTGAAGCCAGGCTGTGGCTTCATAAACTCCAGATCTATGGTGACCGAACTCCCCATCACCCCCATGAATTATTCTAGAACACTCAACAGAGAATGTAGAAGACAAGAAACTAAGACGTTGGCTGGATAGAAATCTCTAATGTACAGATCACCTCACGCTGAGTCTTGTGTTCTCGTGCCCTTTCAACACTAACAGCGGGGGAGTTCAGGAGGAGGAGGAGGTTAACCAGGGTTGGTGCTCAGTTCCCCTTCAGATGTGTGTCAGTGTCAGCATGTCACCTCTCTCCTCCTCTCGCGTTGAGATGGTTGTCCTGTGCGTTTAAACTTCGCCCGTGCTTCAGCGTGAGGAGCCCATGCCAATGTTTGTGCAATAAGTGTGTGTGGTTAAGGCTCGTGAGTCTGCGCGTCCTGGCAACCAACCAAAAGCTGAGTGAGTGTATTCCTGGGTTTTGTATATTTCCTTTTTAGAAGACGTTACTTAACTGATGTTTGATTTTTATTTGTGTATTTTTTTTAGATGACATGACCTAACTGACGTTTGATTTTTATTTGTTGTTGTTTTTTTTTCATTTTTGTACTCATTCGTCTCTGCCAACATTGTCCTTTTGCTAAAATAATGTTTTAATATTAAAAAAAAGCCTTTTTACTAGACCCTGTCAACTTTGTGGAGGAATCATCCTTTTGTAAGCCATCTGAAGCATTCGCAATGCTAACGACTGATGTATCAATAATGAAATATATCATTCTAATAAAATATTTAATTAACCTGATTGTCATGTTTTCCTTCCACGGAAACCGATATAGAGTATGTCGTCACGAGGCATCTCACACCGCACACAATGTCATTTTCAGTTGCTGCTCACTTTTAGGCAGAGCGGCCAGGCGTCTCCACTGGGGGACGACAGAGAGCAGGCTCCTCTTCAGAATGGCCCCCCTCTCGCCTTAGACCCTCAGGCAGACGTCAGCGGCCTGAAGCACAGTTGAACAAGTGAATCAGCTCCTGACAGTCAATGCAACCTTATAAAGCAGAACTGGAACATAAATCATGTAATAGTGAGTCTCTCCTGCACCTGTTCAGTGTGTGTGTACCTGTGAGTGTGTTGGCACCAGTGGCCTCTGGTTGTGTGTGTGTTCTTGGTGTGGTGGCAGGGTTGGGGCCTGGGGGCCTCCTACCGACCTCTGACCTCAGGCTGGGGGTATACAAGGAATCTGCAGGACCAGGAGGGGGATACAATTATACAACATGCACAAACACAGACAGATGAACATAAACACACACTCTTGCAGAGACTGTTTCGGTAAGCATGAACACCAGCGTTCACACTCACATATAGACAGACTATGACAACCAGAAATACCAATGAACACACACACACCATACACACACAGCAAAGACACACACACACATACACATCCTGCTCTGACAGGACATAACACAAACACACAGCCTGCTTTGAATAGCATTAACATATACACACACCCAAACGTCTATGGCAACGAGCATGCGCACACACACACACACACACGTGGCAGTGGTGGGCATTGTGGTGATGATGATGATGACCAGCTGTATGTGCAGGCAGGGCCCCTCCTGCGAGTGCCATTAAAAAGCCATTGGCAGCACGCTCCATTTAGCGCCCAGTGTTGAGTAACGACCCGAAGAGGCTCATTCAAGCACTTTATGTATTTTGGAGTGTGTGTGTGTGATGGCATCTGTAAACCCTAACCCACAGGTGGAAGACTACATGTGTGTGAGACACATTACAGTATATGAGCCTTAAAAATGCCATCACCCACACACAGCCCCGTGTGGCATTTGTAAACTGTGTGTGTGTGAGAATGATGGCATTTGTGAGACCTGCCCCACAGGTGAAAACACTGTCTCTGAGTGTGTGTTGCCTTTTCCTACCTCTTCCTGTGCTAAAGGAGGCATGAGCTTCTTCCTGCAGCATCTGCTTGCGTATCAACACAGACTCCCTCTCCAATGCTGCCATGTACTTGGAGTAGGACCAGGACAACTGGCAAAGACAGAACTCCATCATAATCAAGCACACAAAACATGAAGTTAAAAAAAAAAGTTAATAGCTCTAGTAATGTAATAGATTAAAACAAATACAGAGCTATTTGTTTAGTAAACAGAATGAATGTTGCATAGTCTGAAGCTTGTGTTACAGTGAAACTGCAGATCAGATACATGATAGTGTCTCCTGTACGTCGCTTTGGACAAAAGCGTCTGCTAAATGTAAATGTAAATGTCTGTTCCATGGATGCTAGGGTGAGACTCTCACCTGATCTATTGAGTAGAGTAGCTCATCATCCTCTCTTCTACCATCTCCATCCTCAGTAAGGCCTCCACCCTCACCACCCGTCTCCTGAAACAAACTCGTTTGGTGCCTGCTCAAGCCCTCCTGCAAAAATAGAGCCATCATTGTTACAACCCACATCATAAATGTCTGTGTTGTCCATGCATTTAAACAGTGACAGAGAGAAGCTAAGCACATTTAGTACTGAATTATTATTTGTCACTTTAGAACATTTAGAATATTCTAACCAAGACATTTCACCAATGTATTATTTATAAATAACAACCGGTCTGTATCCTTGATGTGTATCCAAAGGTTGTGTTGTAAGGGATAATGTATAATCCGCCGGTCAGTATTGGAAAATAAATCCTGACCCGACGAACAGGACGCACAGCGGAGGGGTCTTGTTTACGTCCTGAAGTGATTTATTTTCCGATACTGACCGGCACACTATACATTACCCTGCTTACTATATGGTTTCTTGCCAAAACGATAGAAGACATTCTTCCAAAAGACCTATTTTTAATTATTATGTTGCCGTTTCGTGACTTCCGCTAAGAAAAATAGTTTTTCATACAAATAGAACATTAAAGTTCCAGGTGTTGCATAGCGAACCCATTACTTACTGTCTTCAAGTTACAATGAATTTCCGTGACGTTAAGTGAACGGACCAATTGCGGAATGATATGAAAGATGTGAATTAGAAGCACAAAACCTGTTGCCAATGGCAGTGGTCATTAATCTTTTGCAGCGCACAATAAAAAGAAATATCAGACCTCCGAACGTTGGTCAATTGAGCTTTCTGCAAATTTCTGTGGAGCCATATAATAAATACCGATAAAAGCTTTGCAAGCAATAACAGCTTTGATAAATTACCAAGTAATAAGAAGGATACCGCCCACCCAGCTATAACAATATCCAGTTGGCTGTGCATTACCCCTTACTCATAACACCATATTACAATCCCAGACAAATATGAGAAACCTGAGCCTTCCTCTCCTCCTCCACTTCCTCCTCTCTCCTGCGCTGCAGTTCTCTCTCTCTCTGCCGGACTCTCTTCCTCTCCAGTAGCGACAGCAGGTCCTCCTCCTCTCCCACCCTGCTCTTGAAGTCCAGGAACTGTGGCCACAGCTTATACAGCTCCCCAAACACAGACATCTACACTCATGCCACACATATGCAGACACAAGTAGACATACCTTTAAACAAGCACACAGCACACGCATATACAGTATAGTACAATTACATTCAAGTTTTGTGCCTTTTACCCAGAGCAGCGTCTATTGGAAGTAATGTATGTATGTGCATCCATGTTACAGGAGCTTTATTCCCAGTGTAATATGCACCTTGCGACCTAACTCAAATGTATGCTGTCATGTACTTCCATTCTTTTATCTTAATGTATACATCCACTGTAATGTCAGTATGTCAGCATGTATGCTGTCTTGCCATGCAATTCATAACCATAGAGTTATAAGGCCCTTTCCACCAATTAAACAGTTCAAATTCTCCTTTACGGCCAGCAGCGATTAATATACACTGAGTTCATTTCTGTGTTCCCTGTCCTGTGAGAGCAAACCTGGGCCTCTCTGAAGACGTATGGTCCCAGCTCCCTCCTCCTGTCCAGGATGGTGCGCGCCTGCTCGGGGGGGATGCTGATCTGCAGGGCGGGGGGCACAGACGAGCTGATGAAGCAGGTGATTATGGTGCTGATCTTGTGCTGGATGGTGGCCTCGTCACAGTGCGAATGACACAGGTCCTGAGCACACCAGAAGGAGAGGAGGGAGAGAGAAGTTAGCTATTCAAGCAGGTTAACACAGATTGCTTTCCCTTTACCCAGGTCAAAATGGCTCGGACAAACTGAGAAAGGTGCACCAGTGTTAATGTGGCATGTCTGAAGGAACTGGTGAAAAACATAACTAAAATATGTTCCTGCAAAGGGACACATAATGAGAACAGGATGTTTTAGTTCTTTTATGATAATTGCTAGTTCACTGTTGGCAAGTTGAATAATTCTCTCCAGACCATTTCCCAGCTGCAATAAACTAATTGAAATGCTATGATTAATGCTACAATTGACATTGAAGTTAGTAATTAACATAATGCAATTTGCCAATTACTGATTGAAACATTATGAAAACCTTGATGATGACCTTTAGTGATTCAGCTTAGGCAATCTGATCATGTGTGCCCATGTGGGAGAGGATTAACTGACTGACTGGTCCTTGCCTTGTATCTCTGCACCTCCAGCCAGAAGAGCACGTCATTGTCGTAGAGGTCCCCCTTCAGGGACACGAAACGCTGAAACTGCAGGCTGGTGACAGGGTTGAGGAGGGCCTGCCGGAAGCCCAGCACCTCCCTGGAGGAGGCCATCCAGGCACCATCCGCCTGCTGAGAGGGCTGGGGTGGGTGGAATGAGAATACCCAAAATAACAGGTTACTGATTCTAAAACGTACCTTGCCCAGAATGTGGCATTGGGCAGGGCCAGGTCCATTTCAGCTACTATATGACAAAACACCCTCAATCATACAAGCAGTCGGTTTTAAGAGTGGTCATTCAACTGAAACCGTTCTTTTATCTGTGACTGAAGCATTGGGAGTAGCAAAAGCATCTGCTCAGTCATCAGTTCTGATTTGACTAGACTTGTCAGCAGCCTCTGGACCCCTCTTTTCTATCTACACAACTTCCTTAGGTGAGATCATCCTTTTGCATGGGTTCTCCTGTCACTGTTATTCAGATTATACTCAACTTTATTTGTCCATCCCCCCGGATGAATCCACAGTATCAGCTCAAATTTCTGCATGCCTCAGTGATATTTCAGTTTGGATGAGGAATCAACACCTCCAGCTCAATCTTTCAAAAAAGTACCTCCTGGTATTCCCAGCCAATCCGGCAATCCCACAAAATATTAACATTCAGCTTGGTTCATCTTCATTGACCCCAACTAAAATGGCACAAAACTTGGGTTTTATATAATTGATGACAAATTTAATTTCTCTGAGCATGCAGCTTCTGTCTAAAGGTCTTGTCTCAAGCTCTTAAATGCCATAATTCAGCGCTATTTATCCTCTCGACCACTTTGCTCCTCTGATGAGTGTCTGTTGTCTTTGCCTTCTCTCAGCAGCCAGAGATCTCAGTCAAGACTCTTTGCATTCGTGGTACCTCACTGGTGGAATGATCTACCTAATGCTGTCCATTCCAGTGACAGCCTTCTTACATTTAAAGCATTTATCATGTTTAACATTTTGTTATATATATACATAAATCTAATAGTATTATTTAGGATGTAGTAGACAGCAAACAGGTTTGCAAAGTTACACAAACAGGTTCATTAACATAACATTTAACAAGATTTGACTGTTATCCATCTTGTGCTCCTAGAGTAAAGACGATAATATAGCAGGCAACCCGATAATATAGCAGTTATTGAGGAACACTGTCTAAACATACAGCACAGGCATGATCACAAATGGGTCACCTCACAGACAGGGCTGTTAAAATCTCCAGAACATCAGAGCATCTGGTGAATCAGACCAGTTTCTGTATATTCTCTCTATCTTAGTGCTTTTATGAACAAACAACTGCAGCCAAAAAGAAGATGTCGTACCTTCCACAGCTGCTTCTTCCTGCGGTATCTCCTCCTGCGCTCCTCCACCTGGGGCTGGACACACACACACACACAACAGACAGCAGATCCAGAGTGACCACAGCACTACCTAATGCCCTCTTCAAACACTGATACACACTCAGGCAACACTACACCACAAGCTCAACATTCCCTTCAGTGCCTCTCAAACCACCCCCACCCTTCTCTCCCTCTCTCCCTCTCTCCCTCTCTCCCTCTCTCCCTCTCCCTGTCCTTGTCGCTGTCTCTGACTGAGTTAACAGCATCCCTGATGACCTGTAATGCTCCCTCATCTTCTAATGCTGGGCATATCAGTGTCTAAACACAGGTATACATGATAGCGTAATTAACACGACAGGGGGAAACAGGAGTGCTATTTAGGACGGCCGTAGGCGAAATGTGAGGAAGAGGCATTTTGAGGTTTCACGTTCGGTGACTGATAGACACAACAAAACACCACCAGCCTACACTAGTAGTAGTCCTTAGTCAGGTAGTGCAACATAAATGCTTAAAATAATGGATTTGTGCTCCTCTTTTGAAATGACATGAGAGTGGGTGGGTGGAGGGATCCGACAGACAGACCTGCAGCTTTTGGCGCTCAGTGAAGTCAGGTGTGGACAGGTAGACAGGCAGCCATTTCCTCTCAATGCGGTGCATCACAAGGTTCTGCATCTGCAACAGCGCATCACCTGATAGACCGCTCTGCAGGAGCTGGCCCCTGCCACCAGCCAGACGGATGACCTGAGAACGAACGAACGCGCGCACACACACACACACACACACACACACACACACACACACACATAAAGAAAGAGAGACACACATACAGAGATATACAATTATGTTTTTCATCTGAACACAGACACACACACACACACACAATTAGCTTTTAGTAGTCTGATACATGATATACATATAGCATTACAGAATGAACACCATAATGTGCCGTTAGCAATAGCATTGGCAAACACTGATACAGGGCTCGTAGTGGACATGGTGGAGACACATGTGAGCGACTGCTGCAAAGTCAGACAGGCCCACATAATAGACATTACTGTCATGACGACCCGCAAGCCAGCAGATGATTGACGCTGGCATCGGCGGGAATGCCGCACATATGGAAAGCCCCTCAGACAGGCCATCTCAAAACAGGAAGCCCACGACTTGCTGCTCGCCCCTCTCTCCCTTCCCATGCAGGACTTCCCTGCTGTTACCGTCTCCTTCCAGAACGTTCTGCCACTGCCAAACGCCCGTGGCTGTCAGTGTGTGTACTCTGAAGGACTGTCAAGAGCGCTTTTTTCCCCTTGAAGGGCTGGTTGAAGTCGGAGACGAGTAGCTGCTGTGATATGTGATCTGTTTTTTTTTCAACATCTGCGATTGTTTTGTCTTGCCGGCTGGCAACTGGTAGTGGTGAGTCTGCTTGCAGACAAATCTCTTTTGTCTGATGTCTCTTTTGTGTCATCTGTTTTGGGCTTTGGGGTTCTGTGTTTTGTTAGAAATGTCAATAAATGTTTGTTAGCAGAGGGGAGAGGCGGAAGCGGAGGAAAATCTGCAGGCAAGGAGGGGTGGGGACAGTGGATGGGAGCGGGCGATGGGAGATGGGGGGGGGGGGGCACAAACCTCCTCCTGCTGATGTTTGGTGGCGGGGCTGCCAGGCCCGAAGAAGTACTTCCTGTTGAGGTACTTGGTCTTGATGGCGTGGAAGCGCTGGGCTCTCTGCTCCTGCTTCTGGCTGGAGGTTCTCTTCAGCTGCTCCAGGTCCAGCCAGCACAGCAGGTCCATGCTGAACACAACACAATACCATCAAGGGACAGGCTTTATTTTTAATGGTGACACTTCAAAGGTGGGAAAATGGCAAAACACACGCATCGCAATATATAATCTAGTTATGACTTTAGTGTTGCCCTAGATTTATAATAATGATTTGAATAGCTTTGTAGGTGATTTGTTTTTCCATCAGCTTACTCCAGATTTGAGTCCAGATCAGAATTGTAATATAAAGAGAACTGATCCTAGACAACCTGGAAGTAGACACCCTGAGCTCACCTGGCAGAATTGTCCTCCAGGAAGGCCTGAAAGTGCTGGAGCTCCGTGCGGTTCCGGAGCACAGACACCAGACGGAACCCTCTGAACCGTTCCGGAACCTGTGCCCACGAGTCTGGTTCTCTAGGGACCTCTGGTGGCAGAGGGGCAGACTTGCGCTCCAGAGCCAGCTGTGGTGTACACAGCGGAAAGAGGGATTAATGTCTGCTGAAAACCACTGCTATGGGAGCAACCATCATCAGCAAAATATGTGACACGACTCCAGACTTGAGAGGGCCATAATGTGTTTACTCAGAGGCAGCAGTGGGCATTTCCCCAAGATGCCAGCGATGGTACAGATAGGAAACAAGTCTGGGTGCTTTTCATTCCAGCTAGACAAAAATCCTATTAAATAAATCAACCGGCATATTACAGCTGCCTTCAGTCTTCCCCCCCCCCCCCCACACAAGCCAGACAGAGATGTGTTTGCTTTAAACTTGCGGTTTGGTTCCTGGATGAATAAAAGGCTATCAAAACCAGCCAGGGTTGACAACATGAGTGTGAGTATAAGTGTTTTCATGTCATTGTGTGTGTGTGTGTGTGTGTGTGTGTGTGTGTGTGTGTGTGTGTGTGTGTGTGTGTGTGTCTAATATACTATGTCTGACTGACCTGTTCCACCCTCTGCACAGACTCTCTGTGCAAGGCTTGGAGCTTCCTGTAGTCTTCTGTGTCAACATGACGGGTTTCCTCCCACAGGTCAACCTGAAGGCCAAAGCCGTGTACACAGTTAGACAGTCAGACACAGACTCAGGCACACAAATGGCCTAGCAAGACTGCACAGAAACATGGGCTCATCTCTGAATCCACCCACATGGATTTGGAGCATATGTTTAATATAATATACAAAAACTGTGAATATACTATAAACTGCAGCATACTCCTATTTAGATTAAATTGCTATAATCAGCAATACTATCTGTAAATCCACTTCAATGATGATTAGTTATGATCAACCACACACACAGACTTAGACAGGCAGACAGAGAGCGGACCTGTTCATAGATCTGTGTGTCCTGCGAGGTGAGGAGAGTCCAGGGCTCCAGCAGGAGGGTGAGTGTGTGTTCCTCTGCGCTGTCAAACAGCTCCTCAAACGGAGGAGTCAAGCGTGCAAACACCTGCCTCCTACACTCCTCACTCACACTGATGCTTTCCTGGGATGTACTGCACAGGTAGGTCGAGTACAGCACCTACACACACACACACAGACACAGAGAGAGACAATCAGGCATTCGGCACAAATATTTAATAGGTAGAGAAGCACTTTCAGATATATAGCTGGCAAACTCAAACATAGCACAGCACAAACACACACAAACTTGGAGCAGTATAGACACACACAGACACACACACACACACACAGGCATATGAGCTGAGGCATATGAATTGGTCGTGGCTCATCTGCTAGCCTCAGCAGTGGCATGTCAGCACATAGCTCCCCATCAGGGAGGGCCATCTGACATCCATAGAGAGCCCACGCCACTTTCCCAGCCTCACGCCACGCCAGGCCAGGGGGGGTGGGCACCCTGGCGAGTGCCACAGCTGCCCCTGATGAGGTGCGGAATTCTCCCTGGCACCGCTGGCAGGCGTGTGTGCCCGTGTGGGCGATCAAACGGCCCTGGCTCCTTAGTGGCCCCTGGGGGCCGTGGCATTTGCCAGCTCCTGGCTCGCCTCAGGACACGCCAGCAACACTCAGCCTCATTGAGCACTACATCAGCGCACTCTCTTTCTCCCGCTCACTTCCTTCCATCTTCTTTCTCCAACTCTCTCCTCAGATCCCTCTTTCTTTCACTCTCATCATCCCACACTTTCTCTCTCTATCTCTCCTATCTCTTTTCCACTCCTATCAAATTTCGCTCATTCTCTCCCTCTGTGTACCTCTCCACTCTCTCTTTCTCTCCATCTCTTTCTCTCCATCTCTCTCTCTTTCTCTCTCTACCCAATGTTCAGGCTCACTGCCTCCTCTGTGTAAGGACAGAGTGACTGGTCCTGATTTGCAAAGTGCTTTGCTCTGTTCCTCTATTCTGATTTATGGGAGCTGGCCTGAGTCTCACTGTTTGCCATATGCCTGGTCTTGTGCCCAGACTTCTCTCCCTCTCCATCTCTCCATCTCTCCATCTCTCCATCTCTCTGTCACCATCTCTCTGTCTCCATTTCTCCATCTCTCTCTGGGCTCCATGCCATGCCCCCTGCCTACGTCCCTCAGGACGAATCACTCCTGTGTTCATGTGCCTGTGAAGGCGGATGTGTGTGACTGAGGACTGAACAGCACCACTGACAGGATGGAAGGAGGGGGGACAGTATGAAAGAGAGTAAAAAAATTAAATAAAAAAAGCATGGCACACCATGGACAACACATGAAGGATGAAAGAGAAAATAAAGAACAGAAAAGTAGTGTGCTCTTGTATATTGCTTTACGAAGGAAAGATGTAAAGATGGAGAGAGTAAGAGGAGACACCCGCGCTCTTTGGGGAGGTCAGTCTCCTCACCTGGGCCTTCCTCTGGGCTCTGTAAGGGTCCAGGCCGCCCTGGTAGAAGAGCTGCTGGTACTCCTGCAGATCCGCCCAGAAATGAATGGCACTGTCCCACAGCTGAGAGACAGAGGACAGAGAACAGAGGCTCCAGTCTCAGACACATGGACAGGCACCCGGCGGGAAGCCTAAGAGGAAACCGGACTGGACCAGACAGGCTGGCTTTGTGGTGGTGAGCCAACATGTGCCAGCCTGGTACGGCATTCGCCAGAAGGAGTGTGTATGTAATGGTACCTTGTTTCCTGAGAGCTCACAGAAGCGGGTGAAGTAGAAGCCAGTTCTGGGCTCCACGTGTAATGCCTGCAGCATCCTGTCCATGCGCCTGCCAGACAGTGGCTGAGAACACCCCACACACCCACACCCACACCCACACCCACACCCACACCCACACCCACACCCACACACACACACACACACACACACACACACACACACACACACACACACACACACGAGAGAGATCTGTAATCCCAACAACCTAGAAACAGAAGGAATGTGTAACCAAGCAGTAACAAAACGGTTTTCTAACATTCAGGCAACACAATGTGGATGAGACCAGATGTGCATCCACTGTTCCTCAGTCCCCTCTTCAGGGCCCAGAGTGTGACTAACTACGGGGAGTGGCGGAGAGGGCAGCCTGGGCTTTACCTTTCCAGCAGGTGTGGGTGGAGCTCTAGGGGCACAGGAGTGGGGATGCACAGGAGGCAGGGGGAGGTAGCTGGGGTTGGGCCCTCCACCAGCAGCTAAGTACAGATGACGCTTCTGCTGCCGGTCCACCAGGCCTCGCCTTTCACTGGCAGAGCTCACCAAACAGAAGAGTGGGCCCCTATGATGCAAACACACACACACACACTCTAGCAGCAGTTCGGCAGTTTTATTTTAGTAGTCAGTATTATAATGTGCTCCACCACAGTCACATGAACTACACAAGAACAGGTATAAGGAACCAATGTAATGGTGTGTTAGGAACCGGTGTCGTGTGGTTCCCCTCCCTCACCAGTATGTTAGCAGGGCCTCGGAGAGACAGGGCTGTATGTGAAGTAGTTTGTCCTCTCTCCAGCTCGAGGAACTGGCCAAGCCAAGCCTCAAGAGCAGTTCAGAACTTAGGGCTCTAAAACCACTGCTCGGCATGTACTGGTTCCGCATCTTCACTAAGTGCCTAAAACACAGAAGAAAAGACATTTCTCAGGTGAGTAGAGGCAGTAATTGTTTCATGTATGCTACGACATGAAGCAGAGTTGCACAAAGTTGTGGCCTGGTCCATAGACGGTCACTTAATCGATGGCACTGATTATTCAGACTGGGAACAGCAGACCAGCTGATGTCTAACATTACCTGTTTTTGCCCTTTGAGCTCTGTAGGGTCCTCAGTCTCTCGATGTCCATCCACAGATGCAGGACCTTCTCCCCAGGGGTGCCCTGTAAAAACCTCTTAAAATCCTCCAGGGACTGTCTGGAACCATGGAAACGCAAACAGCGACCCTTTCCTTCTATGGGCTCTCCCATCACACTGTTGTTATTGAAGGCATTCATTTCAGCTCCCACACAGTCTGTGTGCGTCAGAAGCTCTGTTGCCCCTGGTGCCTGTTGAGGGGTATCCAACCCAGCCTTGGCACTGCCGACCTTCAGCTCAGACACTGCCACCTGCAGGACATGGTTTACCAGGCTGGCAATGAGATGACACTCCCCAGTACCAGCTGAACCCGGGGGCCTGGATGGGGTCGTCTCCTTCCACTCTTCAGTCTCTGTGACGTACAAACAGGCCTCGGCCTCAGCTCTCCAGGCCTCTTCAGGTCTCTCGCTGCCTGTGGAGGAGGAGGAGGAGGAGGAGAGGAGAGAGGGGGTGAAACCTCAGGAAGCCTGGGACAGCGGCCAGCCCTGGAGTCATGTTTTTATGGCAGCCACATAAAAGAACAGACCCCCCCCCCCCCACCTCCCCTTGTGCAATGATCAAAGCGATGTACGGCTCTTTTCTTAGTTGTATTATATTTTTTCCCTTTCTGGTGACATTTGCTTTTTCTTTTCACGTACAAATAGCACCTGACAGGATTTATGAATGGTGAAAACATGTGATAGGTGAGCTGTCAGCCGTGTCATATATCTGACACCCTGGGTGAAAAATGGCACCGCTGTTCGCGGGCGAAGCTTCCTGACAGCTTTCAGAAGTTTCTCATTTCCTCTCTGGGCTCCTCACTTACCATTCCTGTACTCACAACCGGCTGAGTTTCCCTCTTTGATGAAAGACAGTCGATCCTGTGGGAGAAATCACATAATGTTTGTATGAGCACCGACACCCTATTAGCCTACTCTTTCATGTAACATAATCCACGTTCTCTTCTTGTGCCATCCTTGATGGAACACAAACAAAGTCTCACATACCTAAAAGTAGGTCTACCACAGCACATCAAACTCCAACACCCATAAGGCAAAAGGTTTGGTAAGCTTTAAAGCACAGAGCCCTCTTGCCATCAGCTAATGAATTGTGCTTTAATAATGTTTACGCTCTGTTAACTTCCTACAATTACATGGTAATCATTACATGACATCACCCCGATCAAAAGACTCAAACCCAAGAGGCCCGGCTTCATTAGTCTCAGCAAGATGTGACGAATTTCATGAGAACCTTGTTAAGAGCGTGTGCTGTGCAGCGAGGAGGGGATGGTGGGTAGACGGTGCAGGGAGCAGGGGTGGTGGCATCGTCCTGTCTCTGACTTGGACAGACCAGCTGGGAGAGGAGCTTCACCAACCTCAGAAAAGAAAGAGAAACAGTGACTGTGTTTAAAATGGACAATTACCTGATTAGGATGAAGAGTTCTGGAAGTATTTATCTTCTCTCTGGTCCCCCGATATGATAACAGGGCAGAAGAATATGCTGCCATTCGGTGTCATCCGATCTTAAAATTACGACAGTTGTGGCTTGTTCAGACATGCAAGTGAGATAAGCTGCCTATAGGCACATGTGTTTCGATTCATTGTGGGAAACCAGAACGTGGAAATGTAAAGGGGGTTACGTATACAGCTCATGATTACAGTGGCCTTCATATCATGCTGTACCATTACTATCAGTAAACTGTGAAGACAGTCACACAATTATGGGTTACGCTAAGGGATTTCTACTTTAGACACACATTCTCACATAGGCTACAGAAAATCTTCCTTTCATGTGACTGAACATGAAAATCCACATGACCCAAACAGGGACACAATTCCCAGCCTTTTCCGGAGTAGGGTCACACATTCAATGTAAATATAACCACTAACCACAAACCACACTACTCCAGTTTAAGTAACTTAGTAACAGTTCTCAAGAGGCAAGTTAATTATTACATTTAGACAGAGGAGGACTATGGTTTCTTAGAGGTTACAGCTGCCACCAGGCATTGAATGGTTGTGGTGGACTTAGACTAATACTGAGCCAAGTCAAGCCTACGGGACCTGAGCAGCTCTGTTAACACAGAAAAAAATTCTTAATTTTTAATATTTAAAGCACATCATAAAGGAAATAAAGTAAACATTACACAACTAACTTAAGACACACGTTCATTGAATGTAGCAATAATAATAATACATAATATTACCTGTATTCAAAGTAGTAGTCGCTTTGTAAAAACAAGGATAGTCTTGATTTCTTAACCCACTGCATTCCTTTTTCTCGGTCCAAACACTGGAAAATTGGACAATTTTTCATGTGGACTTTTTTTCCATGATAATAAAACTTACCACACACCACAATACATTTCTTTATTCATATGTTGACTCAAAGTACCAAACTTGTAAATATTTCCACAGTGAACATTAATCTCTCACCAGAACTGTGTAAGAGTTGTCAAACATGGGGACTGCGGTGAGCCGCGGAGAATCAGAGAAGGACTTGAGTTCATGTTCGTGCAAAGCTGCTCGAATTCGGCTGTGAAGGGAATCCGCTGCATCGCTCACCACCTCAAAAGCCCCAGTCTCCGTATTGTATTTTATGGTTTCGGAAAATGCCTGAAACGTACAGATAAATCACAGAAGAAAAGCGCAGCAATAGGCTCTCCAATGTTAGAGATCAACAGAGTGTATGTAGACTAGGTTACACTACTATTTGTACAAACAAAATCTTGACGGATTTCCTTACTGGGAGACTTAAAAATTCATTCAGGAAGTCCACTAGAGCATAGTCGTTGGCTAACTTGTCTTCCTACAAAAAGAAAACAACTGTCAAATAGCCAAAGACCAAGCTTTTTCATAAAATCAGATGCACGCGTTACCCATCACTTCACGTCCAAACACAAATAACACAGTAAATGTTTTCTTTCATGATTAATAAAGAAACAATTACATTTTGCCAAGCAAGGTTTTTCTCTATTTAGATATAGGCTATTTAATCATACAAAGTGTAAAATACAGAACTTGCAAACAAAGCAACAGGCCACTTACGAGAGCGCTGTTCAAAAGTGTCGATGAATCTAAAAGGGACGCAAAATATACGCAATCAGAACAGAACACAAAATAATGAAGTGTCATTGTTGGATGCGCTGCTCACCTGTATTTACCAACATCTCATACCAAAATGTAGTCGGGTTTTTAAAATGTTACGTTTGTCTACGGCTCTGCAAGGAATGTAGTCGCAGTTGTGATTGAACTAACTTCACTGAATTGGAATCACCCAAGTGGTTAGCCTACTTTCACATTTGAAGGTTGCCATGGAGGTAAACTCAATCACAAGAGGACCTGGCAAAAAGGATTAGGCAGGGTAAATCAGGTTTGTGACCAGCAGATGGCGCGGTTACCTTGTTTTTTTTTCTTACAATTTTACATGTCAGACGCTTTTACTCAAAACGATGTACAATTGGGATGAACTTACATTCCAAGGAAGAGTAGATTAAAGAGTAACTATTGAAAGGTGTGATTAACCAAAGTTTCAATTCCAGAATGTAGTAACTGACATGCAACACATGTGTTTAAAAGTGAACTTTATTAAAAGAATCTATGAAGAGCTGTTTAGGCATGAAGTCAATATATACATACACAAATACACATATAAAAACTCTCCACGGTACCACCAACATTCAATTGTGCAAAATAGCTGCCAAGTTCATTAGCGTCATCAGAAAAAATAGTGGCAAAATATTCTTAATGTCCATAAAGTCCATAATGTAAAAACACGTAAAACAATAGGAAAATAAATCTTCATCAATTTGACACCCGTCACAGTCGCTTGATGTTGCGTTTGCTCTGAGCGCTACCAGGAAGCATGTCTCTTTTGCTGCGGCGTTTGGCAGAGAGGTGGGCGCATTCTCTGGAGCCGTGGTAGGCGCAGAGGCACGCTGTGCAAAAGGTGAAGCCGCAGTCTGCCCTGCAGCACACGCCCTCCCTCTTTACTGAGTGGCACTTCGCAGGGTGCTGGCAGTGCGGACAGGGCTTCAGCCACTCGTCGCGGAAGAGTGTCTTCGCCACCTGCAGGGAGATATAATTGTAGATTAAATATAAACAAAAACAACAGTTTAGTAAATCCATTATCCTCATTCTAGCCACCATAGTCTGCAGGGTCATTATTGGAGGTCCCACCTGAAGAAACTCCTCCCGTTTACTTGAAAACTTTGGGTTCTGCTGGACCGGAGTCACAGATGTCCTCCCCGATGGAGTGGTGCATGGAGTCTTGGACTGGGCCTGGACCGACCTTAGCGCTGACCTACACCCCAGGTTCAACCGCGTCTCTGCATCTGGGACATGAACAGCACCGCCCATCTACAAAACGTGAGAAAGCCATTTAGAACCCTACACCGGAGAGCAGATACACAATTACACTCACTTCTAGCAGTGAGTAGTAGCAAACTCTAAACGAAGCCAGGGAGATGTAAAAACACAAATAGGCCTACGGCATTACCTCATGGTTCTTCTTCAATTCTTTCACATGAGATTTTCTCCTGTGACGGGCCTTCTTATCTTGTGTAATGATCTCATCCCAGTCATCAGACACCTGGCCAAAACTGATTCAGAGAGGTAAGAGACAATATTTAGCAAAACAATTTCCAAACATAACTATGAACCAATTATGATCAGACAGATTAACTGATGCAGTAACTCACTTGTGAATATCCTCAGCTGACAGCTGGTTCAGTATCACTGCCAGGATGTGCCTGAGGTTTCTGTGCTTGAGTTCAGCCATGACATCCATCTTGCCCAGGCCCATCTTCCTGCCAATGAGCCCTGCCAGTGGCATTTTGGGCACCACTTGGGCATCCTTCTCTGCAGAACGCAGAAGTTCGTCAAGGCTGGTCTGCTCAGGCAACATCCTGGCGCTGCGCTGGCTCATTGCGTGCACCACCTGCAGTGCGGGCGTCAGGGACAGGTCCTCCAGCCTCGACCTGGTGCTAAGTGGCGTCCTGTCCAGGAAGACGCCTTCTTCACTGGACAGGAATTGGGGTTGAGGTCCATTCGGCGGGGGTAGTTCTGTGCAGCTGGTCGCGTAAACGTCATCCTCGGACTGAGAGCCCCCTTCTTTGAGCGTGGACAGCCGACGTTGGCGCTCGAGCCGGGAGCACCGTTTCACCTCAGCCAGCCGCAGGGCCTCCTTGTCCTTGGGGGTGACTGATGGAACCAGCTCCTGGAAAGAATCATAGTCCAGAGAAGAGTTCTGGGACTTGTCCAGGCCCAGGGAGCTGAAACCGCTATCAGCACAAGCAGAGCTTTCAAGCTGGGAGAAGGGGGAGAGTGATGGGGTGCCCAAGATGCTCAGATTTTCAGAGAAATTTGTTGCCAATTTGTTGATGGGAGTTTTGAAATTGTCTTTGGCTGCTGGCATCAATTTGCCAAACTGAGGTGTCTGGGGGTCATCAGTCTCGAGTAGACCAGAAATGATACTTTCGTCAAGATCAGCATCGGGGACGATGTTGGAGGGCTTTCTCTGAAAAGGAGAGTTGGGGATGATGAACTCTCTATCTTCTAGAGTGGAGGTTCTCACATGAGAGAACATGGAACGCCAGCTTCTACCACACAAAGTAACAGTCTCAACTTTCAAAGTGCTTGTTGCAAAAGGCTCTACCATGCCTGTTTCAGGAGAGTCAAATTCCAAACAGCCTTTAAGCGGCCCTTCCTTTCTGGACCGGACTGACAAACCAAGGCAATGGCTTCCTGAGGCCTTTGAGCTGACCATTTTACAATCTGTTGCCGATTTGAACTCAAGCAAGCGCCTTCGTAGTGATGCATCTTTCTTGGAGACCTTGGGAGTCTCACACCAGCTGGTTTTAAGTGCATGCTCCTTGGAAGCATCTCTCTCTGGACATCTGGAGAGATCCCTTGACCTGATATTTGGCGTGTTGAAAGAGAGAGCAGACAAGCAACTGAGGTCGAGATTTTCCTTTGGTGTCTCTAATTCGCATTCCACTGCATAATGTCCCAAAACGTTATATTTGGCTCCAGTCATCTTCCGCACCGGCGTATGCAATGTGTTCATGTAGGCACTGTTGTGAGAACCTCTATGTTCACCATTTAAGCCCTTGGAATAAGTAAAAGCCTGACTGTATTCCATGTCCGCGTGTTTTACTTAAAATGTGCTGTGAATTATTGTGATCAAAGAGTCCTGCGGGGAAAAAAGAAATAAGGAATTAGTATCACACACCGATAACGCCATAATATTAAACTTGGCTATTTACAATTTACAAAATGAGCCAATTCGAAGAACGTAACATATAAAAGATATAAAGCATCACAAAAGATAAGCTATTGATTTTGTTATTTCTTTCTAACCCTAGTCACCCGTTAGCCTGCTGTTTTATTTAGCAAGGCAAGACTACCTAGCGTATCGCTAGTTTGTCAACCTCAAATTAGCCAGCAATAAATTACTATTTTCGTGACTTCATTCTCGATATGGGCAAACCTTACCCTGCAGAAATCAATTTCAACAATGTGAAATTATGGCAAAATGTAAACTTCCACCTAGTGGTAAACTTCAGTTTTGTAGTGGTTGGCTAACAGGAGGAATTAATATTGTTTTCAGTGCGCGTTATAATTTGGTTATGGCAACATCAACAACTCATTACTATGGTTATTAAAGAGCGCGTGCCTCAGAACCTAGTAGACTTGGTCGCTCGTGTCCTTTTAAAATGTGCGTCCACAGAATCCCCATGACTCCCAGCATCCCGCTCAAACTCCACCAAGGAGCGCCAAAGCCAGGCTATCCCCAGACACGTCCCCAGGGTGCGACCCACCAATAGCAAAACAAGACAGGCGGCGTATATAGCTTGCCAACTACTTAAGCTAATGTGTTTGTGTGCATTTCACCGACAAATACACATGTGCATTATTACTGGCAGTAAACAGAGCCACTGTATTGAATTGACGTATGACCAGTTTGGCATGATAAATGCCTTACTGCTGCTACATGCTTCGACAAGCTAATCGGAACCAACACTAACGTAACGTGGTCTAGCTAGTTGTGCTAGTGATGTAACTGAAGTATTTGCAAGGTATCCTGGGTCATACAAATTATCTGCAAGAAATAAATTACATGATTAACCGCTAAGCTATTAGAACAAAACTCTTCAGCCCTGTGCATCTGAACCACATAAGTTATGAGGTTTCGAAAATGCTTACGATGCTAGCTAAAGACACCACCATGTTTCCGCCTTCAGAACTGTGACATAAAGCAAATGTTACTTGAAGATACTGCGCAAAACAAAGAAAGCTAAAAGTAATGCAGATATTACTAATGTTTCAACTTCGTGTACTTACATGACGTGAAAACGGTGTTAAAAGACCAGTCTCAATCCCCTGCACAAGAACGATGGAATTGTTTGTGCAGACTGCACAGGGTACTTCTTAATAACAGCCCCTACAGAAATGAACCTAACAAGTCAGGAACGAACTGCCTTTCAAATTTGGTGCGGATAACTCTGATTGGTTGTGTGACGTATTTCCGAGTGTGTGGTTTCCAAAGAACATCCCTCCTACAAAGTCACATAGTCAAGAAGACCCAATGAAGTCTAAGTTTGCCAAAAGAGACTTTTCGGTGAAAAAATGCTGCAACATTAAAATATGTTTCTCGACTTGTCTGTTTCAAGCTTTTAATTCACCCTGTTCCCCCAGTTTTACCTTATTAAAACTTCAAGAAAAAAATGTACTGCATTGACTAAAATTTTAGGTTGTGTACACATTAACTCTTGATGTTTCAAGTAGCAGTGCTTTTACTAATAAAATGGTTTTACTGAAGCTCATTGGACGCAGTGGAAGGCACCAGGAAGCGCTCATAATTAATTCAGGTTTCCATAGAAACATCACGCTGTGTGGCTACTTCAAGGTGCGTTTAGCAGAAGCTAAGAAAAATTGTGTCCTTTGAACAAATCATTTTGGTATATTCAACATACACCAAAACCAATATTAACACGTGACAAGGGGCAACCGTATCCTGGTAAGTGATAATAACATATGCAGCTACTTAACTAGCTAGCAAGATAAGCGTTTCGATACTTAGCTGTTAACGTTACAACGACAGTTAGCATATGTTGTTAGCTAAGCAAGCACGACCTAACCGTAGGCTAGATTTAAAGGCTGGATCATCATATATGCGTTATTTTGGTGTTTATATTAATTAACCTTACACCTGACTGTTTAACTAATACGCAACTTATGTAATCGTATTTTTTTTTATTTTAATAGCTGCCATGAGTGCTGAAATGGTGAATAGTCTTCTGAACACAGAAGTGATCTATTCAAGCAAGATTCCAGTGGAACACCTGGATTATGCTTATATTGAGAAGTGCACTGACCTAGGGTACTTAGAAAAGATTTTAAAAGTTCTGGGGTGAGTGAGAAACAATACACTACTTGAAGCAAGCTGTCTAGAAAAGTTTTGTAGTCATGCTTCACCTGAATTAAGACAATTAACATGTACTGCGACAATTTATCAGTGCTAGCGTTAGTACGTGATATCTGCCTAATACATTTTTCTGCCATGAATTATTTAATTAAGTTCTGGAGAAGAAGGCATTTACCCTCATCTTATTGAGTTCTGTGAGAAACACGTTCAGAAGCTCAACCCCAAGAGTCGTGCCCTCCGAAAAGACAAACCTCCAGCCTCAGCTGCATCTCTCCCTAAAGATGAATGGAGTCAGATTTCTGACGAACTCAAGGTAGTTTTACATGATGTATATTATACACATACACAGATACACACACATACACACATTTGCACCCAATCCCACTCATGCACTTGTTTCACTCACATAGACTTGCACATTCTTACTCATTCTCAGAATCTAGAAAAAGCATTGTCAAGAAATACTCCCATCACTATCTCATTTGATACTGTGTATGAATGTATTTTGCCCTCTGGCTTTGTATTTGTAGGTATTCTATTGTGATGCACATTGTGTACATTTTTGAAAATAACAAATGTTTACTGACTTATGATGTGGGTGTGTACACGATGAGTACATAGTTAAGATATGACAAACATAATGTCCACCACATTGTCACAGCTTTAAGGAGTCATTGTCCCTTGAAACGGTCTTGTACTGGGCATTACAATATATTCCATTGATGTGGGTGAAAATGACCATATGTGTGCTTTGGACAGAGCTGGGAGACAGAGATGAGGGTGGGGGAGAAGCAGCTGAAACAGCTTCCCTTGTTCAGCGATGACGAGAATGTGCCGCCCATCCGAGGCTCAAACTGCTCCGTTCAGGTGAGCTTTTGTCTTCCAGAGTGTTCTGCTATGTTGAGGAAAGCAGGGGGTTGCCAAGGTAATTAGCACATAAAAGCAAATGTTAGGGATCATCCTTTAAATGCAAGGTAGTTGTTAAAGTCCCCTTTTATCAAAATGTAACAGCTAAATCTCACTTTGGTGAACAGAGCACATCTGCAAGTGGAGTGAAACAGATAAAAACAAGGATCCTGTTCCTCGTGATTACAAGGACTGGGACAAGTGAGTTGGATTTGTTAATCACTCCTTTTTTCTCAACGTGGCTGTTGAAACCATAGTAATGTCTATTACGTTATTTTGCAGATTTGATATTGAGAAAGAATGTGCTAAAGTTGATGGGGTGGTCACAAATAACTCTGCCCCTACAATCATCAACCGTGGCCTACCAAAAGTCCTAAGAAAACTAGACACAAGTGGTGAGATTGAATATTAATTTGATGATTAAATGATATCCTCTATGTCTAAAAATGTGGTGAATACTGAGTTCATTCTTACATAATCCAGCGCTGACTGAGCAGGAAAGGATGGTTTTGGCAAACCGTGAGAAGGACAAGGGCAATGAGGCTTTTAAAACCAGTGACTTTGAGGAGGCAGTGGCATATTACACAAGGTCTGTCTAATACTTTTATCCTCAGCACTTTTAATACACTTTACAGCAGATGTGGCGTTGTGATGTCCTTTCATCCTTTTCATTGTAACTGAATAAAACTGACAATTCTTCATATCACATAAGTTATCAGTCATCAGATGAGAGTGATGAATATTGATAGGGAATTGGGATGTACTGTCTGCAGGAGTCTGTCGGTATTACCAACGGTAGCCGCATACAACAACAGAGCCCAGGCGGAGATAAAACTGCAGAACTGGCACCGGGCCCTCAGCGACTGCCAGAAGGTCCTGGAGCTGGAGCCAGGCAATGCCAAAGGTAAGCCTCTCTGCAAGAACATCACAGACTGTACCCTTCTTAAAATATTTGTTGTTTTGTTGTTATTGTATTGTCAGTGTTGGTCAGAAGATGTTTTGTACAATAAAAACCTATATTAACAAAAGCAAACAAAGCCGATGGACCTACAGTGTAGTGTGTGTATATAATACACATACAGTGTAAGTATTGGACCTATTGTGTGGTTGATGGACCTGCAGTGTAGTTGACAGATGTAAGATCTATAGTGAGATGGCTGTGTGGATTTGCAGGTCTGTTGCGTCGTGCCACTGTGCAGAAGCACCTGGGAAACCTGCAGATGGCCACTGATGATGTCAACGCTGTTCTTCACATAGAGCCCCATAATGAGATTGCAAAGGTAAACATGTTCTCTTTTCAGGAAAGGAAATAATTCTTACCAAAATGAATAAAAGTTAGTTTGACATAGCCATGCTTTTGATTTACCTTTGTTGGCCACTAGATGGCAGTATATACTCATACCATATCTTGTCATAGTCATTGTCGTCACAGTCACAAATGTATTTAATAATATATATAACAATGATAATAGGTGTTCAGTAAGACTATTATTCCTTTAGAAACTTCTTAATGAGTTGAATAAGAAGATGACTAAAAGATCACCTGAGAAGCCAGCTAAGGGAAAGACAATCCTGATAGAAGAAATCGAGGACGAAGAGGAAGAGGCCAGTGGTGAGTGTTTGGGTCAGAGTCAGACCATCTCATAACAGCAGTACTTCCTGCTCAACTTTCACGCTTCGTCTTTCTCAGCAAGCATTCCTTAGAAGTTAACACACCTTCTCTGAATATTTACCCCAAGGCATACGCCCTTCCACATGCTACATGAAGCAAGCCTAATGTTTATGAGGTGGTGTTTCATACATGAAACATGAAATACTGTGGTGAACTTTAATATTTTAATTAAATCCAAGTGGTTTGTATAGTTGTGAAACCCCTGGTTAACAATGCAAGTCTACATGAAAGCAATGTAACAGGCCAGGCAGTTAAGATACAACAGGAAGCTTATATCAGTATTATTTTTATCTTTGTGTTCTAGAAATCTGTCTAATTGTAAAGCAGACAGGGAACTTGGGCCGCTGTTCACAACAAAACGGTGACTTTCCTGTTCCACTTCTCGCAGAAGGGCTGGCTGTGGGATTTACCCACTAATCCAACAGCAGAGTCAGTCACTCACACTAATGGACTGCATTAGCTCCACTAATGTACCCACTACAGCCGTAGTCTCTCTGTACCGCACAACTCTAGTTCATTGTAACACCAGCGGTGTTTCAGGACTAACAAGCCAGATCCTGCCCCTCCTCCCTCCCTCCCTCCCTCCCTCCGGTCCCCAACTTCTTGCGTGTGTGTGGTACATAGGAGTGCTCTCCCAGAGCTCCCTCTGAAAGATTTTCTCCCTGCGTCAGGCCCTTCCCCCTCCCTTCCCTTCCATTTCCGACCTCTCGCTTCTCTCGCTCTCCCTCCCCCAACCGTGATGTAATCACTAACTGCACTAACCCCTCCTCCCTCTCCCTCTCCCTCTCCCTCTCCCTTTCTCTTTCTCTCTCTCTCGCGCGCGCAGACGGTGCAGTTGAAAGCAGCAGTCAACAGAGAGTCGGTGGGGAGAGCTGCGCGGCAGCCGCTGCAGGAGAGGAGAGAGCCGACATGGGCAACGCGCAGAAGAAGCCCCACGGCAGGGGCGACGGCGGGGGAGCCAGGGGCAAGGGGGGCAGCGCCGACAAATACACGGTCACACCGCCCGGGCAGGCGAGGGACAAGGAGCGCCCGGCAGGGAGAGGGCTAGCCAACGGCAACAGCACGGCTCACCAGGGGGAGAGCACCAGCAGAGAGGGGGGGGAGCAGAGTAAGGTCAACCTGGACGCGCCGGCCGGGAACCTACCCCCGCAGCTGGCCCGCCTCAAGAATGAAGGCAACCACCTCTTTAAGAACGGACAGTTTGGGGATGCCATTGGAAAGTACTCTCTGGCTATCGACGGCTACACAGAATCAGGTAGAACCCCCCCCCCCTCTCCCAGCTAAGCTAATCCCGTGTGTGTGTTGGCACTTGTGAGACCTAACACAGTTGACTTTGAGCCGGGGCGTTGGACTGAATAAGGGAGATATGATGCTGTTGTTCATTCTTGGGTAATTCAAGGGGAAGCTTTGACATGCAGGGGCATGCTGGGAGGTATTCGTCAGTTCCTGGTTATTTTTAGAGTGGATGTTTTGAAGTGACATTACCAAACAGATTACATCCCTCTGTATGCTCTCTATCAGTGTATAGTGAACATCCATGACCATTTTTAAAGCACATTTTAGCCTGTCTGTTCAGGGTAGTGAGTCCTATAAACCAAATCAAAGGTTGAGTTTAGCACTGGCAATAAATATGATACTGCCACATATTTCAGAGAAAGCATGACTAATACCATTTACAATGAAGGGTAAAGAGTCCTTTGGATGTAACCTGTGTTCATTGACAGCTAGTGACCTTTTGAGCCCCTGTTTTGTTCTTATAAAATAATAATAGTGGACTATACACTAAAAAACATTTGGACATATGGCTTACTGAGCCTGTGGGGATCTGAAGTAAAACATGTTTTTCCTGCTAGAACAGTCCCATCTGGTGTAAGGCAGCAATTTGTATTTATTTATATATTTCTTTGGTTTATTTATTTATTTATTTATTTTTCACATCCGCGTTGAAGTCGTCCCCTCCTGAGCCTGAGTCATGAAAACAAGCTCGGCGCTGCAGTTCTCTCAGAGGTCATGTGACTCCTGACCGCGCAGCGTGAAATGAGATCGCCCTATGGCAACCGCAGCCATAAATCTGCCCCCTGTGCCGCCCACTCCTCCTTCATCAATACCCATCAGCCCCTACATCCGCACCCCCCCTTCCATCACCAACACCACTCACTCCTGGCATACTCAGACTTGCCATCTAATTACCTAAGCCTCTCCTTATCTCTCTGGAGTGAGTGACAGAGCATGGGAACCTCCATCTCTTTAATACAGAACCACTTTATATCCACCAGACTGGTTTGGTCAGGACAGGCTGGCAGGAATGCCAGTGAGGTGAGAGGTCATGCTATTGTGTCGGGAATGTTTGCATGTCAAGTCTATTAGCATGACCAAACTGGTTTTCCAGGCGGGAGGAGGGTGAGGCTCGATTACAGTCCCAGTCTAAGCAGACCTGACTCTGGCCCTGGGTGCTGAGGGCAGGTCCAAACATCAGCTTCTGAAGAGCAGAGGTGCCGACACACACGCACACACTGAGTCATCTGCCTCTTTCCGTACATACTCAGCGCTAAGTACGCTAAAGCATAGCCGTGCATCCTGGAGGTGCTGATGGGTTGCAGTTTGTTTGTTTTTGTTTGTTATCTTAGTTCATTAGTTACTTGTTTGTTTGCTTGGTTGTTTAGTTGCTTGGTTGCTGGTCGGGTGTTTTTCTGGGGTCAAAGCTGGCCCATCTGGGTCCAGGATTCTAGTCGGGTTCAGTTCCACTACGCAGAATCAGGCCTGGCTATGCTACAGAGCTCAGGATGTCCTGCCACTCCCACTCATCCTCATCCTCCTCCTCCTCCTCCTACCCTTCTATTGAACATTCAGGTTATTATCCAAAAGGCATACTAAGTGAGGCATTCCCTGCAGTGCTGCCAGTTCATTTCAGGACACAGGCCCAAGGCTGCAGAGCGTGTATTTAACAAAGAGATAGCTGACTTTTTAATACCTCCCTAATATTATATGGAGCTGGTGGGCGGAGGATGATTTGTTTTGTTTATTTCTTTGCTTGTTTATTGAGTGCCATTGTTTATTTGTATGTTTCCCCCCTGTTTAGGCATTGACAGTCCAGAGGACCTCTGCATCCTGTACTCCAATAGAGCTGCCTGCTACCTGAAGGATGGGAACAGCGCAGACTGTATTACAGACTGCACAAAGTAAGCCTCTGAGACTCACACTATTGCAGTGAGGGGACTTTGTTTCCAAGGGGTTATGAAATGCAGCTATTACAAAAACGGTTGGGGTTTCATAATTTTATTACCACAGACATCAATACTTACAGCAACATGTCAGACATATTTGCAAGTGGCAAATGCTCCCTGTCTTGTTAACAATATATCAAACCTATATATTCAAACACAGCTGGTGCTGGCCGAGGTAGTATACCCCACTCTTTGTAAAGAGTGTGTTGCTGTGCTGAGTGGTATTGTGGGTAAACCTCTTACCTTTGGGTTAGAGTACAAGGCTGAATGGAGAGGCAGAGATTAGGCACACACAGCAGACACAAACTGCACCGTGCCTCAGACTAGCAGGGTACAAAGAGCTCTGATTCACAGAGTCCACTGGGGGACATTGGGGGATCGGTCTGTTTGACACCACAGACATTTAAAGCAAACTGTCTATGTCATTTGTGCCGGTAACATCAATTAATGAGCATACATTACTTGCCACATGGAATATGTTTGGGCCTAAATTATGTGTGAACATGATGGGCCAAATTTACAAAGGGTGTGTTACTCTTAGATGCGGCTAATTGCACACTGATCAGGTGTTCAAAATGAATCACCAAATTACAAAGGGTGATAATCCAAGAGACCTTGAAATGTTAGCCACCGGTGATTAAATGACAGAGATAAAGTTTAGATGTCCATGGAGGCTTGTTTAATGGGTGTCTGGGTAGTGGACAAAATGGATGCATTGTGAATACTCAAGTTTGCTCAAGAGACAGAAGAACAGGTGATTCATTTTGAACACTTTTGATCATCGCTCTTTAGCTGTGCTCGTACGAACACGTTTTTATTAAGTGTTTGAGGGTTAGATGATGGCCAGAAAAACACAGGCTAAACACCCTTTGTAAATGTTATGTTAACATATTGTTAGTATAGGTGTCCTGAAAGCTGTACAGTACATTTGTCATACACATAAAGTATTTTTCAGACAGATTGAGAGATACACAGACAGGGTTTATTTATGTATTTCTGTCAGATTGCGGGTGTGTGCCTGCAGGATTTGAGCTCCTAGCTGAGGATTAACAACTAGCAGAGAAAGCCAGTTTTCCCCATTTTTATATAACATCCATTTAAGCCTCATCATGATGTTTTCCTACGTCTTATTGACCCGGGCTACGTATTGCTACCAGGAGAAGCAGCGGTGAGCCAACAGTTTAAAGGAATTGCTGTTCTGGGTAAAAACGTATCTGTCACTCGCTCAAGTGGCAGCGGTGGCATCTGAGCAGTGTCGTGTCAAGCGATTAAGACAAACACGCAGACACCAACACACGCCGGCCAGTGTATGAATGAGAGTCAGAGCTTAAGCAGTCTCAGTTGCAGCTTTGTCACACACACACACACCATACACACACACACCATACACACACACCACACACAAGCACACGCACACGCACGCACGCACGCACACACACACACACACACACACACACACACACACACACACACACACACACACACACACACACACACACACACACACACACACACACACACACACACCCACACACACACTCAGATAGGGCGTTGATTGATCCTCTCGTCCTGTTCTATTAATACCAGATCCTTGGAGCTGCAGCCGTTTTCACTGAAGCCTCTGCTGAGGAGAGCTATGGCTTACGATTCGCTGGAGCGCTACCGGAAAGCTTACGTCGACTACAAGACCGTCCTGCAGATCGACATCTCCACCCAGGCTGCCCACGACAGCGTCAACAGGTACTGGGCCCCTTCCCACAAGCCACTGCAAAGGCAGGGATGTTAACACACGCAAGGAAGGAGAGCGATCTGTGCTGGCGCCCACAGGCTGCTTCTGCCAAGATTCTTACCAAGTCTGGGTCTATGCCACACTGGTTCTATGGACATACTCACTTGGCCAAAGATCTTGTCTCAGCTGTTGTGTGGGAGCATACGAGTGAATGTGTGAGAAATGTTTCTCAGTGTGAATGAGTAGTCAACTCAGTTGCTATTCATGGTATGTTATTAAGCTCATACAACCACCCCCCCACCCACACACACACCTCCCCCATCTTGTCAGGCTCTCTCGACCACACTGAATTAGTCAGGTCAGGACTCAGGAGTCAATCTGCAAACACCACAAACGACCACGAGTGATAAGCTCCCGACGTGGACAGAATTACCTGCTGTCCTCTACGAGGCTATTTTGAAGAGCAACCACGTGTGTGTGAGAGAGAGAGCGTATTACGTAACGGTGTACAAGGATAACATCCAGTGGATAAAAGGTGTTTCTGTCCCCCCTCCCCCATCCTCTGTCTGTCTTCATCTTTCCCCTTCTCTATCTGTGTGTGTGTGTGTGTGTGATTATGTAAGGATCACCCGGGTGCTGATTGAGCAAGACGGTCCCGGGTGGCGGGAGAACCTTCCGGATATCCCACTCGTGCCCCTGTCGGCCCAGCAGCATCGCAGAGAAGAGCCGCCCAGCGCAGAGGAAGCCCAGGCCCGGGCCGAACGAGCCGTCCAAGACGCCGGTCAGTGTCCCCTCCGTACCCCCTCCAAGCAAGGCCATCCTGCTTCTGTGGCTGTCGCTGGGTTAACACAGAGTATACTGTATATAGCATGTCGTATATATAGCCAATGATGAGAAGACATCACACAACCATTCATCTGAATGACTCGACACAAGCAGCCCAGTGAATACAATGCAATATTCTGTATACGAGTACATTAGGGAATGCTGCTCACAATAACAGTAGGTGAAGGTCACTGAGCCGCATACACGATACTAGATATTCTTCTGTGTATATGCTATTATACAAGAGCACACCAAATTAGTGCTTATAAAAGTGTTTTAAAGAGCCCATAGAAATACTCACTAGCCCCCAAAGGACTCACTTAAGATCACTTAATTTTTTTTATGCCTACAGCTCAGATATATTTTTAGTAATTAAAAAGATTGATGCTGTAATTAGCCAAATGTGGGTCCCCGGGAAATCTTGCTCCTTTTCTGCATCAAGAAAGTAATTTAGTTGAGAGCCAAAGAAGCGGTATTCCCTGACCAAGCACTTTACCCCAAAGCCTCGAGGCCGTGCTGTCGTCTCCCATCAGAAGGAAAACAGTGCTGGCAGCCTTTGCTCCGAACTCACTATCGTCCCCATTGATTACCCGCTCCACGGTGACTAATTGCTCACATCCTGTGGCTGGGAACTAGCTAACGCTCTGAGCTAATGTCATCTAGCAGTGGAGAGAAATGGGCTGTTGGCCCAGAGGTAGTTTTGGTAAAGGGTTGAGCCCTCAGGACTATTGATTGCAGTTTTCAGTAGAGAATGGATGCAGTGGCCAAACAGAGTGTCTAAGCAGAAGTAGTGCGCAGACACAGACCTAGTCTGTTCTCCACGTCTCTTCCTCTGGTGGTGATGTACTTCTGCTTTCCTTTCAGCCCGGAAAGCAGAAGCGCGCTTCACGGTCCTCAAGTCAGACGGAAACGAGTGTGTGAAGAAAGGCCGGTACGAGGACGCGGTGGGGAAGTACAACGAATGCGTTAAACTGAGGTCCAACGAGTGCACCGTCTTCACCAACAGGTACGTGCCTCAGCCGCCACGACACCCGGACACACCTGCCGGAACATAAAACACACCCGTGCACACCCGCACAATACAAACGCGATGCATCTGATAAACACAGCTCAACATCTCTCATGCAGATTCATAGAGAGGTAGTGCAGCAGCGTGTTTATTTCCTGTCATTTTCATGTATGCGTTGTTAATGGGCTGGATCGCTCGGCGTCTACCTGATCCCTCCACCTGTCCCGTCAGGCCTTCGATTTCTTTGTTTGGCGCTCTAAAAATGGCAGCTGTGTGTTGTCCCTGGTGACAGAGAAGGGGCTGTGTGTCCGGGCCTTCCAAGGCCTGCTTAATCCACCCCCGCACGGCTCACAATATCAGCACTGTGAGGAGCCTGTGTGCTTATGGAGGAAAGGCTATTCACATGAGTCACCGGCAACGCCTTTGTTTCGCGTCCACAGTGGGTTGACTGACTCTATGCACAACAGCTTGCTTTGGAGTGTGTGTGTGTGTGTGTGTGTGTGTGTGTGTGTGTGTGTGTGTGTGTGTGTGTGTGTGTGTGTGTGTGTGTGTGTGTGTGTGTGTGTGTGTGTGTGTGTGTGTGTGTGTGTGTGTGTGTGTGTGTGTGTGTGTGTGTGTGTGTGCAATGCATACCAAGGCCAAACAAAGAGAGGTGCAACATAAAAACAGGGAAAGGTTTTTTTTCCACACAGCACCCTTGGAGCTGTTTTTTTCCATAAGCACAGCCAGCATGGTTTCCTGATAGTGAGGCAACGTCCTTACTTCTAGGTCGGAGTTTAATCCAGTGGAAAATGTCATTTTGTCATGTCAAGGTCACAATTAAATTGCAATTTCTTGATTTTCTTCTTATTTACCTGATTATTTTGAATTGTTCTGTTATGATCAGCTTATGAGTATGAATATATGTTTTTGTTTGTGGTAAAGCCCTTGTTTGTTGTGGAGTCTTGGTGGGTGATTTGTTCCCCTGTTTGTGGTGCAGAGCTCTGTGTTATGTGAAGCTGGAGCGTTTCGCTGAAGCTAAGCAGGACTGTGATTTGGCCCTGGCCTTGGAGCCCGAGAACAAGAAGGCCTTCTACAGACGAGCACTGGCCAACAAGGGCCTCAAGGTAACTCAGCCAAATGTCTGGGTGATGTTTTGCAGTGGGAACCTCAAGCTGCCCAAACCTTAGCTTGCAACTCTGTATACATTCCGTTGTATGGACAGACTCTGCCGTAGGCATACCAGAATCTAACACACTTCAACGCGTGATTTGGGGGAAATGGCTAACCTCATTCCCCATATTTCATGTTGAGTCAAATCTGTTATGAACTTTCCACACATATTCTGCTATCTGCAAGCATACATTTGTAGAGATTTTATACCTGAAAATATGAACTTGCTTATATCAACCTACAACTTCCCTATGCTGTGTAAATGTGTATCTGAATGTTTTGTGTGTTTGTGTGTGCCCGTGTACGTGTGTGTGTGTGTGTCTAGGACTACCTGGCATGCAGTACGGACCTGCAGGAGGTGCTGCGGCTGGACCCCAGCGTTCAGGAGGCGGAGCGGGAGCTGCAGGAGGTGACGGAGTTGCTCAGGCAGAGTCTGGCCGCAGCCTCACCAGGCAAACCCCGGCGGAGCGTCCCCATCACAGAGGTGGGCCTCCACAGGCCTCTCACACAGCACTCAGCCATCCACTGTCTTAGCAGTGTGCGGAGTTTTGGTGTATATCTAGAAAGCTTACTAACAGCCAACAATCTTGTCTACATGCATACAACAGCATCTCAGATTTAGACGTTATACAGTTATGCTCCATCTGAGTTGAGCAAAATGCCTATTTTAATCATTTCTGAGAAATGTTCATTTTCTTAAATACACACCCAAATATGATAATGAACAGCACCATAATAACTCGCCATAAACTCCCTCCACCGTCTCGTCCTCCAGGTGGATGACACAGAAGAAAGCGCCTCAAAAGGAGAGCAGGACTCTACAACAGGACAGAACCACATGGACCAGAGTAAGCCAAGCGCCATCACCCAGCCGGCCAACGCCTATGAGTTTGGACAGGCTTTAAGCGCAGCCCGTTCCCATGACGATACGGAAGCCTGTGCTAAGCTCCTCCACCTCGTCGCCCCGGAAACGCTCCCGTCTTACATCAGCAACCATCTTGACGGTCACACCATCGCATTTATTATGCAAGCGCTGGACGGTCACCTCCTGGAGAAGGCCCCCAGCCTGGTCTACCAACATCTTAACCACCTCCACACTGCAGAGCGGTTCTCGGTATGTACCGAACATCTCTGTCCTCCCAGGTTCTGCTGTATATCTTCATGCTTGGATTCAGGGTTTGACTAAGCCAAAATAACAACTCTGTAAATAATGAGGATAGCTGTAGGTCCTCAGGGCATAAGTACTGTAGGTTGGTCAGCACCAGACCAGATGAAGTTTAGTAGGCTAGGGTATGTTTTCGACATGTGGCAAAGGAATAGAAAGAAGTTGTGCCAAGATGTCATCAGTGCACTGACATTCCCTGCCACTACCTAATTTTCTAGTGACACTGAACTGAATGTAGTTATTTTCTGTGTCACATGCCAAGGTGACTGAATATTGAGACTGGTCTGGAGAATAATATGACAACCACCCAGGAACCTTGAATCCATGTCTTATTTCCTGGTGCCAGTAGGCCTAGAGAATGACACTGAAATCTGAAGACTTTCTTTTTCTTTCCGTCTCCAGGTGGTGCTGATGCTTCTGGACAAAGACGAGCGTCGGCAGATGACTCAGCTGTTTGAGCACCTGTCGGCGGTGGAGAGTGAGGACTTCTCTAAGAACGATGTGCAGAATCTCGCTAATAAATACATCTGACCATTCCCACACCCTCTTGCATGTGCTTCACCACAGAGGGATCTATGCAAACAGACCATCAAATCCACCTACAGCCACACAACGCGCCCAAAGCAATAAAAAATAACTACAAGACGCATCAAGATACTATAAACAACATACCTTCATAACCACAAGAATTTGAACTTACAAGACACAGTGTCCTGTGTGGACACTGTCAGTGGATATTTGCACACCAAATGAACTTCGCAGAAAGAAGCCATGTCTGTGTTAAGCCATGCTAAAGAAGCTGTGGTGGGGAGTGCTCGGTGAACAGGCAGGGGGAGAGAGAATGGACACTTATGGGACAGTGTTCTTTGTCTTCTCATGTGTCGTACAGGATGGGGGTAAGGCAGTGAGGTGGAGAGGGTCAGGAAAAGGAAGAACTCACGTGCAGGAGTGTAGCCTGGAGAGAACAGGAACCCAGTAAGGGAAAAAAAAAAAAAAAACACATTCAGGAAGAAAAAAGAACTGTGACTCCATTACCCATAGTTCAATTTCTTTTCATGTTCGTCTTGATTTCCATGTGGTTGCCCCCTTGGCTAAGAACCTTCCAGAGCCCTACTCCAGACTACACATCTGACTCTTCCTCATAAGAAGCAGCTGGCTGGCTGGGGTCCAGTGCTGATCTGGTCAGCTATAAGGGTCTTCCTCACTTGTCAACTTTGCTCCAAAGGGGACCACTCATGTCCTACGTCTGTCCATAGCTATATGGTTGATAAGGCACTCAACTCCACTCAGAGCATTCTGTACTGTCCATGGGATCCTGTAGGAACCCTGCCAACACATCCTATGGCTAAGGCCTTGAAATTTGGTTCAGGTTTGTATGTTTAACGTGGTCACAATCTTTAATTTGCATTAATCTTAAATCAATCACTTAGCTGAAGCATTTTTAGTGAGGGCCCAGAGGCTGTGAACTGATTTATCCGAACGCTTTCATTTCTTTTGAAAAAATAACCCCAAAAAAAACAGGCAAGGAGCAATCTGATCATTATATTTCTTTTAGACACCGCAGGGTCAATTCTGTGGAAGGACGAGTTCAGTGAGGAAAAGCAGTAGTGCATAATTTAATCCATACGCACAACAGGAGGAGATGAGCAGCATCCATGAGATGTGTGCCTTGAACCCTACAGGCTCAGCACGCAGGTTTCAGTACGCACCCCTCCCCCAACCCTCTCTGTGGAGATGCAGACTTTACATGTTTCATGAGTCTGTTTAAAATGAAATGGCAGAATGAAATATGTGTTTGGATGGCCGTTTTATTCCTGCTGAATGCACTGGGACTGAGGCGAGATCACAGAGGCTCACAGAGAGAAGCTGCATGTTGGCAGGTTTCTCGCTGTATTCATACATTCTTTTCTCCACTGGTTTTCAGTCAAACGAGTTCATTATATTATGACTGTAGCTTTACAACAAATATGTTTTAAAATTGTATTTTAAAAGTGCAGGTTTAAATTGTAATTTAAGGATACACTGGAATAAAAGATTCTTTATTGAGTCATATTTCTATGTACGACATGGACGTTTCAATGCATAAACCACTAAAGTTATGCAGTTGTGGTTGCCACAGAAATAAAAACATTTTATTTCTTGATATCCATTGCTTTTTTTCAGTTTACCTTGATAGTATTTTAAGGTTTAGAGTTAATAAGGATATGCCATAGTAAATAATTCAATGTATCTTATAGATACCTAGTTGTAACTGTTACTTTATTTGGAGATGTGTGAAATGTAAAACTTCTGATGTGTATTCTGGACCTGCCCTACATGAGGTGTGAGATAGCTACTATGACCTGGCCGGGAGGAAGTGAGAGCTGAGGTGCCTCGGCCTCATGCATAGATGATTTTGAGTTCTTTGATCATGGCTGGAGCTCTGAAACCCATTTGCTGTGTGAGCAAATGGGTCCTAGACTTCACGCCTCCCAGGTAATAATTGGATACATATTCATGAAGGGATTGACCTATGGGGTGACACCCCTTGTTTTAGGAAAAGGATAAAAGTCTGTATTGTTACTTTGTTTCCGCGACTCTTGGAGGCCGAGATTGCATTATGCTTTTTGACACAGGCGCGTTTGTCTCAATAACTGACCTTGCTTTACCAATAACACATAGGATTAACACATTTGAAGGGTTAGGTGGTTGTCACATTTCATTTGTCTAAGCCCATTCCATGACTTTTCCTCCTCTAGCTAAAGGGTTCTGGGTTCAAATTTAGGTGAATCCTTCGAGTGAAATAAGTCACTAAGTCTCTCTCCTCTGGTGTACATCATTGCAAGATTAAACCTGAATGGCTGATCATACCTCAGACTGTCTCCAATATATGGTATAAAATGAATACTATCAACCTGACTCTATGCGTTTCTGTGAAACTGTATTTGTCCGATATCTCATAAGAAAAGATAAAAAACAGAAAAAAAGACATCAAATTCTTCCTTAAATTTATTTCAGATATGCATTGACATGCATATTGTAAAGCAAAATGAAAAAAAAAAAAATCCAACACCATAAGCTTTTCTGAACCAATATTAGAAATGATACCAGGGGCTGGAGCACATAGCACTGCACATGAGCATGATGGGGAAAGAGTGGGATCCAGACGCGGAACAAACCCCTATACCAGAACAGCTCGGACCACAGCCTGTGGCGTTCACACATCAACCCAGATCAGGTAGGACAGCAGCACCAAGATGGCTACAAAGACTCAAATTACAAAATAAGGGTTTCATATAGTCTTCTCCACCCGGCCTGCTTTTGAGACGCCTCTAGTACGGAGATTACAACATCGGAACAAGTGAGCAGTGCAGATGTCTAGGCCGTGACATGGCTTCACAGACTCTCAAGCGGGCTTTGGGAAGCTCGTAAAAAAAAATACATGTCAGGCGTCAGGGAGTTTGTTTCAGGTGTTGCCGCAGCTGTGGTGTGCTACTGTCAGTCTCTGGAGGTGCAGACTGGCCTCAAGTAGTAAGACTGGGCAGAGGGCCTGAGCTGAGCTCTGTCTTTGGTAGGCGATTTCACGCACGAGTCTTTTTTTATTCAAGATGTCTGAGACAGGAACTGTTGGTTTCCAAACATTTGTTAGTGGGAGACATTCAGCTTAAGTGTTTTCTTCTTTTCTTTTAAACTGTTGCAAATTATAAGGAACAGACAGATGGGGAAAAAAAAAAAAAAAAGTTACATTCCAAAAGGCACCATGAATTTGCAGATATAGAAAAATCAGAGTTTCCGGAGATTCAGCAGAAACTAAACATCTTCTCTTTTTTTTTTGCATGTGGCAGAGAAACAGGCAGGTTTGGTCGTCATCTTATCTAACTGTGCCTGGCCACTGGAGAGTCACTGCTACCCTGAAAGCCTTAGAGACACAGGTGAACAATCTGTCCATCTCAGTCTGCCTCTGCTAGAGAGGTGGTGGCGCTGCTCGCTCCAGAAAGCAGTAGCAGCAGCTGGCCCTGAGGAGGATCCGGTACTCATCCGCCACAGATCTCTCCTGCTTTCTGGGTCTTTCTACTCCTCATTGTTTTCCCCACTCACCACCTATGAGGTGCATAGCCACATGTCAACCACCATTAAAAAAAGTGTAATGTAAAAGGAAACAAAATTAATAAATAAAGAGATTATGCAATGGACTTCACAAAAATGTGGAGATCATTTACAAAAATGAAAAAAAAAAAAGAATACCAACAATGACATTTTTTTCATCATAATAACAACAAAAATTATTGCGTGGTCCCTATGAAGATTAACATGGAGCCTGTTTGGGAGAGAGCTGAAACATGAGGGTCCTTGCATGTGTGTGTGTGTGTGTGTGTGTGTGTGTGTGTGTGTGTGTGTGTGAGATCTGCCCCCAACGGCAGCCTTAAACATGTGTGCATGTGTACGTGCGTGTGCGTGCGTGGCTGCTAGCAGTGGTTCTCTATCCAACAGAGTGAAGATGGCACATCCTCCAGCGTCTAATACTGTACAGCACAGTGCCCCAGAGTCTGCCTGCTACACCCTGGCATCACCACACCTCCTCACCAAATCTCACAGCGTCCACAGAAGCACTGCACTTGCTCTCTTTTTTATGCTTCCTTTGAATCACCATGGAGATCCCCGATGGCGACAGCAATCATAGCGTATGTTAGAAAGGAGGCGCTCTGCTAAGGACTCGAGAGGGCATGAACAGTGAGTTAGAAATGAGGGATTAAAGAAGCAAACCAGCTGCTGCACCCCATCTGTAAACCAGGGTGGGGGGTGGGTGGGAGCTTAAAGCTCAGTGAGGCACTGCAGTGCTGTCAGTCTGTGCAGAGATGGGACACGCGTGCGTGCGTGTGTGTGCGTGCGTGTGTGTGTGCGCGGGTGTGTGCGTGCGTGCGGAGGGGGGATGGCTAGTCTTTTTACAGCACTTGTGGTGTGTGTGTGTGTAAGTGTATATTTTCAAGTCTGATTCAGAGTTCGCTCTGAATGCAGCTGCCCCTGCCAACCCGCAGGTGGCGCTGTGGGCTGGGGCTACTGTTGTTGTCGTCTCCCCTCTTTTGCTCCTCGTGGCCTGCCCAACTGCGGGATTGCGGCTCGGCCGACAGCACCATACTCACATTCTCTTCCGCGATCAGGCACAACACGGGCGCCTCAGGGGAGCGGGGGGACCCCGATGCAGCCGGGAGAAGGACCCCGCCACCAGCACCACAACTGGTCTGTTCCGGGCAGCTCTCCAGCCGGTCGTGCTCCACCTCGGGCAGGGGGCTGACGGACGAAAAGCGCCCGTGCTGCTGCAGCTGTGCTGGGGGCCGAGGGTGGGGGGCCGGGGCTGGGGCTGGGGCCGGGGCGATGGAGATGGCGATGGCGGGAGCGTCAGGGCCGAGCTCGGAGGCGGCGCTCAGCTCGGACAGCTGGCTGCAGTGGGAGTCAGCCACGGAGGGCAGGCTGCCGCTGAGCGAGGGTGAGTCTGGGCCGCTGGAGTGGACACTGTGGCGCTCCAGCAGGTGGGCGTCCGGCTCCTCCCGCGTCTCGTTGATCTGCGTTCCTCCGCCTCCACCTGTGCTGCCTCCACTCTTCTTCCTCAACTTGCCTTTATGCTTCTTCCCCGAAGAAGACGAAGAGGAGGAGGAGGAGGAGGAGGAAGAGGAAGACGAAGAGGAGGAGGGATCTTTGGCCCAGCGTGCAGAGCAGTAGGAGTTTGCAGTGGATGATTGGCAGGTCCAGGCACAGCGGGTGGTGTGGTTGCTGCAGTCATCCGCACCGCTGATGTGCTGAGGCTTCTTGGTCTCCACGTCCACCTGTACCTCAACATTACTGCTGTCTCTGCAAACACACACACACGATTAAAAATACAACTATAGAGTATATTATTAAAAATGACTAAAATTGCTATAATGTATGTTCCAATGACTTTCTGACACGCGCGCACACACACACACACACACACACACACACACACACACACACACACACACACACACACACACACACACACACACACACACACACACACACACACACACTCGTACACACACACACACACACACACACACACACACACACACCTGTCCAGAGGTGTGTAAGCGTTGAGGATGGAGCCAGCCATGGCTTTGGTGCTGGCGTTGTCGCTGATTGTCCCGAGGCTGACCGTGGCCGACTCTCCACTCAGGCTGCATCGCTCCTTCTGGACATCCGCCTGCACCTCCAGCCTATCACAGGAGAGAACAAAGGTCAGGTCAGGTCAGCCACACCTACTGCTACCCGAGTGTGGTCATCTCACATTAGTGATCCCATCATGAAGGCAAATCAAACAGCTATTTGGCATCAGGATGCATCAAGTCTCACAATGTAAAGGGAGTTTAATTCAGTGATAAACCGACAGCAATATCGGCAACAAGGGGGTCAACACACCACAGGGGAATGTGAAAGTGTTCAGTGAATATTAGGCACCACCACAGAACACCTGGTCACTGACTGCCTTTTGTAGCTCTAGATAGATTCTGACTGAACTCTCAAAGCTCTACACAACTCTGCCATGATATGGATTGTAATGTAAAGGAACGGACACACACACACACACACACACACACACACACAATACAGTATTTATGGCTGCAGAGCTTCTCTCTCCTGACCTGTTGTAGCAGTTGACCATGGCGCTGCCCGACAGGCTGCCAGTGATGCTGGCCCCTGCCAGGGCGGTAGTGCTGGCCGTCTCGCTCAGGTTGTCCCGCATGGCACCCATGCGCTCCATGTGGCTGCCACTGGCGCTCAGGCTACCCGTCAGGCCCCCCACACTGCCCTCGCCCAGGCTGGGGTTGTGCCGCGTATCCGCCACCGACGTGGTGTCTGTACGCAGGAGAAGAGGGGGAGAGAGAGAGAGACTCAAATAGATGTTACAACATGTTGTATTAAGTGAGCCTTGAGTTTATTTTTTCATCTCCAAAAGGAGACTGTTTTACATAACATAATCAATCAATAACACGTTCAACATAACATATCAAACATGAACATAAAGATCTGGAATGACACGTATGTATTGGATCATCACATTTTTTTTAATAATAATTAAAATCATAATTTTGTCTGTATGGATATGTTTTTTGGATTAGAGCTACAATCCAAATGTTCCCCTATATAAACCCAAAGCTTCAATATGTCTGTGTGCTTCTGAACTCACCAGTTGCAGCCACCCCACTGCCGACGTTCATGTCATTCTCGTCGTCAAACTCGATGCGCACCCCTTTGCCGTTGCCCGTCGATACGCCACAGCCCCCACTGCGGCACAGCGAGATGGGCACCACCCCGTACACATAAGCCAACATGATGGGCACCCCAATACCTACACACACACACACACACACACACACAAACACGTAGCACAGACTCCATTAGACTTCAAAATGACCACTAGAGGCCAGTGTTTCATCAAGTGAGGGCTAACGCCGGGGAAGACAATCTCCTTTACTTTTGAGGAACACAAGAAAGAACAAACACGTCAAGACAATGGAGTTCTGTTGATGCAGTAGACAAACAAACAGAGTGAGTCATGCAGCTGCAAGACCTCCGAGGGCAGCAGGACCCCCCCCTCTGCAGCAGGATAGAATGCTCGAGAGGGTGTGGGAGAGATGACTGGGGTCGGTTAGGTTGGGTAGAGAGAGAGCACATGACAGGGAGCGAGTAATACTCACCGACTGTGACTGCAGCGACAACCGGTGACACGATGACAGACAGGGTCACGCCGCCGGCAATCACCAAGTTCCTCTTGTGGTTGGAGATGTCCTTTCCCTCGTATCGGTTGTGGATCTGCGTCAGTGTGAAACGCCATGTTCAGACATTACAAAGAGAGCTGAGACTCAGCTAAGAGGACAACAGACACGAGCAGATCAACGTTGGCTACAGAAACACAAACTCCGCTTTTTCAACTGGGGTGATTTTTCCATTGCGTGTTCATAATGTCTGGCAGCGATCAGACGGCCTGTTTTCCACTCCACTCATTTACAGAGAAGAGGCCCTGCCAAGATGAGAGCACATTGTGTTGTTGTTTAAATAAATAAAAAGCCCACGTGTAGTGCGCCAAAACTAAAATAATGTGTGTGTTTTGCACTTGGCTCTCTTGCGCCGACATCAACTGTAGAAACACGGCCCTGATGTTTTTTCATGTTTTTTGCTCTGACGTGAACGAAACCAGGCTGGAACTGGATGACTATCGTTTTCTTTTTCTTTCTTTTTTGATGGCAGTACTCTTTCGGTAGGAGAATGACTGGAAAACCACACATTTTAAATAGAGTAAACATTTTCCCCCTCAGCAACCAAAAACAGACTGAGGAACTGGTTCCTGCACGAACACAGTCGAGCATGATAAAGGTCAAAAGGTCATGAACATGCTCACTGATGTCTGAGAGGGTACTGGGGCACACTCACCTTCCTGCCCACGTAGACGGGGATGCCAATGATCATAGCTGGGATGGCGATGCCCGCGATGAGTGCGATGCCCACAGGCGCCCCCACCAGCGTGCCCAGTTGCCACAGGATCTTCTTCTTACGGCTCCACGGCTTCTTCCCCCAGAAAGTGCAGCCTGAGGGACTGGCAGGTTCAAATAAAGACCCTCAGTTAGTCTCAGTCAAAATGAAAGATCTAACACTATACTACAACACTGCAAACTGAACTATGGACAAACTCAGGATGTTCAATACTCCTTAAACTACAACATCAAGTGCTGTAAGATTAATGCACCACACATCAAATACAGTACATCTCTCTTACACACACAGAAGAGGAGTGCGGTGGGTAAGGCGTTTCACCTGAGATAGTGCAGGTCGGAGATCTCCTTCATGCAGAGCCAGCAGAACTCACAGCCGCACACGGCACACGTCATGTGATTGCAGCTCCCGTCGTTCATCTTGATAATGAAAGCAGCACAGCGAGGACAGGGCTTGATGTCATCAGCTGGAGACGAAGGCACAGCAATGTTATGAGGTTAGACAGGGCACATCCATGTTTGTGATCAGAGTTCCTGTATGTATGTATGTATGTATATATATATAAATATAATGTAGGTGTGGCTGCCTAATCCCAAGAGAGATATTCTAAGATCTATGCATTTGTGAGTGCTGGTATATATGGGAGTGTGTGCACATGTTTCGTACATGCAGAACTGCTCTCCTGGCTGGAGGCGAGTAAAGACAGGTGAATGGTCATAAGCCGCAGGTTCTGTGCTCTCTGCTCTAGGTGTGTGTGTGTGTGTGTGTGTGTGTGTGTTCTCCTTACATGCAGCGCCACTCTCCTGGCTGTAGGTGAGTGAGGACGAGCGGATGGTCCTCAGCCGTAAGCTCTGTGCTCTTTGTTGGCGGGCGGCATCACAGGTCTGGTTGGGGTGCCACAGCTGCTTGCAGTGATAGCAGAACTCCGTGCCACAGCCCTCACGGCCACATGTGATCTTAGGGCAACTGGCACAGCCAAAGGCAATCACGGCATACCTGCACAAGGGAACAGGTACCAGAGCATGAGACCTGTGCGGTTTTTCATCAGCACTGTTAGCGTTGCATCGTGCTAATTTGCATTTCCTTCTACCACATTGAGTGACACTGAATTAACAAAATCCACCTCTAAAGATACACTTTAGGAGAGGAGACTGGTATACACATACCACTTGTATAAACATAGCTCAAGCTTATAACTATGGGACCAAGTTATCTAGTTTAGTTGGCTACCTATCGATAGCAAATTAACTAACATTCTTTAACAACGTGACAGATGCCAGGCAACCCTCAGCCTCTCAAAGCGGTTCCTAAGTGGGATCATGGCTGCAAATAAGGAACTTATTATGGGGTGCTGCAAACTATTGCATCTTACTATATCATCAAGCTGAGGAGTACACAGATGTGGCAAATGTTAACTTGACGAACACCACATGGACAACACATCCCTTCTCTAAAAACATTCCATTTCATAATACAGTTAATTACTGTCGTCCTATTTACTGAAGGCATACATTAAATTAGTCCTAATGTAAGAGTCTTCCTGCAGCTGAGGTCTGTGCTGCATCTGTGGGAGTTTTTCATGTCCTGAGCAGGACCGAGGCATCGGAAGGAAGCCTTCATTACTCGTGTGGTCGTTACAGCCTGGCACTAATGGCTGAAAAATTCAATCTCGGGACAGTGAGAGATGGAGCTCCCGCTGTAGGCACGCTGACAGAGCTGGCCGCCATCCCACGCCGCCAGCAGCGCCACTGCTTAGTCTCTGGCTTTACCATGGCAACATCACTCATTTTTTACTAGCTGCCAGCTGGATCTTAATTGAATTGGTAGGTGAACTACATAACTAATGGCTTCTCCAGACATATCAGCAGAGCACTGTGGTTAGGGCCTCAATGAAAGTCTGTGGTGATTTGAGATGGAAATTAATCTAAATGCTGGTTTCTTTAGTAAGGTCAGGTCAGTAAAGTAAACCAAATCACAACCTGGTTTTTAAAAAGGCAGAAAACCATACCCAGGGTGCTTATGAGGGACGCGTATACCACAAACAATTTTGAATTTCACTCCACTGACTAAGGCAAGTTCTTAAGAAAGAGGTGTTAACCCTGGATCCCTGAACTCTAACAGGTGTCCTAGCGAGCGAGCGAGCGAGCGATCACCCTCAGACATGTTGTGCGTCACAGTAATGTGGATACAGGACTCCGTTTACCCTTCGTAAATTTGGCCCACTATGCACAAGGCAGCGATGGCAGTATCCATCCATCTGCTGTGAAGTGACCGACACCGCTGCCTCCTCAGACGACATTACAGCCCTGCAGCTCCACACTCAGTGTGCCAGTGGGCACAAGCAGCAGCCGCACACAGCCACCGCGCCCACACCCAAACACCCCGCCATATGCATCTGCCAGTCACACTCGGCTAATACCCAATATGCCGGCATCGCAGACACCACAAACCCCCACCACCCTCCCCCAAATCCACCAATCCGGCGTGGATGGCTGCAGTCTGACCTACATACTGTCCTCAAGAAGGAAAAGCGATCATTAATCCTGAGTCCGGTTCACAGTATTCAGGCACCGGCAATGTTCCCGGCAGCATGTGAGTGTCTGCTTGCTGAGTGCCGCCCTCGAACACTTCCAGGACCATGGGACAAGCTCCAGCTGTTTGGCCTGGCCTGGCCTGGATCAATGTTTCATGCGAGGCTGGGGAAAACTCCCTCTTTTCCTCAGCTTTGCTTCTCCTTCTCTGACCCCTCCACTCTTCATCCCCATCATCCTCCACTTGCTCTTTCCAGCAAATTTCTCCATCGCTCTCTCTGTTCCCCTTTCCCACTCACTCATGCTGCATCCTTTCTTTCCCTCTCTCCCCTCAACATTCTTTCCTTAGTGCGTTCATGCCTGATGTCTGTGGGAAAGCAGGACATGTGCTCAGGCTTCTGGCACGGGGAGGACGGTTGGGAGGAGAGGAGCAGAGCAGCCAAGAGTGGAAGCAGGTCTGGGAAAACAAAGAGGACCCAGTCTGACATGAGCACAAGGGCTGAATGAAGGACTACGCTTACTGGCAAGCAGGCACACATATGCACATGTACACATACATGGATGCACGTGCACACACACACACACACACACACACACACACACAATTAAAAAAAAAAAAAATACTGCCATTTCACTCCCCTCAATTCCTCACATCCTCTCCACAAACTGGGTGATGGAACATTAAAAAACCGGCGCGAGCTAACATGACTGACCGTGTTATACCAAACGCTGGAGTGTGAAGTGGATTTATGGTTCAGACACATTCATCTGCTGGGAGAGATGAAAGTGCTGGTTAGACGCAGAGCCTTTGGATGGGTGATGGCTCAGAGCCGACGTGTGCATTAGAGTCAGGCAGATGGAATTGATGACATGACCTTGTGTGTGAGTGAGTGTGTGTGTGAGTGAGTGTGAGTGACAGACACACACGCACACACATCCCAGAGACTGCTGTGTCTAGGGAACCAGTTCTAGCCTAGCATAGAGCCAGACGTGAGAGTTCCCTTTCTCTCAGTGGTGGGAGCGTTTGTGGCTCAGGTTAAAACCTTGGCACTGCTCCTCCCCACAGAGTGTCTGGGATGCATGGCTGAGGCAGAAACACTAGCAGAGCTTCACAGCAGATGAGCAGCGGTCAACTCTGTCAGCGGTGAGACATCAGTCATCTTTCAATGGTGAACATGTTAGGGCTTCAGCCTAGAGTTTGGCCACTGGCGCAGAGCAATGACCTGTTACGCTTTGTAGATTCAGTGTCAAGAGACAACAAGCGAAGGTCAACAATGACATCACGTGGGGCAGTGGAAGCTTTCTACAGTGAACATGGTAAATTAACTGCATTTATATAGCACTTTTCTACTCAGAGCACTCAAAGCGCTTTACAGATATCTACCCATTCACACACCGATGGCAGAGGCTACTATCTAAGGTGCCGACCTGAACATCAGGAGCAGTTGGGGGTTCAGTGTCTTGCTCAAGGACACTTCGACACTTGGTGAGGTGGTGTCGGGATGGGACTAGCAACCTTCCGATTGCTGAACAACTCCCCTACCTCCTAAACCAAGGAGATTAAGAACTCTGCATGTGGTTGAACTGACCAACCTTGTGTCCTGTTGACCCATTTACTGAAAGTACCAAATATTTGAAAGATGACTTCTGCCCACACTGTGGCCTTTTTCATGACATGCACCTCATCCAGATCATGGATGGATATTTCACAGAATGTGAACTAGATGTTTACTACAACATGCGTCCTGTACGTTTTAAAACTTGCCTAAGAAGTTACCCAGGAGGCTTAAATTACTTGAATTGAATGCCAACCCTGTTAAGTGACAGCATGCAGTAAAAAGCACAAAGCACCATCACTCTCCAAGGCCACCTGTGTCCCCCAGTGCCTCTTTGGTCACCCCCTCCTCCAGAGCCTCTCCAGGCTGTGTGCTGCAGTGGGTGGCCTGGGCTTTAGGCGGGCATGTTGACTGAAGAGTCTGCTGATGTGCTGATGGAGACCATCACCACCCCTCTGCCCCGCAGGCCTGGTGCTGAGCGTCTGGGTCGAGTGAGCTCACTCTGCTGGTGCTAGAGGAGGGGGGGGGGGGGGGGGCGTCTCAGTGAGCACAGGGTAGTGCCCAAGTTGAGCTGCTGCTGCTGTTGACGGCGATGACATGCTGCTCAGAGTCGGGTGGAGAATACCAGCTGACCCCTGGGCACAGGCCATCGCTGCTGCAGACACTGCCTGGCACGCATCCAAATGCTCAGGCCACCAGCGCAGCAGAAATGGCTTGGCACAGAGACAATGCCCCAGCACAGCAGCAGAGGGAGTGGTGAGAGCAGAGCAGTGTGACAGAGGAGGGAGAGAGTTACTGCAGTGCACAGCCACACACACACACACACACACACACACACACACACACACACACACACACACACACACACACACACACACACACACACACACACACACACACACACACACACACACACACACACACACACACACACACACACACACACACACACACACACACACACACACACACACACAATGATGAAAAGTGGTCAGTCTTTAACACCCTGACCGAATACTAGTATAGTATAGAAAATAGTATAAAAAGCTTCTAGCTAGTATAATTTAAATGATTTTAGCATAATGTTGCAACATAACAAAAAGTGAAGGGGTAAAATTCTTGTGAGTGCAGGATTTTTGTACCAACATGATGGGGCTTTGGAGGAAAAACTGAACGACTCGAGTGCCAATCCCACAGCAGACACAAGACTGCAGACATGAGCTTTCCTCCTCTCCGTTTAATATTTCATTCAAGCGTGGTATGAGGAAGGAGGAAAATGAATAGGCAGGAAGTATTAAAAGCAACAGCTGCTGGGACCCAAACTTGACTTCTGCCGAGTTTTCCTTGAAATAGATGGTCCACTGAATTGTGAGAGAGTCTGTGTGTGTGTGTGTGTGTGTGCGTATGCATGAACAAGCCTTCATTAGTGCAGGTGTGTGTTTGTGTGAGTGTTTGCGTGGACATGTCTGTGTGCTGTAGCATGACTGATTATTGCGTGTGTCATTATATTGGCCTCCAATCACAGCATCTCTGTGGCTCAGCTGAGGCAAATCTTAGCTGTGTGGTGGGAAGACTCAAGGCCTAGATATGCCGGAACAGGAGCTCTGGCTTGACTCTCCCCTCGACAGCTCAAGCCCAAACCCACAGAAGCCTGCGGCACAACGATCAATTCCACAGCACCGCCGAAGGACCACACTGTAGCCCCAGTGAAAGATGTCACCACCACCGCCCCCCCCCCCACCCCCCCCACCCCCCCCACCCATGTCTAAAACTGAAAGCACAGCAATCCTGCTTGTGGTTTTTCTTCTTGACAAATGACACAAGCAAACACAGCGACTGTTTGTTTAACTGTAAAGCCACAGAAGAGATTGGCTGGGGTTTAGTTTTGCTGGAGTAGCCAGAGGTGTAGTGGAGAGCCACTATGTAAAGTGTGTACACAAAGCTAGGGATACAGCAGGTCATTGGGGGGGGGTGCATGTGAGATTCCCAGTCTTCATGTGAGGGAGAGCCCTGCTCAGATCCTCTCCTTCAGCAACACTTGGCCCCTGCCACCACGGCAAACCGTGACCTTAGCCCAGCCCATGGGCAGAAACAGAAACAGAGCGTGCTCAGACAGCGTTGCACTGGAGTCCCCCGGCAACCTCCCAGCGCTGCCTGTGGCCTGCATGCCACTGCTGCCTGCTACTCTGGAGCAAAAAAAAAAAAAAAACGTACCAACAGAGGAACGCTGTCTGTTTGCTCGTGTGTGACTGTGCGTGTGTATCGAGCTTAATCTCGAGGTCAGAGCCAAGGTTGACCTGATAAGGTTTAACACAACATTATATAACTCAGTCAGATGTCAAATAAGATGAATTTACGTTGCCTTATTGAGCAACCCTTCATAATTTCTTAAAGCAATAGTGGCCAAACATCACATCTGGTCTTAAGTAATGACACACAGACACACTGTGTTATGGTGTGGAAATAGCTGCTAAACGTTTATGTCCAATTGTTACTCAATTCCCTGGCAACCTAGTACCATGAACAATTATCTTCTGACATTCTTGCATTGGGAATTGCAATTCAATTAACGTGATTGAGAAAGGTAAGGGGTAGGGGTTATTTCTCCCCACTCATCGGCTAACATTATATTGATATCAGAGTAAGGCCTTGCTCTGTGGATGTCCCATTATTTGTCCCAGAATTGTCAATGTGAAGCCATTTAACATCAGCTAGAAGTGGTTGTGACTAGTTTGAACCCAAGACTGCCTTTTATTGGTGAGCAGATTTTGAGAAATTAAACTTTGTGTTTGCTGGTTGCTATGGTTATCTAGTTGCTATGCTAACAAGCTAGCTAGCTAGGGACACTTTTTAATAACGATAAAAGGTTTAAATGGAAGAGTCCATTTGCATGAAATGATAGCTAGTTATCAAGCTGATGTTATGGTCTTATCGATTTAACTTATAATACGAAAAGGTAGCATGCTGGCAGCTGCCAACTGTTAAGATAGTTCCATAAGCTAGAGATAGTTAAGATAGTTAAAAAGCTATGAGCGGTAGAAACCCTCTGGGTGCCTGTGTAGCTTCATATTAACACAAGTTCATATTCACTTCGTATTAAAAAAAAAATCATATTACACACCTTAGCAACTACAAACTGTTACTATGGTTACCTAAGCTAGAGATAGCTAGGATAGTTCATAGCCAGGTTAACTGGCATGAGACCTATCTAGCACACCACTTGCGGAGGTTCACGCTCCATAGCATCCGATTACTTACAGTCTGGTAGGAATACACAACACCCCTTACTTTATAATTATGGAAGACCGAATGGGACAGTGTGAAAGAAAATGTGTCATCTATCCAATGTTGTTTCTCCTATGTGAAAGAGAGAGGGAGAGACCCCTTTATCTGGTAGTTACTGTGTGTGCTACTAACTATCAGGCGAAAATAACTGCATTGCCGTGTATAGGACGCACTCGAGTATTAAACGCAGGGCTGTAGAAATTTAGCAAAATCGGTTAATAGCCTGGAAATTGTGGTAAAAACACACAGAACATAGCTTTGCTGGGAATGGGAATGTCAATTCTCCACTAAGAATTCTCTCTCTAAGTACCCTTCTTCAGTCCACCCTTTCCTTCTTAATTCCATGGTCTTAGCCCAACTGAAGAGAATCTCTGCTGATATACCAACTCGAAAAAGAGGAGCCCTACAATCTGAACGCTCTAAGATGATGGTGGTTGTGTGGGGTGGGGTCATGTGCCCTTGACTCACCCGCAGTCAGGGGCGGGGCACCAGCGGCAGTCGGGGTCAGCCACGAGCCAGCGGCGCAGCATGAACTCCTCGTACTTGTCCGAGAGCGAGACGTCGGCGAGGATGGCGCGGATGTCGTTGGGGTTGAAGCGCTCGGCGCACTCAGGGCAGGAGATGTTGACGCGGCTCTCGCTGATCTCGATGCGCAGGTACTGCCGAAGGCAGTCGGCGCAGGAGCGGTGCGGGCATGTCATGATGTCGGGGAAGTTGTCGCGCGTGTGGCGCAGAAGGCACAGCGGGCACTCCAGCAGTTCCGCCTTGGACGAGGAGGAAGAGGACGATGATGACGCCGCCGAGGACGTAGAGGCGTGGGAGCCACCAGTAAAAGTGGAGGCCACTTCTGCCGCAGCCGGAGCTGCAGCCCCGGGCGGAGCCGCAGGCCCAGCCCCGAGGGCCTTGTCATGGTAAGTGTCCGAATGGATGCTCTCGATGCTGGCAATGCCCTCCACCCCTCCAACAGAGGCGGCGCATCCTGCAGACAACACCAAATCACGGGGTTTTCGCTTGGGCTCCCGGGGGCGCCGGCGGAAGAACGCTCCCAGGGAGAGGCGTCGCTTCTTGGGCGCCTTCTTGACGGAGGGTAGGCTGATGGAGGAGGCGGTGGAATGCAAGTCCCGCTCTGAGCCCAGTTGCATGTGCTTCTGCAGGCTCATTGCTCCGGCTTGGTCGCCACACCACTCACATGTGACAGAGATGAAGTGGGGAGAAGAGGAAGAGGAGAAGGAGGAAGAGGGTGAGGGGAGGTGGTGTCCAGGAGGAAGGGGAGGGGGGGGGGGGGAGTTGCAGGCACGCCGTGGGTTAGGACATGGCGTGGGCTCTCTGTGAATTAGCTGCTGGGGCCATTCGGGAACTCTGTAGTCTGTGAGAGGGGCTGAGGTGTGGGGTGGGGATACGCCCGCTCTCGCTCTCTACATTCAGCACCTGAAACACAAAAAAAATGTATTATTAAATAAACATATGGCCCTTAATTGAGCATGAACTGGACAGAAGATCATAGACAACGTTCATTGCAGACAAAGATGAGCTAACACAAATGAAACTAGCAATGTCTACCTCAATGTCCAACACAGATAGCATAGCTAGAAACAAGAAACATGATACCTGAAGACACCCACACCCGCCAATTAGTGTTCCTTAGGTGATAAAAGCCATATTTCAATGCAGTAACAGAGAAGGGGAAGACATTGATGTTTGTAAATTATCACACAGGGAGTGTTAAAGCCAGCAAGTAGACATTATCCGTACTTAATAACCAAACAGATGGCTTCCAATCATTGCTACATCTTTTCAAATAAACAACTTAATTGTATCTTTTTCCCCACATATATATATATATATTTATTTATTTATTTATTTATTTATACATACATACATACACACACACACACACACACACACACACACAAACACACACACACACAGACAGAGCCCCAACACCACCCAAACATCTAAAACCTGCTCACAGCTTTACCAGATTATTCTCACACCCACCAATGCAGCGCCCTACATGGGTCAAAAAACCATTCAGATATTTTCCCAACATAACTCAACAGAAAAAATGTATAAAAAGTGAGAGTGACGCAGGAAACACAATTCTGAGATAAAAACCGAAGCACTTCATAGCTTGATAAGACGTACTGGCAATATAACAGTACAGAACACTGTAAACCTGCGCACACTCTTGCCCTGCCATTTATCAGCTCAATGAAGCAGTCATAATGTCGGCTGACCTACATAAGACAGAGAGGAGAGAGAGAGAGAGAGAGAGAGAGAGAGAGAGAGAGAGAGAGAGAGAGAGAGAGAGAGAGAGAGAGAGAATCTGGATTCCAGTGACGTGTGGACAGAGACGAGAGTGACATCAAGGATCTCCGTTACCTGGCAACACCACTCGGTCCAAATGCAACGCAAATCGGTGAAAAAAAATGAGGCTAACCAATCTCCAGTCAACCATAAGCTGAGGATGCAAGTTCGGAGATGAAAGGTTGACTTCTTTGATGGCATTTACCAAATAAATGGATGACAATTTGATGTTGGGTTTTCCCCTCCCCTGCCTTCTCTTTTTTATTTTGGTAAAGAAATGGCCTTAAATATGTCACAACCTCTCCGTTCCTCTTTTCATCAAAACAGTCAAAGTTCTGTGACCTGACCCAGGATAAACCTGCTTGCGGTTGAGGTTGAGCAACTGGTTACATTAAAGGGGAGGGCCATGCATTGACATGGGTTGCAGTGACAAGATATTTTCCCAAAGTAAATTATCTTAACCAAGAAGAGTGAGTGAAATCGGTATGACTTTTAGAAAGCTTTGAGAAATAAAAGTGTAAGGCTTTCAGGGTAGTGGCAAGTAATACATTAATCAAAAGGTCTTCGAAAGGAACTGTTGGTGAGGTGAATCTATTGCAGGGGGGCGCTCAAATGGCTTTTCAAGCTCCAAACCAGGAAGCAGACCTACAGGGCACCTACACAGATTTCACCTGGAGGAGACAGAAGAGCATGGGAGGGAGATTTGGCCATTGCTACTTTAAATGTGTCATACTGTCTAAAGACAGCATTTGAACTCCTATTTTTTCTGAAACATTAGCCTTCAATATGACAATCTAGTCCTAGATTATGATGTATCTAATTAGAATGTTTTCTAGGCATCAACTATGACAAATGGAATCTAACCAATTCATACAAAAAGTTCATACACATCTGGATTAACGCAAAATTCATTTTATGAATGAACAAATTTCACCACACGCCTCCACTCAATGGCTCTCTAAAATTACTGTTTAAACCTCAACTCATTGACAAGAAAGTGTCAGACAGATGAATTATTACGACAAACATACAAACATCCAGTATCACAGACAGCCAATGAAACCGTACCAAGACTTGTCTACACAGTCCAGTCTGATATGGTGAGCATGTGTGAAAATACTTATATCCTGCACGGTGTCAACACTCATCTCTCAGTGCTATTTAGATCCCCCCCCCCCACACACACACACACACACCACACACACACAGACACAGACACTCTCAGTCTCTCATCACTTGCACTTGAGACTTCACACCTGAGGTGTAGCGAGACACTGGATAGCGGGGAGGGGGCGGGGTGTGTGTGTATTTACATACTCCCACCTGTTGAATCTAAGCCTTGTCAAAACAATACAACCAGCAACCTTTTGAATCTTCCTTGGAGATGAACTCAGTGAAAATGTCTCTACTCCTCTACTTCTTCTTCTTCTTCTTCTTGGTGCACTTCCCTGTGTTTCTGCTCTCTCAGTCCTTCCTCCCTTTGCTCATGTGAGTCTTGTGAATCCAGCTGGACAAGTAAGAAACGCCAGTCAGGAAGGCAGAGCCTGAGCTGGAAATGAATACCCATGAACACTCGAACCAGTTGACACCATCGCCACGTAACACTTGCCACATCAGAGAAAAAGAGCAGATAGTCAGCCACGGTATATGTGTGTGTGTGTGTGGGGGGGGGGGACGAGGAAGGAGGAGACCATTAGTAAGGGCTGATGGTGGTTCAGCAATCGGAAGGAGTGCTCTATGAGTATAAAAGCGCTATATAAATGCAGTCCATTTACCATTTAGTAAAGCAGAACAGTGATGGAAGGCCACTTGGGCAACACAGGAGAGTGGACATGTCCATGTAAACGGCTTTGTGAAACTCACAACTTCACAGGGAAAAGTAAAACCTTTCACTCAAATCAGAGAGCCATTTTCTTATAGACAGCCCAAACCACACTGAGCCGTGTAGTGTGAGGTGGTCAGAGGTAGGGGTGTAACAAAATATCATAGGGTTTGACTTTGTGTTGTGTTTAAACCCCGACCACTAGATAGAAATGTTGTAATCAAAGTTTATCATAACGCCAGATTCTTACCAATACACAGCGCTAGTCAGAGGACAATGACATCCATTGGGTTCAGTGGTCACTGATACAAATGCCTTGAAGCCTTTCAGAATTTCGCCATTTCCTTACAGACATGTCTGTATGTGGGTGGGGACTGGAAGTCACAAATCTTGCTCTTAGGGAGTACACACCTAAGCAAGAGTATGACATTGCCTGAGCCCAACACAAGTGCAAGGTTTCCAGGGGAACTCTCAAAAGAGGCCCAAAAGGTACACAGTTGGTGTAGCCTGTGTACTGAGCATACTAAGTCTGCGTTCAGGCCAAACACATGCCGCCAGATACACATGCAGACACCTGTGTACTGCAGCTTGACCTGCTGCTCACGGGACAAGTCAGAACCACACCAGGTTCAGATTTCACACATCTACTCAGCAGAGCAGCAAACACACATACACACGCACACACACACACACACACACACACGGTTGGGCATGCACTGCACTGTGCTTATAGGGCTCAAACTCAGCCTGCTGCCAAACTACACAGAAACGGAAAAAAGTCTTAAGTGTAGAACTGTCACATTGACACACCACTCGCATGTATGCTTGATGCCAAAACTGAGTCCAAGAACAAAACACACATTCCTCATACACATGACAGATAAGGTAGTGTAAGTGTATGCAGCTTTTAGGAAAATGCCTGACGCAAGCGTATCTTGGCAATGTTGAGAAACAAAGGGGGTGAGGTATAACGCTCACAGCTTCTCATGAACCGTCAGCCAAATAGCTAACATTAGCTACAATAACAATCTCTCATGACAGACTAAAGGCTATTATCACAATCTCTCATGGTGGACTATTCAGCGCTTTCCCTCAGCAACAGTATTTTCCCGACCATAAACCACAGTTTATACATTGATTTTGTAAAATATCTGCATCCCTGCGGTGCGGTTAATAGTCAGGAAAATCCGGTAGTCTTAGCTGTAGTCAGCCTTGGTTGAGACTGACTAGCTTTGGGCTCACCGTGACAGCCAGAAGTCAGGCTAGATAACCCTCTCAGCTGTGAGGACAAATGGCAAAAGCATAACGCTGTTGAAATAATCCTCATTTTCTAGCTTTGATATGCAAGAGGTGGAGAGATTTGGCAAGAGATGGTGAAATTTCAGTGCATTTGGGAGTGAAGGCAACGGGAAAGGGCCCTTATTTAGAGTGGTATTTGAAAAGTGCCTCCGGAGAGGATGATCTGACTGCGTGTGTGTGTGTGTGTGTTTTTCTCTTCTGAAGAATACCGAAGAGGTGTTGGCTTACACCTTACGTCAGCAAGGTCAGGACTATGTAGAGGTGTGTCTGTGCACGTGTGAGTTGGTCTGTGTACAGACTTCCAGTGTTACAGGTGAGCTCAGGGAAACAATGGGGAAACTTGATGCCACAATATGAAGTAGTAAAGCAATGAAGCAAGGCCACAGAAAACAATGATTCAGCCCAAGGGTAGTCCTGAGCAACTGAAATCACACAAAGCACAACAACAACAACAACAACAACAAGCAACACATTTCACACCAAAGACACAAAACCAAACCCATGGCAGCTGCCATCTTACTTGGTAGAGACAGACTTGAAGGGCTTGTTGTTCAAGGCCAGGCTCCAGAGAGCGCGAGCCACAACAGGAAGAGGCGCTGCAGTAGCGCTGCTCCAGGCTGCTACAGTCTTTTAAAGGCCCACGCTAATTTCCTGTCTTCTTTGGTGAATAAGCTCATCAAAGAGACCTGCTACAACAAGCCCTTCAACCCATTACTGTAATTCTGCTGACTGACTAGTCGAGAAGCATGCTCTTTTAGCATACAAAAACAAAACGCATACATGCGTTTGTGTTATTCGATTTAGAGTACACTGTTCAGGAAAATACATGGTACACTAGTAATCGAGTGGTCTCACATAATTTAAAATCGAAATCTCTAGGCACACTGCGCTGAAAAAAAAAAAAAAAAAAAGCACGTAAGCAAGTGCATTTGTGGGCATGTTTCCACTTGTTAGCATGCACACACAGACAGACACACGCACGCACAGGGAACAAAATTGTCACCCGCCGATGGCTTATAGATGTCTGTGTTGCTGGGGGAATGATGGTGGTTACAGCATCATTCTGGTGTGTGAAATAGAGGTACCAAAAAAAATGCTTGGCATATCTACGCGACTTCTGAAGAACTTCTACCGCTACCGCTGATGTTATCTGTAAGGCAGTCTTTAAAGATCGGTCTGAGTCATAGTAGAGTATTTGGTAGCTCACTAAACTGTATGATGCAACCTTTATCTAAACAAAGGTTAAGATTGTCTGAACTGTACGAATTGTATGATGAATTCCTTTTAGCTAAATAAATGACAGCCTATACTGAAAATAAAACTAGTCTAATTTAACTTCAATCTATTCCATATGTGGTTTACAATGAAATGAAACTTACACGTGATGGTAGTATATTACAGATACATACAAATTGTTATGGAAAGCCGGTTTGCCGGTTAAAAAAAAGAATGTGTGATATATATATATATATATATATATATATATTCTTATATTTGGCTGGTAGAACCAAAAAGTTAATTTTGTCCCCTGCACACATACACACTAGTGCCTGCCGAGCCCTGTTTGAGAAGAGTGGCCAAAGGGCCTAGCAGTGTTGACCTCCAACCTCAGCAGACCTCACAGCAGCTCCAGGTACAGCTGTTGGGGCCCCCAGCTATAAGCAGCTACAGTCTCACTGCTTGTCAAAGGCCTGACTGGCAAACGCTGTTCTGTACCCACAAACTAGCACACACAGTGTTTAAGCAAAGACGAAACTGAACAATTTGAATAGACAAACTTAACAAAACAACCTCAAACAGGCACAACTGAAAAACCATCGATTATTGTTTTTATCCTGACTTCAAAAGAACAAGGTATCCAACTTTGGGAACACGTGAATAACATGGACCCAGATTTGCGTGGGTTGCACAGGGGTAGCAGCAGTCACTACAAAACCTTGAGGCAAGTAGAGATACCACCGAGTGTCTTTAAGAGGACTACAGCACACTTGCCCTCATCATCAGTCACAGCGTGTTTCTATGAATGTGACAGGAGTACACATTCAGAGCGGGGGAGTAGAGAACCCTCCCCTCTATCTTGCACTTCTTCCTTCCAAGGAGCTCTCCAAATCTCCATCTCCATCTCTGAAGCCAAACTGAGCCAGTATAACTCTCAAGCCAGAGTGCACAGCACCATAACGTACAGGGCTGAAACCATGAGAGCGTTTATAAAAAAAAAAAAAAAAAAAAAAGAACTTCCTGTTAAAATGTTTGTTTATGGTCTCCCCTAGTGATGGAGCAAGTGCAAGCCACCGTTGTCACGGTGACAAAACCCCACAGACCTATGCTGACCTGCTGTTGCAGAAAGGAGACTGCCACCCATGTCTGATCAGCAGAACCAGATCGGGAGCAGATCCCAGTTCCAGAGACAGCAACTGTCTGGGACAGCGTTCTCCCTGTTCAATTTGCTGTTCAGGAGTTGCGAGAGTAGCTCTGACTGATATTCACGTGTCCCTTCAACCATCCCAGACATCTGAGGGAGCACTAGGTCTCATCTAAATCTAGAGCCCCAGAAGACGTCGAAGAACACAAGTTGTGATGTGTGTTCCTTTGGGGTCAACGTACTGACCCCTCTCGACCCAGGGTCTCTGCTTCAAAGCAGACTGAGGTTCAAGGTTCATGAGGGAAAGAAAAGATGCATGTATATAGACATACATGTATAAATACAGACAGCCAATAGAACACATACAGTATAATGTAGTGCAGTCTACATACTAAGAAAACACAGCACAAATCAACTCTCACCATCTTGAAAGCATTAGGCCTATATTGCCTGAGGAGATTTCAACTAGAACAAAGTCTTCATATTGTCCAACCCAATTACTAACTTTTATTTTTTCCCAAGTTCCTTCCAGTGGCTTAACTTTTGACACGAGTGTACGCTGTCCATCCTTTTTACAGTGATCTGTCCAACCCAAATGTAAACATCAAGGCATACATGAATAAAGTGCAAAAGCTCAGAGCAATTAAGACACCCTCTAAAGAAAGCAAGGGAGGCATCCCGATACAAAACATGGTCAGATAAATGCAGGGGAACACCGCTCTACACACACACAGCCCCACCCCCAAAAGACATTGACCACACAAAGAGGATCAAGGCTGGGGTGCGAGTGCCATGGTCCACCGGGGCCACATTCCTAGCCGCTCTCCTGGATGATTCCGTCTCCCGGCACATTCCAGGGCCACTGACTGTTCCACTCCCTGTCTACAGGTCTGATATTTTACAGGGGGTGTCTGGTGTGGGGATGACTTCCTAGTAAAAGTCAACCGCAAGTGACAATTAGGTCTTGGAAACGAGCTGGCCCTGATTGCACCTAAGAGATGTGTGTGTGTGTGTGTAGGTGTATGTGTGTGTGCACACATGTGCCTGGATGCGTGCCTCTTTATGTCCTTATGGGAAAATTGCACATTAGTGCAAAACAAAACAATAAGGAACACTTAGCCTGTGCTACACAATATCTCAAATACATTAAATCTGCAAGCAGGTCTAGTACTGCCTTTTAAGATAATTTACCCTAATCATACTGAGAGTCCATTTTGCCACCTCCCTGAACCAGGCAGGTTTATGCCTGGATTTTGACATATCCAATGTGCACATCTGACCAGCTAACTTTTGTGTTAAGATTATCAGGCCCTTCATTTTAGACTTAGACAGAGGAGAACTGGGATGATTAAATCCAAAACCTGTCATCACAATCTATAGTCAACACAAACATGTTACCCTAGCTCTCAACGCAAGCAACATGACTGGCTCTGCTGTCCCTCCCTGTCTCCCTCAACTTCAGAAAGCAGGAAATGATGTCAGAGCCCAGGAATTCTCAGAGACCAGTCTCAGAGTCAAAGCAAGGGAGAGAGAGAGAGAGCGAGCGAGCGAGTCTCTCTGGTATGGGGAAAGTATTTAATTCCCACAACCTCTTTTTACAACCAATAGGCATTTTGTGTTCACAAATAAATTCCTCTTCTCAGGGGTCAAACTGATGTTACCACAACTATATATGGAAAAGATGGATTTTAGCATAGATCTCACAACAAAAAAAAACAATAAATACAAACAATATACCTTCCCAAGAACAGAAATGGCAATTCATTACCCTTAGACGTAATTCCTCCTTTGTTAAAAAAAGATGTTATTTAATTGCTGGATTTAATTGCTCTTGTTTGTAGAATAGTATTATCCAGTTTTGTAACAATAGGCCTGTTCAGCAATATCTAGCCAGTCAGACCATTTCCATACCAACACTTCGTGAACTCAGCTGAAACACTTTAATACACTTCACAAATAGGACATCTTCCAATAACAATATGAGGGGTTTCTCCACACTACTTCCTTGCCTGTCCACAAGGCACCAGTCCTTTACTAGACTGGCAAAGTCCAGGCCTTAAAGCAGGTCAGGCCACACTTAAAAATATGTTGGGTTTGCCGTAACATCCAATTCTAAAAATATATGGGTAGGTAGATTGGGAGTAAAAAAACATTTACCCATCACCAATAAAATGTATCAAAGAGGACATATTAGAAGACTATTGTATTATTCTAGTCTTCTACTAGGTCTTCTAAGACATGGCAGTTGTGCCGGCGGTGAAATTCCTGTCCTCCTCCTACGCAACAGAAAGTTAGTCAGCAAGTTGGCAGATCAAACGAGAGAAAATAAAAACAAAAGTAAAAAATTAGGTCGGGCCCGAGTCATCGAGTCATTCGCGTTAAGGATGGGCACCACACTGTGAATGTGTAGGGATGCCCTCTGGCAGCACAAGTGCTCTCACTGGTTTGAGTGAAATCAGGGCCAATGGGCCAGTTAAATGAAGGCCAATGGGGTGCAATAACAAGTATTTCTTCCTGTTCGTAGATATTTTCCAGGAAAGTGCAATGCCCTCAATGCAGGCCAAAGTGTTGCCTTTCTCCTGATAAAACAGCAAGACCTGTCCTACCAGTAACACCTTTGTGGTCAACATCAAGGGGATTAGCCTCTACCATGCCTCACAAGACAGCTGGTGAAGAATAAGTGAGAAGGCCCCAGCTTCACGTTTGATTGGTTAACATATTTTGTCTATTCAGACCTGATTTGAGGCACCCCATTTCCTACTCGAGCTTTATGTTAAAGTAAATTAACATGGGTTAAAAAGGGAAGAGAAGTTCCGGGGGGGGTTCTTCTTTAGTAATTTTTTTTAAGCCCTTCCTCTATCAGAATAGAGATTACAAAACACACTTTGACGAAGTGAGAGGAGGCTTTCCACAACACCTCAGCAAACACCACAAGAGTCACTTAGGAAATGAGGTGAAATGATATTGACTTTCCTCCCACCAAGTCTGCCTCTTCATCTTAACAAGGCTGTCATTTACAGCAGCTGGTGACTAAGTGTGCATCTGGTCTGCACCTTGCATACCGCAGTCACTAGTCCAAAGGCAGGCTCTTCGTACAGGTATTCTATTCTTTTTGCATTTCACTATTAGTGGTCTACCAATACATCCAAAACAAGCATAAAAAGAAGAACTCACCAAAGTGTATTTCCCGGGACAAATTATGCCGCGGGGAATAATTTTGATGGAGGTGACATTTTGATGGAGGTGACATGTCACTGCCAAATATATTAAAAAAAAAATACAAATCTCAATCTTAAAACGTTTAAAATTATTTTCAAAGAATCTGATCAACATTGACACTATTAGGGTGCAAGTTCCTTCCTCCACCATCAACCTCACAAAGCCATGGCCAGGAGGACAGACAGACGTGGGCTTGAGTCCAAACAACGGTCTTCATGGTCGGGCAACATTGAAAGATGATTCAATCCACTAATGTCATTTACGGAGCCATTTGCCAGTAATCCCCACCTCTTACAAAGGGCCTACTCTTCCGGTTTATTAGCAGCAGATTGATTACACCTCACACTGTGCCACCAAGGCTTAATTATTCATGCAAATTTTGCCATCCCAAGCTTATATTCGTTTATTCTGAATAAACTTCACAGCAGTTTTCCAAAGAATTATTCCCCTATGACGGAGGCGTAGAAAACCATAAAAGGTGAAGTCGAATGTCAGAATATTACAGCTGGTCATTTAGCCTTGAGTTTAGAATCTCACAAGATTCTTTCTATTCCCTGTGCTATTATCTCTGCATGGGAGAGGACAGCCCATTAAAAAGGCTACTGCAGAAATATGATCTTTTCTGTGAGACAAGCATTTAGGAGAACACTGTTACTACAGAAGGCAAGGATAAATGCACTCAAGTCATTCACATGAGTTTCAAAAATCCTGTGACAAAAATACAGTCTAAGCTATAACACAGTACTAAACCAGTACTTCTGTAATGGTGGTCTGACACTGGAAGATGACAAAGACAGAGGTTACCCCCACTCCTTCACTAGATTTATCTCTCCCACAGCACACAGAGCCTCCCCAGCTCTCAGACCCCAAAATCCAACCAGGCGGCCAGGCTCGCTGGAACACCCACCTTGAATTCCAGAACACAAAGCCAGCAACTCGCAGCCCTTGGTTCAGTTGTTTACAGCTCATCACTGTTGCATTTATGGAGCTGGGACAAGATATCTGTGGGTGCTTTGATAAACACAAGTGTCAAAATATGGCAAGGAGTTCAAGGGGATCGTTTTTAAGAAGTTTCTAGACTGTGGCTACTCCTTCCTGCTCTAAGGAATACTGAAAAGGACATGTGGTTTCAGAGCCTCAGAATTAATCAGACTAAGGCGTGTCTGATTTTTTAACAGCAGTCATCCATTTCCCCACAGAAACATCAGTTTAACATAATTTTTGCACAAAAATGCAGCTGCAGAAAAATCCCCCATATGAAATCATCTGTTGACAGGTCCGGAGGGGTCAAAAAAGGGTGTTGCCCCTAGAAGCAGCAGCTAATAATTTGTAAAGGCCCCAGTCTAGCCATCTCAGGCACCTTTTCCATCCAAAGGAATGCCTGAGCGATGGGGCAATTGTTTTTCTCTCCCTTTGAGCGAAAACAAACCTTCTTGGGTGGGAAGGGCAGAGGAATTGCGATCAAGGACACCCTGACGGGCTACAGACATAGGCCCTGCAGCTGTGTTTATTCTGAAAAGGACAGCACAAAAGTCACACAAGGACCCTCACTAACATCGGCTCAGGGTCACCTGTGCAAGATAAAGGCCTCTGCAAAGATACACAAAGCTCTGCTTTCCTAATGCAAATGAACAACTGCATTTAATACAAATCTCTTCTTGCTTGTCCTACTGTTCTCAGAGCCAAAGGGTCAACGGCCATGAAAAAGCAAAAACATCTTTTCAGATCTGTAGAATGACAAGGAAAATTGATTTCTTGTTTTGTATGCTTGTTTTGTATGCTTATGCTTCCATGAGCATATTTATTAGAAATCGGCCTGAAGCAACTCGCTTCAGGTGAAGTTTTAGTGCCACAGACCAGGAAATACTACATCAGGTTTAGTGTAGCTGATTAGAAGTTAGTGTTACAGACAAGGAAAAACCAAAAGCCTAAATCAGGTTTATGGTTTAACCGACTGGAAGGATTCATACTCTTTAGTATAGCCATGAGTCCCAACACAAATATTTCCCCTAAGAATGAATCCTGTTCAGGAGCCTGACCGTCAAGCCTAAAAGCTAGAAGCTAAAATCAGCCATCTTGTTTAATGATCCGTGTGAAACATTTGAGCCATTTCTGAAATTCCATAGTAACCATCCAGTTGCCATGGACATTAAACTTAAACCAGTTAACGACTGAGGATTTAATATGTACACTAAATCTGTATATGTTGACATTTGTTTCCACTGCCATTTAAAACCTTTGATGAGCAAAACCTATCGATCCTCAACTACAACATGGGCCGCCGTTTTCAGGAAATTGAGAGATTTGTTATACTCTTTCAAAAGACAGCTTGAGCACAAAACCAAAAGTAAAAATGTTATACTTTATAACACAACCCATGGCATTTGCCACTAGATCCAAAGTCTAAATTATAGAGTAGTGCGAAGCCAAATATCAGGCCCATCAGCCTTACCTCACATCAACAACTGACAAAAATCAGGGCAGAACAATTAGCCATTTAGATCCCTTCCTTCGAGCAGTGGCACAGCAGGAGCTTTACATTCTACGTGGTCAATGAAGGGGTTTTAACTTCTGCCCAATGTAGGAAGCAGGCTAGAAACAACAAGAGAGGGAGAGTCAGTGGGCACAGGCACAGAGGAGGAGGAGGCCCACCACCGACTGCCGTGTTCTGCTGGGTCACACGTGCTGCACATGGGGCGTGGGTGAGTGGGCAGCCAAGCTCATTTGAGCCCTCTCTGGCTCCTCTGCCAGCACCCAGACATGTGGATCACGCGTGAGGGTGAGAGAAGACTCATTCATAGGCTGTATAATGGAAGACTGTGGACTGGATTAGGGACTCAGTCTACAAAGCTCAGACAGACATCCAGTGCTCATATCAAATATGCTTACTGGTGCTTAGCACAGGTGCTTAATCCTTACTTCTTTCCTTCAGTCCTATGGACTTCATAATCTAAAACCTAGGCCTTTACGGAATTATCTGTGTCCTTTTCATGGATAGATACCATTCATTATTTTGCCTCTTAAGGTTGCACATCACAAAAGCTTTTTCTATAAAAATACACAGTTAATGATGTAAAATAAAGACTAAGGTTTAGTTGGAAAGGGGTTTCAATATATTTGAAAATGACAGCATTCATTCACTATATGACAAGTGACAACAATTAACAGGTGGGTAAGGTTTGGAAGCCTAGGGGTGATGCATTACATACAACATATTCAGCTTCCATCTCTGGCTCTAGCCAAGGTCTGCCTGTTTTTCCACATCGCAATCCCATAGATCTCCATATGTGACAAAAAACATGCATCTTGCACAAAATCACAAAATCATACCTCTACCCATCTACCAAATCATACCTATTCCCCATTCTCTAATATCAACATACTGCACTTAACTGTTATGCCACCAGTCATCAATTTAGTTAGGCTACATAAAAAGCCAGTTTCAGTAAGACACAGGTGCTTGTCCCAATGAGTTCTGGATTCTTCATCCAGTTACTGAAACCAGGATTCAACTGCTGAGTCTGAAATCTAGACTAAAAGCTCTGTGCCTGAATAAACTGTCCTTGAAATACATTTGGTCTAACTGGAAGGCACACTTAGGTTGTTAGGTGTAAACAAATGTGACTGCAGTTCTCATAGTTAAAGAACAGGTGACACAGACAAAATGAGTTTCCTCTGGAATTTCCTTGTTAGAGATCTACTAAAAATAAAATAACCTTTCATGACAGCACACTGTTAACAACTACAACTTGCAATTGCTTACAACTGACATTTCAAAATTTAAGAAAAAGTTCAAATGTTGGCAACCCTCAGGCACCCCTGGTTCATAGATAATGATTCATTTTTGTATGGATTTAAGACAGGTCTTCACTGGCAGGACACAGTAGTACTAGCTGAATCATTCATCAATCGGAGTCTGACTAAGAGCGATAACAAAAGACAAGTGTTTGTCTTTCTCCAGATTTAGACTAATGCATAACTAATATAAGTCTCTCTCTGACCAACTAAGGATCAATATTTGGACAGAGGTAGTTAATAATCATTGACAACGAAGCATTGGACGTTGATAAACGTCTTGGCACTGGACACGTTAAGCAACACAAAAGGACACGGGGCAACTTTAACAAGGTTTTATCGACAACTGGTGTTGAATATCTGTCTCAAGTGTCAGGATAACATCCAGATGTTTACAGTTCAAGATTTTAGTGACACTAGAGGTAACGTTAGCATGTTAGTTCGTCTACTTGGTGGTAGGCTAGGATTTGGTCTCATCATTCTCATCCAACTCGTGTTAGCAAAAAAAATGCTAATGTAGCAAACTAGTTAGCTCACTAACGAACAGTACCTAACAATAACCAATAAGTACATTTAACGCGAATCTATTTGTTGGATGTAAATGGGATGTTAAAATAGGAATTGTTAAATAACATGAGCAGAAGTTCAATACGTTTGGCTCGCTATCTAACGTTAAGATAGTTGTGGTAACGTAACTCATAACTTTATCAAACTCAAGGATGATCTTTGTTACAGTAGCGCCATTCAAGTTGATTATCCAACAATGTTTACCTTACTTATCACTGAACAACCAAACACTGACCGAAGAACCAAACAATAGGAGGTCTGTTGTCTATAAATCTACACCAGGGCACCTGGCTATCTAACGTTAGCTAGGGAGGAAGCTAGGTTAAATGCTAGGAAGCCAGCTAGATATCCGAAAACGGGCGACTAGTCAGCCTGTCGGTCACACATGTATCATAACCTATTCCAAGGGAGGAAACAAACGTTAGCCATAAAGCAACTCTTACTAGCATCGCTGGTTATGTTGTCAGTGAGCATATTACGAATTTAACGTGAGCGTTTCCAGCTTGAAAGCCGATACAACCAAATATAAACTGACACCAAGAGTTATGAGTTACAATAGCTCACGTTACAACGGCAGCTTAATAGCTGCAATGACTGTCAACACTAAAATGCAAGGTCCAAACTAACAGTAGCTTACATTAACGAGTTAGCTTAGCGTAGATAACGTTAGCTGGCTAAGCAAACCACTCCAACTAACGTTAGCAGAAAAATGCCTGAGATATGTTCAGTATACAACCAGCTAGATAAGGAGGTCAATATGCTTCACACCTTTAACACATAAAGTAAAGTGACCTTCAAGAATGTTTTCAGAAGAGCACTTCCACTGTCCACATGTCCAAAGAAATCCTTTGCGGACCAAATAGTGTATGTACTTTCTCCAGTTTTAGCACAATCCAGCTTGTTTCGGTCCCACCCCGTTCGTTGATCTGAAGAGCTTGCAGCTGGTTTACGTTCTTTCTCTGTAAGGCTGTTCAAATAGTCTCGCGATAATACGCCGTCAAGAGAACTTTGTAAAAATCGAGTGAGAAGTCGAAAACTTTCTAGTCCCTGATCAGACATTTCCCCATGTAACCAAACATTATCCTATTCGTTAATTTAAACTATTATTTAAATTAACTATTAATTAAATTATTTGTATGAACCTAAGAATGTTCACGTTTTGCGAACAAATGAATTAAGGGTTAGGCCTATCTGCTCTTACATGAGTTGTAATTTTTGTCATTAAAACAACAAAATTATTATGAGGTTTAATAACAAAAAAAATTCATTTCTCACAACAAACATTGTACATTGCACCTTCAATAACTCACTTTGTTCCAAATAAGCCACCTATTGACTGAAAACAAGCAGGCAGTTATGTGGCTGTAGCCTATGGTTGTTGTATTATTCTTAGCTGCTATAAGTGGGAATCCATAGTCACCACAACAGATGCAGATGTTAGTAACATTATGCAGTGATACACAAAGAAAGGAAGAAAGACACCAAGAAGTTATATTTGACTAGCATAATCATTCGTACAAAGCGGAAAGGTTCTGCCTGTGGAAAAATCCATGTGTGTGTTGTACCCTCTACCACCAATATTTACATTCCTCAGAAATGTCTCCAACTGTCAAGAACAGTGATGCTTTTGGAACTGTCCAGGCCTCAAGGAATGTAGATGCCAAGTTGCATATGTACATGTCCCCTGAACCAAAATATCAGCAGCTAAAACTGTCCAGGTGTGAGCAGCGGTCCTGTCAGGTGGTTTCAGGAGTATAGTTCTCTGGAGTATAGTTCTGTTGAAAATGTGTGTCAGTGGTGTGTTGATGATCTGCTTGAAGTGGAACAAAACACTTAACCAATCCCACACTTCCTCCAAGGTGAGACTTTTACAGAATCAAATGCAACAACTAACAGAGGATTAGAGCCTGAGAAACATACCAGTCTACTCCATAGTGTTTTTTAACACTGTTGTAATTTCCCCCCCACTTTTATTCTTTCAGTAGCTGTTGTGACGTTAATCAGTGGGATTATGGGTTGTGTGGTAACAGTTTGTGTACGTGTGGCGCATTGCTGAGCACAGACTGGCACGAGTGCCCCTGCTATTTTCCCCTTTAATCCTGGTAATACCCAACTGCTGCCTTACACTAATGGAATCACTACCACCAAAAAGAGCCTCACCCCATCTGTGATATACCAAAGAGGGAGCTCATGTCAGCATCTCAGGCTTTTCAATAATGGTTTTAAGAAGCACAAAATAGGGAAAACATTTAATCCATTACCTTTAATTCCCTGTAAGATAAAAAAAGGACATGTCTGTCATTAAAATATGACTGTAAAAGTAAATGACTCATTCAAAGTTAAAAGACTCGTTATTTACAATGGAACAAAACAGAATATTTCCACAAAGCTGATAAAGCATTCTAGGTAGATATACAGGTAGATATTCTATTATCCCTTTGACTTTGTGTCATAGTGGTGTGATAAAAGCCTATTTAATTTTAATTTAGCTCTCTATTAAAGTGAGTAGGATGGGTTAGAAATAAGCTGATCACTCTTGCCATTCTTACAATGAGCTCACGGATATCACCAAGTAGGTATAATGGTATAATATCACCAAGTAAGTTCAAGCAATTTAGAAAAACGGTCAACAAATTTGATAAAACAAAAGAGAGTTCGGAGAATTTCTTCATTCGTAGTCTAAACACCTACTTGCACAGAAAACAGCACAGCCTTCCAGTTGGAGGATTTATGTGTAAACATCACTGCTAAATAAAATCAACATTGGTTGACGTAGTAATAATAACACATTATCCTCAGAAGTACTCCTTCTCCCCAGCTATGACGTCACTAATGCCAGTAAATATGATGTAAACAGTGATAGAAATAGTCTACTCCAGAGGACTACATGATGGGTCTCTTGAGTCTCTGTTTCCAGCACTATAGTACTTGATCATACTGGAAGTAAATCAACATGTTTTTTTAACCATAGGTTATGAAAGGAAGTGGATTTTGTGTCATTACATTTAATAGATTAAATAAATCAGCCAAAAAACTGGCACATTTCAAACAGCACCCTCATTTTCTAACTTTGTCATGGCTAAATGGGAAAATGACGGCTAACTTTTTTGCTTATATGATTATGGCTGCATGTTCATCCAACTAAATCTCCGACTGGACCACTGCGCATAACAAAAACATGGCACAGAATCAAGCTTAACAACCTCCTGTCCCTCTTTTCGTCTATTTTGTCAATTTTGTCATGATTAATCCTTAAAATATGCATGAGGTACTGTTTCAAAACCAAAGACTGTCTGAAGCCTGGAAATGTTTGTGTTGGCGTCTTGACAAGACATTGGACACTACAGAGCCCTTACAAAACATTTGAATGTAACCTAGAGCAGGTTCTTGCCTGTGTCACGGCATGACAAAGGAATTACCCAGGTCTGATGAGGGTTACAGTGGTGGAAAAGACTGCCCAGACATGTGGCAATGCTGGATTGGAAATACCAGTTTTCTCCACAAATAATCAAGCAACGGTGTCATGGTTTCAAAGTTTTGTGGCATAATTGCGATGTTTACTCTTTGGCCAGCTGAATGCCAAACATTCATCCAGTGTTGGTGCCCATATTTGGCTGTGTTTGAGGGGCTGACTGGAGACGCAGGTAATAAGAGTAAAGCAGCTGAACCACTCAAACACACATTAAAGCAAGGCACCCAAAAATATCACAGAAGTAGCTTTACCTCCCAGAATCTCCCAACACCAGCTAAATCGGGCCCACTTAGCCTTGGTTTTGAGGGAAGTGCTCACAAACAGCTTTTACAGTCGACAGTGTGGAGAGCGACATCTTATTTTAAGAGGCAGAGGGTAAACAGCCACAGCGGAGGGAGCAGTTGTTGAAACAGTTGGATGGTTACAGTAAACAAAGCCAACCCCCTGGGGTAAACAGAGAGAGCAAGCAAATGCCACCCCAATACTACCGCTGACTAATATTAGGCACTGGACGCATAGTGGATGACTGACATACTATATATTACATTACTGGGATAATCCTCAAGTCCACACAGAGCAATCAGGAGGAATTCACAAACCACCACCAGTCACTTCCACACATCACACCTGGCCAAAAATAACCCTCAAAACAAGGCTCTGGTCAGAGAGCGAATGCCCCGCATAGCTCCAGGTTCATAGAGGAAACTCCATACTTGCCAGCAGCCCTCCTCCTACCCATCTGGGTGACCTGACCGAGCCACTCAGGCCTGCTTTAGAGCAGCCTTCTATTTACATTTGAAGAAGCAGAAAAGCAAATCAGCTTTAAATTCACTTTCACAGCAGACCGAGCACAGCCAGGCTCACTGCCTGAGCTTATATTCACAAAAGCCCAGTTTCATGACACAGAGATGATGGCTGAACCTTTGACTGTCTGGGTTTATCTGGCTTTCGCTGTTCATCAGTCAGAGAGGAGGGGGAAGTCCAGCTGGACACAGACTGGACAGAGTGGCAGAGCCAGACTGTAACGCAACCTGTGCTGTATTTGGACTCTGTAGTGGTCAGATACTCTGGACGAAGTCAAGCATTATACTCGGAAGAATTCAACAGCACACATGACATTCCTGGTGACATTCCTGTCCAGGGCAGATTTGTCAGAAGCTACAGAGTAGCAGGGATTTCTGTCTTGCGCATCAATCACTGAAACATCAGAGCCTTTTGGAAAATATACTTTTAACTCAAACAAACCACAGCTGATCTGGTTTGTGAAAAAGACCTCTGAAATGCCCAACCAAGCAGATCACAGATGGCTTTCAAATAGAGAACTGTTTGTTGCTCTATATGTAGAAATACATAAAAGTTATATTTCAAGTTTGGAAATGTCCACCCAGTTTCATTCGCCACTGAAGATGTTAATTGAGAAAACGGTGACAAAGGTATACATTCATTAGGCTTTTTCGGTTCTGTTTTTCTGTTTCTTTTTCTATTACATGCCTCTTTGTTGCCACCTAGTGTCTCAAACAGGAATTCATTATTTGCTCTACATTCTAGACAGATTTCCACACACACCACATAAGGAACAGTAACACTTGTTATTTGAATGGTGAGTACATAGCACATAAAACCTTATATGAATGCTTCATAAAATATGAATTAGCATTCATACACAAGGTAAATTACTATGGAATACTAAGTTAAAAGATTTTGTATTCAAAATGAAGTCCCATTTTTGCGAATGTATTTTCCTGAATATTATCAAAATGACTTTGAAAATAACTGAACTGAAGATAGTAGATTAGCATATATTTTCAAAATGACTTGGCATGGCCCTTTCATTGTCATTGGCACTTCTGTTGTCTAAGTAATCAGCTATTTTCTGTGTCGGAGTAAAATAGGGTCAAAAGGTCAAAATCGAACTAAGAGGAAGTACCTTTCAATCCAATATTTCAAACAAAATGCTTTTAATACATTTATAAATCCCCCATTGGCTGTATAGTAAAGTGACACGCCAAGTAGCATTCATAAACTATTCATACATTATTTTCAAAGATTAGACAACACCTTATAGCAAAGTGACAACAGTGGTTATCCCTGCTGCTTAATGGAAGGTGGAGATTAAAGAAAATAGCTTAGATGGGCACCTGAAGTTCATAGCGTACAATGACGTATGTTCTCACCTATGAACAACTTTTGCAGCCAAAATTTCAAAGTATGATAAAACAAAAACTTTGTTTTAAATATAAATCATGAAGGCTTTTTCAGGTATGCTTATGTTCTCAATAAAACTGAAACTGTCAGAGTAGACTTGTCAGAGTAGACAATTAAGAATACAAAAAAGACAATTTTTTCTCAACATAAGCAGTGCCATCGCTTGTCATAAAAAATGTCCTTTCTTCCAGTTTGATGTTCTTTTGTCAAAATCTGTGGCTTACATTTTTGCCCTCCATCTTGTATGCCAGAAGGGGAGGCAGGAGAAGGGGAGGAGAGACAATCAGAAACAAACACGTATCAGGATGAGCATGCTAGCATACATCTGTTAAATGTACACAATACATACAAACATAACATGGTATATAAATGATGCATACAAAATTGATAGTGGATAAGGTGGGGAGAGAGCATTCAAGTATTGTAAAACAGCTTAGTGGGTATATAGTGTGCTCGTAGGTTACTATTACAAGGGTAAGTAGAGTAATGGAACAGAAAACTATGTTGATGGTGGCAATTATTTACATTGCAGGTAAAGCTAGCACAGAGTATGGGGTAGAATAAGTGCATGACTATGCAGTGGGGTGGGTAGGTGTAGGCCTAGGGTTTCTGCAAGTAGGTCAGTTGGAGAGACTACAGCGGCATTCCACAGTGAAGATGGCCTTGACTCGGAGGGGAGGAAAGATACAAAGTGAGTGGGTAGAGTTTGGCTACCAATGCGCATAGTTGCACTGAATGGATATGGTGATGAGGAACACTGTTTCCACAGCCATCGGCATTTGTGAGCAAAGGTAACGCTATAACAGAGAGAACATTTTGTTAGTAACATCAATTAGATGAACAGATAAAGAGATAAATGAAGGTAAACCATTAACAATAGGAAAATACGGTAGAGGAAGAGCCTGTCCGGCAAGGTGTATGGGAATTTTGCTATGGTTTTGTTTGGTTTCGTTGTGTTTGGCTGACATGGTGCATGCAAAGTTAAGTTAGGATAGCAAGGGTGGCAGGATACACAACTGTGCACAACTAGCTGGCAACAGCCGCAACACGCGCCATAAAGGCTCTCCTTCACAGTACAACATGCACTGTCTGTCATGCGCTGCCCACTTCTTCTAAACACAACATGGCTAACAAGAAAAAATTAAGAATGTTGCGACAGGTAATGGGTTTTTGATTTTATTCATGACTATGGGATGCAGGAGGAATGTCTTTAGAGAATGATTTGAAGATGGGAAGGGTGTCTTTTTGGATGGAAGGAGTATGATTATTCCACAGGAGTGGGGGCTCGATAGCAGGCTCTGCCTCCTATTGTGCTTTTTGATATTCTTGGAATTATTACGAGTCTGGGAACGAGTGGTCTTAGTGGGCAGTAGGGGACATGTAATTCCTTGAGGAAATTTGGAGCTAAGCCGTTAAGGGCTTTGTAATTTAGAAGGAGTACTTTAAAATCAACTCTATTTCTGAGAGGTGTGTATAGATAAGATATGTTCATATTTTTCAGTTCTAGTCAGTGTGCGAGCAGCAGAGTTCTGTATAAGTTGGAGGCCCTTTATTGAGTTGTTGCTACATCCAGACAGGAGGGCCCACGAGAATAACCTTATATCCGTGTTAAGAATCAGGAAATTGAGTCATCCATGCTTTTACATCTTCAGCTTCTATCTTGGGTATCTGTGCGATTTCATCAGGTTTCATGGATAGATACATTTGGGTGTCATCAGCATAGCAGATGAAAGCACCTAGGGGTAGCATGCACAAGAAGAGCAACCACGATAGGGCACAGCCTTTGGTGCCAACATGATGTTCAAGTCTCTGAAGCAGAATATGAAATGTGAAATTGTCGAAAGCAGCACTACGGTCTGGAAGAACCAGTATTGAAATTCACCCATGATCCAATGCAATTAGTAGGTTATTCAGGATTTGACTAAGGTCTTCAGTGCTGTGATGGGCTTTAAAGCAAGGTTGGAGATCTTCTTGAATATAGTTTTTTTGTAGAAAGGAAGTAAGTGCTATAGGCCTATATCCAACCTCCCTTTCCTGTCAAAGATCCTTGAAAAAGTATAATGAAGTGTTACCAAAGGAGCAAGCCTTAAATACAAATCATACAATGCTACCTTCTACTGTAATAATATATCAGAGTGGATTCTCAAAGCATGCGTCAGATTGGAATTCCCATAACATCCTTTTGTTGTGTAATATGTTCTGAGCATAATCTCAGAAAGGTCATTTTAGTGCCACTACCTGTAAAAAGCAACCAGGTGGTTGATTAGGTGTGTGCTTAACTAAAACACACTTTTCTCCTTGTCAAATAGTACACTGCACAGCAATAATATAGACAATGACACAGTTTACATTCAGTGTTTGAGATTTTATTAAAACAAGCAGTTCTCAATCCATCCACATACATCTCTCAAGAGCCCAGCTATCACATAGGATTGTTCTTCCACATGATATTCTGTGCATCCGTATAGTATTGGGAAAATAAGACAAAGCTCTCAATTTAAAATAATTTCTCAAACATCAAACATCATTTTTCATTTTTTTCTTCCTTTTTAAATTTTTGGTTTTTCTATGTAAATAATCAAAGTCGAGACATTTTCTTCCCAGACCTGGTAACACAATTCTTAAATTTCAGTCCATTTTTTAGCCATTTTTTTTTCTTTTTGCAATGTTTTCTGGATTTTAGGTTTTTCAATGTTTAATATTTTTCTTTCTTTCTTTCTTGTTTTTTTAAACTTCTTTTAATCTGTGAAGCAAAATGCAGCATTCCCATTCCTGGAAGACACAAAACATTGAAATAAATTACACCTCATTGAGAACACACTGAATACAGTCTGATGGATTTTAAACTTGGTTATGTGGATGGAACAAAGTGTAAGTCTGTAAACACCCTGGACAACTGTGCTGGGCAACATGACTAAAAGAAACACTGTATGAACACCAGGGAAAGGTAGCGCAGCTCACTTCCCTGCTCTGTATGCAAATTAACATGTACATAATTTCCGCTTGCAACAAACAAATGCGTTGCTTTCAACCAGCGGAAGGCAGCAATCAAAGAAAAAAAAGAAGGGAAAAAGTGTGTAGCCTACATGCCCTTAGCCTACATAAATATTCGCTGTCCGTTTACCTCTCAAATAGCCTACATTCTACATGTTATGGTTTCATACAGCCGCTAGGCTCAAGTCTCCCAGACACCATTAACGTATTTAGCACTAGAGCCATGGCGAGTGGGCCAAAGTAGCACTTTTATTTTCAAATGGGGGAGAAAAATGGCATGTATGTGTATTTCATTTTGAAAGTGGATAGAGGATTAATTTAAGGGGAGATCTTAAGAATCATAAGGATACTTGAACTTGTGTTTTCAGCTTATTTTGCATGACAGTGCCATGAATGGAGACTTGCTTCAGAAAAGATGAACCACCGTCAGTAAATCCAAGGTGCAACTTCATCAAAGACACAATACTAAGCTTTATATACATACACAAATCTTTCCAGACCTGACAGTGATTCATCTTTTCGGGGACATTAAAATATTGTTGTCTGTGTCACCCCATAAGTCCAGCTGCTGCATACACTGTGAGTTTGTGCTACGGTCATACGCTCACTGATTCTCTCTCGCCCTTGAATTATGGTATGTATTGTCTGTGCCATCAGTAGATTATATAGTTTCTCAGAAGGTTTCAAAAAGTTCCATTGAATTGAATGGGCCATCCCAACATTTAGAGGTCAGATATTTCTTTAAGTAGTTTTCAAGTAGTTCATTCATTTTTCAACTTGGTTTCAGGCTGTTCCCTGGGTTCCTTTACTAGCTAATTAGCTAGCTAGCTAGGGACACTTTTAAATAACCTTGAATGGTTTAAATGGCAGTACCATCTGCATGAAATGATAGCTAGCTATCTAGCTGATATAACAGTCTCCTCAGTACATAGACTTAATTTAGCAGCTAATTAGTTCATATTAACACACCCTGCCAATGGTTAAGATGGCTCCCTAAGATTAAGTTAGATAGCTAGTATAGTTAGGATTAAGTGGCATGAGACCTCTGAGAACTATGACTGTGCCATCAATTATTGCTCTATATTTTGGCACTATACTATAAATCTTTACTGGTAGTGCTGACTTGTCTCATCTTGCAATAGCTCACTATTCCATAACATGCTGTTTTATGTGGGAATGACAGAGATCTCTGCTGTGATTGACGGCTAAGTGCGAATGGCAGTTGGTTATCGGTTACGGATCGTTATTAATTTGACAATGTTACGGCTTTCATATGTGAAAGAAACTTAAGGTAGGGGAGGTAAGGGTGTTGTGCAGTAGCAGTAAGTACCTTGTCGTTAAACGGCTGGCACAGTTGGGCTAGGAACAGGCTTCTGGGCGGCTTCTTTAGCCTGGTGAGCCTGTAGCACAGCCACGGCCTCATCCACCTGCAACACAACAGAACTGCATGTTTTTACTCCAGAACTTTGACGGTTTAGACAAATGTACTCAACTGCAGGATTGAGTGAGTTCACATGTGTATCTATAAAGTGTGTGCGTGTGTGTAGGTGTGTTTAAGTGTGTGTTTGTATACGTGTGTGTCTGAATGCACACACACACACACACACAGAGGCCGACTGACCTTGGAGCGCAGGGACTCTGGAGACTCGAGCATGTGGAGGAGCTCGGAGTTGTCGATCTCCAGCAGCATGCCTGTGATCTTCCCCGCTAGGTTGGGGTGCATGTTCTGGATCATTGGGAACAGGCGCTCTCCTGAAGGGGTGGGGGGACACAGTCAGACGTGAGAGGGAACATTCCAGATAATCTCCAGAGAGGAAAGAAAGTAGCATCTAATGCCACAATGTGCACACACACACAAACAGGCATGCACAGATAGACAAACACATACACTTAAATGTGGTAGTTCTTATGAGAGAGAGTATAGACTGGTACTGACCTAACATCTGCTTCTGCTCCTGTGGGGGGGCTGCTGCCAGCATGGAGGAAGTCAAGGGCTCCTGGCCTTGGACATGGAGAGCGGGCTGCAGGGAGGGACAAACACAGCCAGCAAACAAAGGCATGTTACACACAGACGGGCAAAACACTGCAGTCACTGGACAGGGCGAAACAACAACACAGTAACGCACCGAGTCAGGGCCGGGTTCCCTATATTTATTGACTTATATGCTCACTATCTTCCTCGACCTAAAGTAGGCCCAATATGTTGACATGTACAACTAACAAATCTGAATACTATCCAATATTATAATATTTTAATCATTAGCATTCTTTGTGTGTTCGTGTGACTGTCATAAGCCTACCCTGAGGTGGTTTATTCTTTAGTTAGATATGCAGACAATTAGCATGTAGGTACTATTCAGTTCAAGAGGCAGCTGTGACATCACCTAGTATCACCAAATTAGGTGATATTTCAGCATTGTTTACATGGACAGTGTCCGTTGAGTATTACTTAAGAGCAGGGCACACGCAAAGCACAATTCGTGGCCATGTTTATCATGAAAGTGTGTGTGTGTGTGTGTGTGTGTGTGTGTGTGTACCTGCTGCATGGCTGAATGAGGCTGAGAGCCCATCTGTGGGTTCCTCACTCCTGCGGCGTACTTGTACTGGGGGACGCCGCGCACCGGGGGAGCGGTGGGAGCTGCAGCACTGGCTGGCCGTGGGCCAAGACCCTGAGAGGCTGCAGGAGGAGAAGGAAGAGCTCATTTCAGTAAACAGTACTCAGGTTTACTGTCAAAAGTATGGTGTACTCCTGATCCCTACATAAGGCATGTTTCATATAAATCAGAGTGTATCAGAATTTTTCATAGCAAACCATATAAGATCATGACCATAGTTGTTATATTACTCTTGTTATATTACTTATTTTCAAATGGGGGAGAAAAATGCCATGTATGTGTATTTCATTTTGAAAGTGGATAGAGGAGAGTAATGTAATGGAAATACCATTGCATTTACTTTGACTATTGTTGTATATATCAGAGTGTGGGAAGGTTATATGCTTTCATTATGACACAGCTGCAGTAACAAGGCTGCAAGGACAGCCTGCTTGCTTTAGTAAGGGGGCACTGGAGGACACTTACTCATGCGCTGAGATGTCACCATGCGTGGCACGTGGGCGGAGGCAGGTCTCACGGTGCTGAAGGTCTGTGGACGAGGCGCGGACTGCCGCATGGCGTTCGCTGGCATGCCCTGGAAATCTGCAGTGGCAAGAGGGGGTTTGAGAAAGTGTGTATGGTTCTATGAGAGAGAGAACTTGAAAGGACTGGCAGATCTATACAGTCAGTTAACCAGTAAAAGTAAACCACATAAAAACATCCTACTATAAAAGCAAACTATAAAAGCATACTATAGCTTCGAGGGCAACGTCATTTAGTCCACAACATGGTTGTATCCACAGAACACATTCGTTCTTTGTCATAAGTACATAAGTAATGCTAGGTGCATGGAGCTCTGCTGCATTGAAGAGGCTTGTGGGGACACTTACGCTGTGGGCGCACGCCCTGGGTGGCCCAGCGGGGGCTGGGTCTGAGCTGGGCCAGCTGGCTGGTAGGGTAGTAGGCAGCACGGTTCTGGGCCTGCTGAACACACACTCATGTTAAACATACACACACGACGATGCTGCTCAGTTTCTCTGCTCTAGCCATTTATCATCTGCATCCATAAGTGTCAGGACTCATAACTGCTTTGTTCCTGCCAGTAGATATACCTGCATAAG
>NC_045162.1:18004623-18159623 GCF_900700415.2 Clupea harengus | reverse complement strand
CATAAGGCTGTGCAAATTGAGGATTATTAGACATTTATGTAATCACCTGCTGTCGGCCGCTGTATGGATTAACCCATAATTACGCTGGAGCTGCCAAGGCAGGTGATTTTATATGAAATAATGAGCATAATGGCTGAGGAAAATGGCGTGGTCTCACTCCATACCATGCAGTATGTACTGCACAGGCTCCTGAAATCAGGGTCCCTTAGTGGCATTTTCATACACTTATACAAATAATGTTTCGAATGTGGGTCTGTCTTCTTTGTTTCCCTCTTTTTCATTTCTGTCATACTGTGTTGAGGTGTGGGATTGGGTTTACCAGGACTCCTGAATACAAGGGCAAGATTATTTGTAGCATAATTCACACAAAGGTAATTCAAAAAAAAAAAAAAAAGAAAAAAGATGCCTGTCTCACTTCATATTACGTGTACTCATTACAGTGCACTTACAGTACTATAGACAGTGTACTAATAAAGACCATATGCTCCTCATGTGAGTACATGTCATTACATATTTACATTATTAATTATTAACACTAACCTTAGAATAACATTACATGTAATATTACTATACCTCCTGTAAAAATATATTTAATAATTAATTAAGTAATATGTACATACTACCTAGGCACACTTCAAGTATAGTTACTAGGGTGCAACATTTCCATGATTCACATCTATGAGGAGATAACAATGGTGCCTCTGATGCGTAGCCTGGTCAAAAGAAGGGGGGGGGGGGGAATAATTGTAGTTTCAAGTTCTGGGCAGAAGACTATCTTCTGTAGCCCCGTCCACTGGTAACACTTACAAGAATGTGATCTTCCACCTCACAGCCTGGACATCCAGCCCCCAGCACTCTGGAAAACCAAGGGACTTATCAGACTTCCTCATGGACACAGTGATGTGGTGTGGCAATTCTGATGACTGGTTCAACAGAAGGGCAAAGGAGATAAACCTACTAAAGTTTATCTTGACATCAAGGTTTTCACAGATAGTATTGTAAAATGAGAGATGGGGGGGGGTTGTGAAAAACTATTGTTCATGGTCACACTGTCCATGGTCAACGCCAAGGACCAACTCATTCATTTTTGAAAACATAGAAATTCACTTGCGGTTGCAGACACATCTGTTTCTGTCTTTATGGTGTGCAGACACTTTGTCCCTTTGATTCAACTGATACCAGAGTTGTTTGATCAAGTTCAGGTGCGTTTTCCAAGAACCCCTTGCACACTGAACTCCACCAATGACATCACACCAGGCGTATGGTGCAGTCTGCGCAGCCTGTCACCCTCCCTTATCTATTCAGTCAGGACGCCCCTTTCTACTCTTTCTCAAAGGCATCTGGCTGGCTCAACACAGACGTTTTTGGCACCATGCACACCAAAGAGAAATGTTGGTAATGTACAAATATCTGTATTTTCTTTTCAAAGCACAGAGACAGACAGAACAGAACTCGACTAAATCTCCAAACTGAAGGTGTCCTCATGTGAATCCTGTAGTATAAAATAAGCAGTACATAGCAGAATAGCGTGTGTTCTCGTGTAGTTCTTGCTGCCAAAAGTATGTGTGTCTACCATTACAGAGATGCAGATTGCATTTCCTCAGATAGTAAAAGAAATTAAATGAACAGAAAAAAAGATGATATTGCTATATTTGGCAAATAATGTAATTTCTGTGGTCACAAAATCAAGCCTGAGGTAAACTCTCACAGTCAGCTTGATTTTCATCTTCATGCAATTTATAATATCAACTCCTATAAAACAAATAACAAATAAATGAAGTTAATCCATCACTATTGGCCTGAAGACTATGATTATACTTCTCTGGAACCAGACCAGACCAGGGAACTGTTACGCATTTTCCCCCACACCTTAGCAAGCCAAATCCAGTATCTACACCTTGTAGTAACTACAACTACAACTAAACCTACACAGTCTATTCAGCATTTAAACACACTTAAACTAGCACTGCAAAATCCCATTAATGTTTGATTTCAATGTCCGCTGATTGTGTGCTTCCCTGGCTCCCAGCTGCTGCTCGTTTGAGAACGTCAAGGAGACGACCGACTGGCTGCTGAGCCGGACGCGGCACCGGCCCAAGATCGCCGTGGTGTGTGGCTCGGGACTGGGCATCCTGGCAGACGGCGTCACCAACAAACAGACCTTCAGTTATGAGGACATCCCCAACTTCCCTGTTAGCACAGGTGAGACAGTGAGACATGTGCAAACTCCCAAGTCTTTAACTGGAGGCTCACAGTGTGTAATCTAATGCACTGCATTAGTGTCAAATGTACTTTGCACAGAGTAGAATGACAAAGTCTCCTGACCATGGTTGCCAGGTGTTGTTTTCTTTGATCTATTTGCGTTCTTGCTTCAAGTTTCACTTTAGACTTGAAATGTACAGAAACCTATGGAATTAACAACGGCCTTCAATCATACTTTGTGTTACTATACCTGATAAAACAAAGCGGGCCCTAGGCATCTTTTGTAATCTACAGGGCGTCTCCTTCTTGGAACTGTCTGATTTAGTGTCCTTGCTCCCTGTATCCCCTACTTTACCTGAAATACTCCCTCAGGGCTTTCAAAATGAATCAGTTATATTATTCTTGTCCTATTGAAGTCATAAATAGCCTTCAGCCATATCTGTTGTCATTAGACTCTCCAGACTGCTTTTCTCAGTATATATAATGGGGAAGAGACAAATAAAAATATGTTTACAGCCTTCAGTCATAATTAAGGCAGAACAGCAGATGTGTCGCACTAATATGTTGCAAGACTAATGAAAAAAATGCATTCAGGTGTGTGGGGATATTGGAGAGATTCTGTTTGGTTCTCCAGATTTCTTAGAATTCTAACTAAGGGCAGTTATTGTGTTTTGCCAGGTTCCGCCTGTGGCTGAGATACAGAGACTTAAAGCTTGTTGCTAAATGCACTGTATGTCCAACAAATTAAACTCCACCCAGGTTAAAATGAACTACGAATGAATAACTACTGGCCATGAATAAAATATCATGACCCGAGTAAAAATAGACCTGAATACCTGCCACAGGGCCTTCATATGATGAAATCCCACAGATTTTTAAATATTTACGATTCAGAGGTGAATGTATAATCACCAGAGGATCAAATGCAACTAATGATATTTGCCCTCCACATGACACAGGGGACTGTGCTATTTGTGCGTGTGTAGTATGTTTGTATATGTGTAGTACCAGTAAGTGACCACCAGTAAACATGACTGACTGTAAATGTATGTGATGTCCTTGTGTGTTCATGTGTGCTTGTTTGATTGCATTGTTTGTCTGTTTGTTTACGTGTGTGTGTGTGACTGTGTATGTGTGTGTGTGTGTGTGTGTCAAAAAGGTCATTTGGTCATAGTGTAATGTGTATCAAACTGATGATTTATTGCACCTATTTACTGAGTCAAAGAAAATAGGTGTTGGAGAGGTGAAGTGTAATCATCCTTTTAATTTCAGTTGGTGTTGCAATCTCCCATCCAATCCCATGGTTAATTCCACTTGTCAGTATTGGTTAATGGGACCTCCAAGCCCCTAGATGTAATGCCTTATAATTAGGAAGACTAATTGATACCTAGTTAAGTACTGACTCCCTTGAGCACTCTTCCTTTGGAAATGGGATGGGAACAGTAAGCTGCAAACTCACAGCAATTCTTCTGACATTTGACTGCCCCCCCCCCCCCCCCCCCCCTCACAAAGCTTAGTATTGCCTCAGTAGACCTACTTTACGGAATAATATATTAATTCTCACCTCTGTCACAGAGAACTTCCTGCTTGTGATTGATCTTAGCATTTTGCTATATGACATTTCTTTAAAATGTGAAGTCTGACTGAGCTTGGTGTATTGAAAGTGTTACAAACGAAACATAAATAAAGTCGAGATTCACTGTCTGGGACTGTACACCGCTACCTTCTCTCTCACTAATGCATTTGTTTTGCCACCCTGCTAAGTTGTACCAAAAATGACAAATTGGGACATGCTCATTAAAATGTTAATGTGCTCATTAATTTTAGAATGTTTTTTTTAATATATATAAAATAAATTTCACGGACAGAGTAATAACCGCTCTGTGATTATCCCAGTGCCATTTGTCAATGCTCACAGAAGAAAAGAGCGAGTGACTTAAGAAACACAGTCACAATTATTCAGAGCCCAGTCTCATTACTCTGCACATTTTAGAGCCCAAATAAATCTCTCTAGGCAGAACTCAAGGTTATATTAACATAATCTCCCTCTACACATCCTGGGAGAACCTAAGGTCCAACTTTGCAATAAGTCCCTTTCAAAGATCCTGAATAATACTAAAGAGCAGAGGGGGGCAAACTGCTGCAAAGATGGTTCTTACGTGGGTCGTTCCTGAAACGTTTTCCGTAAGAAAAGCACATAAGAAGGGCTCTCCAAAGCTTAAAAGGATACTTTACAACTAAGACTTATAAGAGAGCAAAAAAGACATTAAACAGAATATTCTTCATGAGAGATAGAGCCTTTAAAGATTCTGTTTTGGAGGCAAGCCAAACCAGCCCTGAAAGGTTCTACATCACACTCTTTTGAAAATGGGAGTTGTGTTGCTCAAATTCTCTGCATGGTCTTTTTAGCATTGTTTTTTTTTATATGGCAACGAGCGTTCTAATTGGCTAATGCGTAGTCATGCCAGCCGCGTATTGCCCTCCTCACCGGTCAATACGGATCCGTATTGCCCTCTGACTAAATTTTTTAAATGAGCGAAAGCGTTCAGTCTGAGTTTTACTATCCAGACGAAAATGAAAACATCAACAACCCTGAGGAAATTCAGAAGAAGCGAAGATTTGTTATTGAAAGTGATGATGAAGACTAGAAACTATAGTTTGAATCACTTGTTTTGTTACTTTTAAAATTAAAGCCATTTTAGCTGAGCCGTTTTTTCCCATCCCCATCCAAATATGAACCAGGCCCAACACGCCATTAGGCAGATTAGCCATGGCCTTGGACAGCTGCTGTGGTTCTCACCCTTGAGAGTGAGAGAGTGAGAGAGCGGAGAGTAAATACTCACTGCAAGGAAGAGTGGATCTGATAAAGCCCTCTGTGGAGACTGGGATCTCTCTCCATTCAGTGGGATCCTTTGTCTCAAGGTATTGAAGAAATAGGGGACTAGAAAGGGAGAGGACCATCTCTCATGTTATTATCATTGTTTGAGGAAAACTGAGTGGAGCACCAGTGATACACTGCAGAACACTTTGTTAGTTATCAGAGGGAAAGATAACTTGGGAGCTCCTCTGATGTGTTAACTTAATGTGTTAATCTGTGTATGTGTGTGTGTGTGTGTGTGTGTGTGTGTTTGTGTGTGTGCGTGTGCGTGTGCGTGTGTGTGGGTGGGTGTGTGTGTGTTTGCACATGTGTGTCCCTTTGTAGTTCCCGGTCATGAGGGGCGTCTGGTCTTTGGCTACGTGAAAGATAAGGCCTGTGTTTTCATGCAAGGCCGGGTTCATCTTTACGAGGGGTACACATTGTGTAAGGTAAGTCCAAACTATCATCAGGAGGGACTATTATCTGCGTCAGCTAGAGTTCATATCCCACACTTCATGCTGTTACCACCATGTCTGAGAAATTGTATTTTAAACAATAATATTGTTACAAAGATACTGCCCATGTGCTTTTGACACCACGGAGACACTCAAATATGCACACAGTTCTCTTTTATTTTCTTTGGCTTTTTCTTTCCTGAATAATGTATCTAATACATCAAGCCATTCATTCAGTGTGCTTTAAGTAAAGGGAAGGATTACATTTTCATTGGCCAGCTATATTTACTCCACAGGAGCATCTCCGCTAATAACATTTCCATCCCACCGTGCAGCTAGCACTACATCAATATGGTGCAGACGTCGAGCTGTAGAGTGCGCCTCTCATTTGTAATCCTTAGACATGCAGTGGTTGCTGAGTCGGGATGTTTGAGAAATTCACCTGGAGAGCAGGCTTTACTTATAGTAGCAATCAGCAGTCTCAGATAAAAAAGATGCCAGTAGCAGTGAATGGGGCTTGTTCTCCTCTCCTGTCTCTCACCCCTCGACTCGTCCCCCTTTCTCTCTCGACAAGGACAAAGGAACTGGTGTGAAACGGCTCCTATTTGTAAAGCAGGGAGTACCTGGAAACTGTAGCATACACCATTAGCCTGATCCATCACAGTTCAAGAGGGGGGGGGACTAAAAAAAAGAAACACACACACATGCAGAGAAGGAAAGGGAACAGTGCTTCAGCTTCTTAGTCCATGGGGAAATCTACGCCCTTAACCACACTCTGTTCATTTTGTGTTTTCCCATTTGGAGGCGTGAGCAGATGTATGCCAAATGAAAGTTCCTTCCCTGTTTTTGGCAACATGAAGGCCACAATATAGCCTATTTACAAGTCTGTCATGTCAAGGGAATAGTACAGCACAATACAGAGGTATACAAAGGTGTTTAGTGCCAGTGTAAAACTGAGTGAAATCATTCATTAAAACAATGTTTAAGCTTTCAAATCCATACAGGACTTGTCAGTCAGTGTCAATAAATCCTGCTGTCGGGTGGGAGCTCTTGGTGGCATTGGGATGCCGCTCTCGTCTGCCCTCTCTGCCCCCCTGCCAGCGCTGTTGTGAAAACAGCATAAATTCCGGCTGCTCTTGGCCTGTGTCACCCCTGCGGTCTGAGGTGGCGAGAACTCAAATTTACACACGTCTCCCCCCGGGGGAATCATTTATCTGTCGCACTGTGTGCCAAGGATCCACTTTGTCCCAAATTGCTGAGGACCCATATCTTCCTGTCGTGGCTCTATCTCTCTCTTTCTCTCTCTTCTGGTGGGGGTAGGGGCTGCTGTCAGGGTAATTGTGACGCTGACAACATGACACAGCACATTATGGTCAAACGTCACGGACGCCGCATGCCACCGGAGGTGATGCAAAGCCTTCTTCGCTCTCAGCGCGGGACCCTGCAATTCAATCTAGCCATGCTTTATCTTAATCAGCACTAATGATATCTTGGAGGGGATGGGGGGGGGGGGGGGGGGGGGTGGAGGTGGTGGTGGTGCAGGTTTGCTAAAGATACTCCGACTCTTTGTCTTTTGCTTTCTGTGCTCAGATCCTCATTCATCCATACCCCACCTGATTTTATCATTCTCAATACAGCACCGAGTGCTGAGAAAGCCACTGAATGAAACTTCCAGCTCAGGCCTGCAGAAACACACTGGGCTCGCCTGGGAAGGCCTTAAAGGAGCATGGAAGGCTGGGCATGTTTTATGCTCTAGTGTTTTCTTGTGTTCTAGTAATATGAGACACTGGGGTTGTTATGATGCAGCACCACTTGGCAAGGTCACGAAGCCATATTGGATCTTATATGGTGGATGGAAACAGATATAGAGAAAGTGTGCTGATGAAAAGGTCAGATGCTTTTGCAATGATCGTCACCCTCGCGGGGCCAAAAGCATTGCCGCTTTCTTCCCGGTGCAAACATCACAGACACTAAATTCAATACCCAATAATTATGTCCTTGTGTGTATGTAAGTCAATATAAATGTAGGTCTTCTCTCCCTTCCTCCCTCTCCTCCCTTCTGTCACACACACACACACACACACACACACACACACACACACACACACACACACACACATACACACACATAAACGTATTCATGCAAAATCGATGACATTTCAGTGCACGGCAGTATTGTTACGTTTTAAGCTGTAGATAATTTCATTCAGCCTTCAAAAGTTCACCCTTCATAGTTCTCCAAAGGCGCACCCCTCGCAGTTGAGCTGTGTCGTGCGCTATGCAGCTCTCCTCTCATTTCTAAGGGCTACGTAGATGTGCATGAGCGAGCCCATTCAGGCCGCAATGTCATCTCTCCTCTCCGCAGTCACCCGGTAACGCAAGGCATATCTAGCCCCACGACTGCTTTTGTGCTCGCTAGCTCATTTGTTGTGAATGTCTTGTTGGCATGGGAAGTAATATAGAGGTTAATTAGACAGTTTGCTTAGTTAGCCCCTCTATGACCCATGTTTTTTCATCCCTCCTCCATCTCTCTCTCTCTCTCTCTCAATCTCTCTCTTCTCCTGTTGGAATGCAAAGACAGGCTTCCTGCCCCAGGTGGGTCTTTATCAGACTGCTGGGTTCAATCTGATAGTCAGTGCGGCGCTAAAGAATTGCATCACAGCTCGGCTGCACTCACCCTCTCCCTCTCACTCTCTCTCTATCTCTCTCTCTCTCTCTCTCTTCGTGGGTGGAAGTGATGGTAGGTAGGGAGGGGTGAGATGAGTGCCTGATGGAGGAGAGTTATAGGTCATGCTTTCCTGATTGCATTTTTAGGCTGTGCAGGTTTTCACCCAAACTCCTCTCAGCATCTCAGCTGCAGCTCCATGCTTGTGTTCCTTGTGCCTTCACAGGGAAAAAGCCTTATGGCTGCTGCGGGGCGAGCAATAAAACTGAGCTGCTTGACACAGGCCAGGTGAGAGCGAGAGAAGAGAGGGAGAGCGAGATGAGGGTGACCACTGAAGTGTGGATTTCAGGTCTTGTATTTCCAGAATCATAACCCTGCTATAAAGCCGTCAGGGCCCGGCATAAATTTCGGTTCCCTCGGCTCACTGCACAAGCTTACGGTAAAATTGATCGCGGGAAGATCCAGTAAAACAGAGCAGAGTTCATGAATTCAGTGATTTGATTTTCTTCCATGTCATGTGCAGTGGTGCGTCGCCTCTTCTGCTCTTAAACGTGCAGCCATCTTTAACGAGCGCAAAGCTAACGACGGGGCTGGATGCGAGTGGGAGGGGTCCCGAGGCATGACTTCTTTGAGGCTTTGCTCCTCCGAGGATTCAATTCCCTCCAACCTCCCCTCTGTCAGCTAGGGTTTGAGTCAATTCTGACCCCAATCCTTTAGTTTTTTTTCTTTCTTTTTTTTCAAAAATGCTTTTTTTTCCACCACCTGTCTTCCCATCATGTTTCGCCTGTGTGGAGCTCTGACTGTGGGTTCCACCGGTGGCACCGGCCGTGGCGGTAGCTTCGCCGTGTTCTTCTCGGGTCCATCAGAGAGAGTGAGAGAGCGAGGAAGAGCGAGCGGGGCTGACAGACTGTGACATCCCTATTGAGCTGTGCTATACTGAGCCCGCTAGTTCATTGCTCATCTCCCCCTTCAGGGTGACACGTCCCGTAATGGGGCTTCTGTACAATCCTATATTTATCTCATTTACAGAGCCCCAGACCACTCCATCACCTGCTCACGGCCACAGCGGCTCACCAACACCCTCACCCACCAGTACTGTACGTGTGTGTATGTGTGTGTGTGTCAATTGGACGGAAGGGGAGAGAGATTTGACATGTGGGAGGGGTGTAGGTGAAGGCATGGTGGGTCTGTGTGTGTATCTGAAGATGGCTGGGGAGAACGTGTTTGGGATAAATATGGTCTGTGTATGAACATATGTTTCTGTGTTTGTGTTTCAGTGTGTGTCTGTGCAGCTGTGTGACTTGTATGAGAATGTGTGTGTATGGGCATCTATGGAGAGGGCATTTATGTGCATCGTTACAGTCCCTCACAAGCCCTTTGTGTGCCACCTTCTCTTCAAAACATCGCCATCTCACCCCTGCGCACCCCTGCTCCACACCCGCCTTCATTTCCCATCATGCTGTGGGCCTGCGCATGCTCATTAGGACAGTCCCCTGCCTGCCTGCCTGACTGACCATTCGCCTTGTCCCACTCTCATGTTCCGTCTCCCTCTTTCTTTCTCTTTCTCCTTTTCTCTTCCTCTTTCTCTCTCTTCCTGCAGGTCACGTACCCGGTGCGGATCTTCAAGCTGATGGGAGTGGAGACCATTATAGTAACAAATGCCTCAGGAGGCCTGTGTGAGGACTACAAAGTGGGAGATATTATGATCATTAAGGACCACATTAACTTGCCGGGCTTTGCTGGACAGCACCCACTGTGCGGCCCCAATGATGAACGGTAGGAAAAACAGAAAGGAAGAGTGAGAGAAAGAGAAGCAGAATCAAATATAGAGAATTTGTGTGGGTGCGCACCTCCTGTGAGTTAAAGAGAGGGAGTAAGGGACAGTGAGACAGAAAGAGTGATAGACAGAAAGAGTGATCGACAGAAAGAGTGACATACAGAGAGAGTGATAGACAGAGAGAGTGATAGACAGAAAGGGTGATCGACAGAGAGAGTGATAGACAGAGAGAGAGTGATAGACAGAAAGAGTGATAGACAGAAAGAGTGATCGACAGAGAGAGTGATAGACAGAGAGAGTGATAGACAGAAAGAGTGATCGACAAAGAGAGTGATAGACAGAAAGAGTGATAGACAGAGAGAGAGTGATAGACAGAAAGAGTGATAGACAGAGAAAGTGATAGACAGAAAGAGTGATAGACAGAGAGAGTGATAGACAGAGAGTGTGCATTGGCAATAGCAACAAAGAGGGGAGGCTTTTTCTCCAGAGAGCGAACATGTAACTGAATCATTATAGTACTGGTTTCTTCAGTTGGTAAGATGAAATAGAAAAAAGTGTATAGAATTTGACATACTTCACATGACGTCAGAATTCGATAATACAGAAATAAAGTCAGTGTTGCTATTTACAATGACACAGTACAGACAGTCACAAACACAACCATAAATTACTTTTAGAGTCTCTAACAAAACAGAGAGGCATTTACTCAGCTTTGAGAGTGTCTGCTTTCCTCATCCACTCCTTACTCTGTTTCAGGTTTGGGATCCGGTTCCCCTGCATGTCGGACGCCTACAGTAAAGACCTGAGGAAGCTGGCCCTGTCAGTGGGCAGTGACCTGGGCTACTCCAACTTCATCCGGGAGGGCGTCTACTGCATGGTGAGCGGGCCCAACTTTGAGACCATCGCAGAGGCCCGCATGCTGCACATCCTGGGGAGTGACTCAGTCGGTAAGAGCACACGAGGCACATCACATGCAGCTGCAGCAATTAGTTAAGTTTGCTCACGCCTGGCAAGGCAATGGGTGGCCCCAGTGTCTATTGACTGTCTGCTTTGAATGAAATATCATCACCAACAGTAACTGATTAAGAGCCAAAATGACCTCTTCACACTGCTTCTCTGGTGTGCAGTGATTAGCATCAGATACAACCAGCAAGTTCTGTTCATTCTTACATTTCCATTGACCTCTTGAGTTAAACAGACATAGCAATAGAGAGAGTCATCCATTTTAGGAGCGCTCTTTGGGAATTGAACCAATGGCCTTTGATTCTGTGAACATGAGCTGAGTAATAACAGAAGTGCGAACAGTCCTCTTTATTAAAGGGGCACTAAGTGGATGACCTGGGGGCCTGTCTGTTGTTTGTTCTGTAGGAAATGGCACCTTGACTACTGTTAACTGTGCTAAATGGTACCTCATTAATAAATTACGGTTTTAACATCAGGCCATTTTAATGGAGGTTACCCATGCTAATTACAGCAGCATTTGACTCGCTCGGAGATTGAGAATCTGGTTTGCAACCACTAATGTTTGTGCTTTAGATTACATTACACAAGAACTGGTTAAATATGAATGCACAGTTGCCGTCTTAATTGTTTCTACAACCAGTGGTAATCCAATTCAGAAACGAAAACACCTTTGTCACTGTGGTATTAAAACCTGACAGCAGTTTTACCGCCTCGCCTCGCCATCCACAGCCAACGGGTGTGGTGCGTAGGGAACAAACGCCGCCGAGGGATGTTGGCATTTTTCAGTTACATGCCTCCATCATGGATGTGATGGTGGCCAGCTCCCTGCAGGGAGGCAAGCGAGTCCTCCTCATTAAGTATTAACAGTGAGAACGGCAGCAACAGCGCTCGCTTATTAATGATGCAGTGCGGGCTCCTGCCGGCTCTTTTTCCACCACAGAGCTAATTGCCATTTAATTAAGAGCCCCTGCTTTTTTCTCCTACTCTCTCGCTCTCTGTCTCTCTCTTTCTCTCCCTCTCTCTCTCTCTCTTCTCCACCCCATCCCCCAGGCATGAGCACGGTTCCTGAGGTGACGGTGGCCAAGCACGCCGGCCTGCGGGTCCTTGGCATCTCGCTCATCACCAACAAGGTGTCGCTGGACTACAGCCGTGAGGAGAAGGCCAACCACGAGGAGGTCCTGGAGACTGGGCAAATGCGGGCCGAGATGCTGCAGAAGCTGCTGCAGACGCTCATCAGCCGCTACGACCAGCTCGACAGCAACCAGATGGAGAGCCTCAACAGCCATTAGAACAGCAGAGCATCTCCCTCCCCAAACCCTCAGGCACCTCACTTCAGCTTTAGACCTCTGCTGCCCATAAAAGAGTGTTGCAGAGTTCTTTTGACAAACTACGCTATACACCATTGAGTAAAATGAAACTCCAACCAGCTATGGTTGCGAGAGATCAGCTTTTTCTTTATGTTTGCCAACAGTACCTATAAAGTATATGGTGTGTGTGTGAGTGTGTGTGTGCGTGTTTGTGTGTGTGTGTGTGTGTATGCAGAGAGCATGTTGAGAGGGGATTAGGAGGATGTGATACAAAGTCAAAGGACCCCTGTTTTTCTTTTAACTTCCTGATTACCATGACCTCTCCTTGACCCATAGAGGCGACTGCCATCCTTTTGAAACGAAACCGCATCTTGTCTGAAGGCTTCTTCCATGTCCTCCCAGGATCTTTTTATGCTGACTGAATGGCTAATTAAGAGCTGTCTCAGAAGAGAAAGCTCCATCATTGTGCCACCGACATCACCTTTGGCCTTCCACAGAAGCCCCCGACCATTAAGGCAGAGCTTTGATCAGGCTCATAAAAGTCCACCAAAGCACCTCTGCATGAGCTCCCAGGGTTGAGGTATGTTCAAGGACCAAGGACTAACTTCTTCCTCCCTCTGTGAAGATATCTTAAAGCAATCTGTTTGCTCCAGTTTAACATCATGGTGGTGGTGCTGGTGGTTGTGTGTGTGTGTGTGTCTGAGTGTGCAGGTTTTTGTGTGTGTGTAAAAGCAGCCACCCATCTCGCCATCAACCCACACACCTGCACCTGTATTCTGCCACCCCATCAATCACCTGCCACCGGCTGCCTGCTGATTAGACCTTCCTCTGACTAGACTGGACAGTGGACACACACAGACACACATGCATACACACTCAGGCAAAGGTAGAGCTTTCCCCGCAAATGTATTTGAAACATATTTAGCGACCCATGTTTATTTCCTGAAGGGACAAAAAAGAGGAAAAAAACATGCATTAAGGGCATGAATGGTGCTCATTCTATAGAAGGAAAACCTTGACCTCAGGAGGTACAGTATATTTCTGACCTGATTAAAGATATTACAAGCTATTTCCTTAAAATGTGTATTGTCAGGACACCACCACTCTTTAATAAGAGAATAGAGTGGTTGTGAACTTACATAGCAGAGATATCAACATACACAACCCTTCAGCGAGGGAACGGCCATCCACTTTCCCAACACACATACCAAGGAGGGAGTGAAACTCGCAATTCAGTCAAGATCTGCGTAGTGGCATCAGTGAGCATTGTAATGACATGATTACCTAATTAGTGGCTAATTGAGTCCTGATTGTGGGTGATGATTAGACAGTGTGTGGAGTGTCCTTATAGAATACAATGTCATGTGAACCTCATCGGTTTCCCTAAAGACATGGAAGAAGAAATGGGGGCTGCTATTTTACAAGGGCATATCATTCCTGCATCTTCACTTTATTTCTGGGATACAGCAGGTGCAGGTGTGCAGATCATTTTAATCTCCTGATCTCACTGTAGATAATCAGAAAACATGACTTCAAGTAGTGATGAACTAGTGGTATGTAAACATGATGGAAGGCACATGGGAATACGTCAATCAAAACACACCAGGAAACAAAAATGATTCACGTTCTTCTGGTTTGGAACTTTCTCTGAAATGTGACTACGGCAAAGCACTTTGCTATGAATTTGATTGATTACTTTCTAATTGTATTCATTCATGGTTATCCAAGCATTACACGTCTCTCTGTATCTCCAGACATTTATTTCCCAGTGCATTCTCAACACATTCAAACAGCATTGGAACACAGTGTGATAAGTCAATCACAATTGATCAAAATCATTTTATGGTTGGTAAACAGCTTTTCATTGTTGATATTGTTCTTCAGTTAATTAAAGCAAGTTGACAATAATTTCAAATCGTGTTGTTTCATGGCAACATTAACAAGGATAATTAAAGAAAAAGATTACTGTTGCATCCTTAAAAACAACATGAACATAGCTGAGAGGGGGCTGCATGGCCTGAGATGAGAGATGGTTGTTGCCTTTAATCTATTTACCTTGGGGACATATGGAAATCTAAAAAATATAATGTTTGCCAAAGATAAATTAAGGAAAACTAATTTATGTATTTGAAATCTTTATCAAGTAGGCATCAATAGTGGTACTGTACAAAACAGACAATTGCCCTCATGCCATCCTATTTTAATTGACTTGCAAACATTAATTTAAAGCTAATCACAGATTCCATTAGCTGAGCACTGAACTCTCAGGGTCTGACTTAGCCCTCTTTTATTTTCTTCTAATGTCAATATCCAAAAGGTAAAGACACAGAATGACTGTGTAAAAAAAAAAAGCAATGGATGGCATCTTGCAACCTCAGCATGAAAGAAACGGTGCACCTTCTCTCAGCCTCAAAGTAAGACCTAACGTGGGCTGGAATAAATCCTTCATCGAAATGCCATCTGAACTTTGACCCCTTAAGCTGTGACAGCCCCACCAGGAAATTAAAGAAACTGCAAAGGCTCCTGTATCTTTCGCAGTGGTGCAAGCTTCTGAATCACTGGGGAAAATGAAAAGACCAATCCTCAGCAACTTACAGGCCTGTCATGAGTCAGTGTGCCCAATCGGTGGAACTTCAATATGTCCAGCCGAAACTGTTAAATGCTCTTTTGCAAATGACAAACCTCTACATTTTCTCAAGGCTCTCTACTTCCACATTCATCTACTGCTCCCACAAAAAAAAATAAAATATCAAAAGCACAGTCTGGAAACGATGACAAGGGTACTCAAAATGGTACAAGATAATTAGATAGGGATCCCAGGTTGGGGATTGAAAACTCCTGTTATGACTTAACCTGCTAAACAAAATGGTGAAGAGAACTTAATGTTATGGGAAGGTACAGTAGCTTTACAGATTGGAGAGATACCCATTCTGAACAGCTTTCACCACGGAGCAAATCCATACATTGAAACCCAACTAAAAACAACTTCAACGTTTTGGTTGAAATCTACTGATGTGGACAAAAACATGAAAGAGTGATTTATACCACATGCAATTCACATTACCATGAAACCCTTCAACCCAGTATATGATAGGTGGATATTACCTGTGCCTTTAATGCCCAGAGCAGTGGTTTATTTGCAATACACTCAGGCCTCAAGAGTATTATTGCCACTATATATTTGCCAATCTCTAAAAAATCAAAGACAGATAGTTTATTTCCCATTCATGTCCGTGGTTGCTGGAGCAGAACTTCAGGTTGTTATTCAGTTACAGTCCATGACAGTCAGTAATTAGTTCCGAGGACATTTCATCATTAATACTTGACTTTTGCTAAACACAAGTGACCGAGGAAAAATGCAATGATAGGATTCGGAAATTGCTAAAATAACATTGAAAGACCGATCAGTGGTTTATGACTGTTATGCCACTACTGGACCAACACATGATAAGTGAGAGTTCTAATCAGCCCTGTTATAAAGTTTCTGTGTAATGACAGAAAAAACAGATGGAGTAGATGTGGCTTGCATTCTGGAGAACACACACACTGCTCTTGAAAAAACTAGGACTGCAGAACAAGGACAGGGATAGTCACAGGCACCAGGAGGGGGATCTCATTCACCACTACGCCAGCGATTAAACATCATAATCACAAACACAAATGATTTGCAGCAGTGCAGAAATGTGCACTGAATCAGGCCCAAGAATCTTATCCAAATTCTACTTTGTTTTATATCGGCCTCTGGATGAGCAAACCAGATACAAATCTATCGGCCCATGTTGTTCATTCACATTCAACCCATGTATTTGCCGATGCCAGGGTGTAGAATTAATGGAGTGTCACCGCCTGATGTTTCAGGAAAATAGACCCAGATCAGCACGATGCAAAACATATTTGCCCAAATTTTTGTAAACTAAGCAGAAAGGCCAGGAAGTCCTATGAAACAAAGTTGTTTAACTCTTTGTGATCCAGTCGATGATGTGGATTTTTTTACAATTTGGAGAGCTATTTTGATTAATAATTCACATTACTTTACTGATGTATTTTATTGTTTATGTTTGTTGTTTATTGCCTCACATCACATCCCACCTAATCAAGGGAAGGATTTCACTATCCCCTTATAGGCTAGTAGTTGTACTTGAAGGTAATGCAGATACATTGCTAAGATCCACGCACATGAATGAAAGAGTTTCTTGCCCCCGTGCAGCAATTTCTTTGAAAACATTAATGTTCGCAAAGTGACTGGAGAGAATTTTGATTTAAAAAAAAAAATGAGAAATATTCACTGTACAGTCAATCCCTCTGATATAGTCCAGAGATTTTGTGTGAGATTACGCAGATCACAGGAAAACCGAGTCTTTGAAGATGCTAATAGCTCCTCTAAATCCATTTGTTTATGGACATGATGTTTCAGTTGTTTTGCTAACGACTGTTCCAAGTGTAATGGATGGTGTGGGAGCTGATGACTTCACGCTGGCGGTGTGTTTCATATTCTTCAACGGCTGGCTCCTTCCCCCCACCTGTGCCCACCACCACTCGTCTGCTAGCACACCAGGCTGTCAGGTTGGTTCACACCCTTACTGTCAGCCCTGTTTGTTTATCGTCACTCCAGAGGGTCAGGCCACCAAGGATCAGAGCCCCACACACAGTAAACAATACACACTGGAGCCTGCTATGAATGGGTTAGGGTTGTAAACGCTTAACGACAATGTAATATAATGTAAACAATTGTTTTAAAAGATGAATGTTCATTTGTGTTTCCTTTTTCCAGTTTTATAGATACAAACAAGAATGGACTTGACATAGAGTTGTTTTGACCTAGATTTGTCAACTGTGCGTACACATATTTTGACTGCAACAGGATGGTCACGAATAGCATATACAGAGAAATCTTTGCGGTCCTGAGAAAAATATTAGGAGTAAAATATAATCTTCAGAAAGTGAGGTAAAAAAAAACAATAATAATGTAAAGAAGCATCTAGATGAAAATTCTGCAGAGAAAATGTGATCGTTTCAGTTGGTCCATTTATCAAGTTCTCTTAGGGCTACCTGATAAAATTCACAAGCAGACAATAGATGGTTTCATTTACACTGAATGATTTTTCAGAATGCTTAGAATAATGGCATGCAGTCTTCCGCAGTTTGTTCAGTAATGTATCTTTTATCAGCCTTTTAATTTAATAATTGCTAAAGCTACACATTACCCATGGTTGCACAGGATTTTGCACAGGTTTCCTGTAAGTGATAATTGTATGAATAACAAAAATACTTTTATAAATCTACCTGCTATCTACCTCTAAGTATACTAAAATCTGGTACTAAAATTGCAGACATTTACATTTACATTTACATTTACATTTAGTCATTTAGCAGTCGCTTTTATCCAAAGCGACATACAAGGGAGGACTCAACCGTCTGGCAAAATCCCATCCTGTAAATTACCACCAGGATCTGCAATTTGTCACTCACATACTGTCTAGAACTCCGGAGGAAAAAAACAAACACACAAACACAAAAGACTTTGAATCTTGGCAAAGGCACAGGTGTAAAGAGGCTGGATCGGTCGCTGTGATTCATGGCAGACAGGCTGTAATAACATCACAGTTGCCGGGCGGACTGGGGACTGTCTGCCTGCCAGCCTACCTGTAGGGTGAGGGTGAGAGGCTGTGACACAGCCAAGCTCCATTTGTCTGAGACAGATCATCATTAAAAACATATGGTCTGCTATCACCATCCAGACAAAACAACAACTTAGCGGTAGACAGTTACAGACCTGCGAGTCAAAATAAGTGGATGAGAAGACAACAAACTGACATAAACAACATAACTTAACATACATAGCCTAACATGAACACCTCACATAACAAAATGCATCTAAACCCACACCGTGAACCTATCACATAGTCTTGTACGACAGGACAATTTTCTACTTGTGGGACTTGGATTGATTGGATTTAAGACTGATTGTAATGGTCTTCTTGCAGTTATACCTCTAGTGCTCCTGTTTCATGTGCCTTGTTGCATAAGCCAGAAGCAGGGTTCTTGTCACTCTATTACTCACAAGCCCCATCTATAATGGGTTACCTGCATGGTGCCATGATAGGCCCCATTGAGTAATTTGTGGAGCCTCTTGTAAGAAACCTGCCCTTGAAGAAACATGCTATTGCTTGATGGCTCTACTGCCAGTAGGCTCTTTTCCCTGACAGCCATGCAGAAGAGGTGATTAGGTCCAGACACATCTCCAGAGACAAGCTGGAGTCAAATCTTCATTTCTCAAACAGACAGACAGGGAGAGAAAAAGGCTACACTCATATTTCTGTAGATGAGGCGAATATAGCCTAGCTAGGCACTGCAAGTGTTTTCACTCCAAAATATATAAGGTCTGATTCCCAGTTGAAATCTTTGTCAGAAAGCTTTGGGCTTTGGGCAGCAAGTCAGAAGATGACTAAAAGAAAGCAATGTGTGTGGTGTGTGAAAACCAGCTAGAACAACACTGAAGACACAGAAGATTTGCATAACTGTTCAAATGGAATTGTTTTTAATAGTCATTAGGTGGATACATTTGCTGAAACCTGAGCAAGAAGGGGTATTGAAAGCTTGTCTTGGAGGAAATGATTTTGTGTCTTGCTGGAACTGGTTAGAGTGTGATATGTCAACTGCCTATACTCAGCCTGATACAGCCACTTACAGGCTCAGTTTTCCCTACATGACATAATAGAACAAGCTGACCAAATCCGTTTCAGTGTAATTTGGGAGAAAGACCATTGTTGATGATCCTGATCAAACCTTACCAACTGCTTCTAGCGCCAGAGAACACGACAAAGATTTGTGGGATTGCAACGCAAGGACAGTCAGTCCAGCCCTACTACCCTCACCCACTCAAGGTGATCCATCCTTGTTGCTAAATGGTTATGTCCACCAGCTTTATTACTAAACATAATTTCTATGTTCAGCAATGTTGCAAGTCGCATTTTCATTGTCTTCCAACTATAATGAGAAACTATCCAACTACAGATTGCCAAGGTTTTTTAGTTATTGTAGCGTTGTAGATATCATTTCTATCATTCATCTATTTTGACTCCAGAAGTCCAGAAGTCATTCATCTATTTTGACTCCAAAAGTCTTTGCTGTGTTTTTTCTCTTTCTGAACTCCAGTCCAGTAGCAGAGAAAAGGTTTTTCTCTAGAATAAATGTGGAAGAGATAAACTATCTTCTTAATAAATTTACCTCCAAAGGAGTGGTGACTCCACCGCATTGATTTATCTGTGTCTGCGCCGGAACCAAGATGAGGCGTATTGAGTGGACGCCCATTTCATTTGAAAGTGAAACGTGTCTGCACACTTATTTTTATCCTCAACAGACATCGAGGTTGACAGGATGGAACAATTACCACGCCACACAGTAGATTTGAGGGGAAGGGAATCCAATGGGGTACATAATTGTAAATGTACCAAAGTGTGTGTATCAGAAGCCCTACATATGACTGACTGTGGGTTTGACAAACTTCCATCTCAGGGACCTGAGAAACAACCACTGGAGAGTTTGAGTGATTAGCTTTTAACCTTCTCATTTTGTCCACCCTTGAAAGTTTGACAAAGTTTTCATTTTACATTCCAAGATTTTTTTAATCTGCTTATGAGTTTTAGCTCTTAGAAGCTCCCGAGGGCCACACATCTTCAGTGGTGAGGCTGTGAGTGGAGAGAGAGAGAGAGAGACCTTAAGAGGAAAACAGGATCCCATGCAGGCTATATGAGAGCTGTTACTGAGATGTAAGACATTATGACTGAAGAAATTTCTAAAAAAGCTGGAGAAAAATCATATGATCTTATGGTGTCAGTGTGGTTCTCAGGTTATAGGAACTTAATTTCTTATCCCTTTCCCTGTGCTGAAGAGGTAAATGTGTATGTGTGTGTGTGTGGAAGGGAGAGAGAGAGAGACAGAGAAAGAGAGAGAGCGGGAGAAAGAGAAGCCTTACAGTGCTTACATTTGAGTGTTACATTATTAACACACTGAATCCTAGAATCATACCCATGTCTGAAATAAGGTTTAAGTGTAATTCGTGGTTTATTCAGACTGACAGTTGCAATGTCTGTCTGTGAATGACTTGGCAGTTTTAGTGCAATGTTACATTGAATACCAGCTGTATTTGAGCTACTGTGAATGTCAAGTCGTGGTCTTGATGTAGGTTTTAGAAATACGCATAAGAAAAGGTCTCACGGGAAAATGTTTTTTTTTTTTTGCCTGTTGACCAAATTTGGTCCCTTGAGGCCGTGAGCTCATCCAAATGCATGTCACGTCCCTGTGCACCCCAGCGCGTATTTACGTGCGCCTGCGCTACCTGCGGCACACGGCGACGGAGGTGAGCTGTGCTCTTGGCTCCGCTTCCTTACGCTAGGGAAGGGCGGTGCTGGGAGATCTGACCGATAGTGCGCGGTTAAATACAGAGACCAACAGATCAAAGCGGCTTAGTCACAACAGAGCATCATCAAGTGCAGCTTCCAGCGACGACCTGCCCGTCAATACGCACGCTGCTAACATGGCAAACGCATACCTGCAGGGAGTTGAGATCTCCGCTTCACAGTTCCTGGATATCTTTCATCATTATGACAACGACGGTAATTTTTTCCAGGTTGTTTTGGAGTGTTTCAAAAAGTGGAGATGATTTTGTGAAAAAGCTGTGAGGTAAACACCTGATGAGGGAACATGTATTCCATCCGATTAAGACTGTTCCTAAAGTTTGTAAAGCAGATGGTAAATGATTATCATGTGTTAACATGCACTCGGCTATACAGTGACTCCTGAAGAAATCACTGAGTGAGCAGCGAAAGACGCGGGGGAACGATGTAGTGCCCATCTGGACCAATAATGGATTGATTGATGTTCCCGAAAATGTGAATGAAGTTGCCAGACTCCACCTGTTTTCATTTAATCTAAAAATGAATGAGTATTGCCTCGTTTGACTAATTTGGCGATTTACGTCTTTGCAGGTAATGGATATATCGAAGGAAAGGAGTTGCAGAACTTTATTAAAGAACTTCAGCAAGCCCGGAAACAAGCGGGACTCGTAAGTAACATCATCCTATTGGTTTCTAATGTTCTCTTGGATTTAGGTACCGTAATCCATGGGTATAGACCGAAAACGATATTTGTGGCATATTGACAAATGTAAATGGTATAATGCTTGCGTTATCGTTTTTGTCAATTAGAAAACTGTCTTTTATTCTTGAGCTACGAAACTATAGACTTTCGTGGGTAGTTTTGGCTACGCTACAGAAGTAAGAGAAGGAATCCGATCACCGTAATTTGCTCTTTGTGTTCGTATCTCAACTCTGTAGTGGTTGAAGGTCAGACCCACTCCCGGGTTAAAGCATCCCGTATAGCCTGTGCAATATGTTTTACAAGTGCATTATACTACTGTGAACATATGGTCACCTATGGGGGAGAGAACTGCGCATTTTCTGGTCAGTGACTTCATATGTGCACTTATTTTATGGGATTTTGATGGAGTTTTTTGTTAATGACTGATGGTGAACCCAAGAACTTGTTCGGTATGTCAACTTACAGCGAATGCCAATCCTTTCTATTCATTATTATAACATTATTATTATTCTATTCATTATTATCATTATATAACATATGTGAAAATTGACAGCAAATGGAAAATGCATCTTAAAAATCAATCAACTGAAGCCCAAGCCAGGATTAATGTGCATAGCATGGTCATCATGATTGATTAATGATATAATTAACAAAACAGTGTGCATGCAAAAGCTTGCAAAATGTCCTCTAAACGATCCTTCATCTCCTATTGTGTACACTCCTGGCTGCATATCGACAGAGAAATGAGAGAAAGGTCACGGAGGACGATACTTTTATCCTTTGCCATTTTTATAATTTGGAAGCTGCACATTCCTATTTATCTCTCTGGCATTCTAGAGACTGCTGCCCAGTTCACATCATAGCTGTCTTACTGAACAGATGCTACAGCGAGCTTTGCCATTTTATATTTGCCAAAGGTTAAACACTTATTTGGTGCTTTGTGTAAAAGCAATTAACAAGGTTCTCTGTGGTTTGACTGTAACACTGCAATCTATAAACAACACAAATGGAAAGTAATAGCACATCTGCCAAAACAAAGATGAAAAAGGGCCCTTTAATTAACCTGATGAGAAGACAACATATTGGGATTTAATTGCGGAAAAAAGAGATTAGGTGCTTAATAGTCACTGCATTATTATTCAACGCTGTAGTGTCGTAGCTGAGTTCCTCGAAGAAGACAAAGTCGTTTGCATTGGTTAGCCCCGAGCCTTTTCTCTGAAAGCATATTCAGCAGGAAACACTGCTATAGAAGGTCAGGAATGACAGACAGGTCTATTCTCTACATCATTAAGACACTGACTGTGCACAGACAACTCTAACTAACACAGGGACTAACACACACACACACACACACACACACACACACACACACACACACACACACACACACACACACACACACACACACACACACACACACACACACACACACATTACACAGCATTACCACAGAGCACACAGATGAAGTCATTCACGTTACACTGGACACAAAAGGAGGGCAATACACACAAAATTCTAATTTAGAACACAAATATCCACATCATTCTAGCACACAGCATGATAGGAATCAACTCGGAGTCTCTTTAATTACGTGCATGGAAGCTCCACTACCCCTAGCACATTACTCCCTCACCAAGCGGGTTAGCTGTCCCCAGCAACCCAAGCACTCGGTACACAAAGTCCCACAAGTGTTATGGAAGAAGAGAGGAAGAAGAGAACACCCCTGCGGAGCCTGAGTGGCTTGGCACGATGGAGCGATGGTATGAGTACCACCGCACCGATCCATTTGACCAGCCACACCCTTATGCACAGCATCTGACAGTCTTCTGATAACAGTACATGGACTGACCCATTGGCTTGTACATTTAGGGGAAACCCCCCTTTTTACACTCAGGACAGAAAACCTGTGCGGTCGGAGCAAAGTCCTCTCCCCAGCGTCTAGCCCCGGCATCAGCCTAAGCTTGCCTGGCTAGTTCGCACATGTTATAGAAATAATCCAAGCCAGGCCCACCCCTCTGGTTCTAAATCCACAGGGGTCCGGCGCATGGGCTATACATGAGGGCTACTGGGTTGCACTTCGTAGACTCCTGAAACACAGAGGTCTAGATAAGTGCTGACTGTAGTTGGGTGAAGGCAGCAGCGCAGTCCTCACTCACACTGAAATGCTTGCCCCTTCTGCGTAAGTCAGTGTAGCGGGCTGGCAATGGTGATGATGTCTCTGATAGTAGGACCCCAATCCCAGGAAGCTCTGCCGCTCTCCGGCATTGCAGGGAGTGGGTCAGTATCTCACCGCCGCTTTCACTGGGTTGGTGGACACCCCCGCCGCCACCAGAACAGATGACACTTCTTTGGGTGCAGAAGTAGACCAGCTCGGCAAATAGCATCAAATACGTCACTCAGGTTAGCCAGGGCACCTTCGAAGTCTGCAGAATGAACGAGGAGGTCATCTAAGTAGACCACACAGCAGACTCTCTTCATCAGTCGCTTGAAGGTGGGTGGTCCATTGCAGAGCCTGAACAGAAGCACGTTCAACTGCCACAGACCCTGGCCAGTGGTTTAGTCAATGGTGTCGTCGATGAGTCTTTGCGAGTGACTTTGTCGGTCTTTGCGAGCGACTTTGTCGGTCTTTGCGAGAGACAAAACAAAAAGGCCAGGTGCCATCTTTCTTCTTGCCCAGGGACTGCTGCTGGATTTGATGACGCCTGCCTCTGCCATCTCCTAGATCTTCTGTTCAGCAGCTGCTTGCTTAGCTAAGGGTCTTTGGTTCCCCTCCAGGCCCTCACAGCATTGGTATAGGTCATCGACAGCTTGTCTGGTCTCAGCTGTCGAAAACAGCGGTGGTGTAGATGACCCTTGGGCTGACAGCGTTGGCAAAGCAGACCCTCAGGCAGGCGACAGCGCCATGGAACAGCCCTGGGCTGGCAGCGGTGCAGCAGCTCCCCTTGGCTGGCAATGACCCTCCAGCAGCGATGTGGGGGCTTCTCGTCAGCTGGCGGAAGCAATGCAGTGGACCCCTGGGCTGGCTGCAGCAGCATGAAGGACCCCTGGGCCAGCAGCTTTGAAGTGATAGCCCCTCTGGTCGGCAGCAGCGGTGTGGAGAGCCTCTACGCCAACAGTTAATCTCTGCCAGTGGCAGAGCCACGGTTTCAGTGCTCAGACATAACTTGGCTCCAGACATATCCACCATGGCCCCCCACCTGGCCAACAGATCCAGCCCAATGATGTGTTTTGGCCAGCCAGAACGGGTGGTGGACCACTTTACCAGCAACCATCACCTACAGTGTCTTCTTCCCCTACATCTGTGCCCACTGTCCCGTGACTGTGGCTATGTGGAGCGTGGTTGCCTTCCAGCTTCAGCTCACTTGTTGTAGGCAGCGCTTCAGATGGTGCCCACCAGGGTCTTACAGGAGGTCACCTACGGGTCACAGTTTACATAAAGTCCATGCGCTTTACCTAGCCAGCCAAGCCACAGCTGTTTGTGTATGAGGGAGGAAGAGGCGTTTGTGGGGGGCATTCCCCCCCGCTGTGCCAACCCTCTTCAGTTGAATGGTGGTTGAGGTGACACACTCAGTGCTTTACGCCAGGAGACTGCAGGACATGTTCTGCTCGCTCTGCCTCAGCCAGGGCTGCTGCCAGGGACCAGGGTACACTGAGATGAATGTGCTCCAGATGTTGCTTTGGCTGCAAACCCTGGACGAATGCCGGGAGCGCAAGTTCTTCCTGCTTGCTGTCATCGAAGTTAGGGTAGCCTTGCCAGGCATACAGGCGAAGATCAGCCGCATATGTGCCCAGACTCTCCTTCTCGCTTCGGCGATGGCCGACTAGCTTATCTTGGGCAGCACCTGGGCTCCCATCTCCTCTGCCGACCAGGTGTTTAACCTGCCAGCTGGACCTGGATGAGGTATGTCTTGAGCGGCTCTCTCCGTTGTAGCGGAGAAGCTTCATTGTTGCTCATCACGGTGATCCTACTGCCGCGGAATCGACTCCCAGTTGAGTTGCAGTGCCATTGGTCCTGAAGCCCCCAGGGCGTCTGCCTCCTCCGTCCTCCGCAGGCATGCTGGTGTACCTGGTTCCCGGTCCCGGTTCATAGTCTTTATGATGGGTCGAACCAGATGAGCATTCGCCTTTGTATGCATGCCAGTTTAACTCTTAGTGGTCAGGATAATGTAGGCGTCCACGCGAGGAAATTAGATTTGGAGAGGAAGCTTTCCTGGGTTGCATCACTAACACAGAGAGCCAAACATAGGTTCTAATACTGCTTCACTGTCAACATAACAGAGACTAAGGAGCGTTCACCTGTAATTAACCTTAGATTCCATTAAAATACTGCCAGTGAAGAACCTTTACAATTCAAAGATATTTGGCAGTTGGGATGCTGAATCAATTTCACTCCTTCTCTTGCACCTAGTGCCCCCGGAGTGAGATATGATCTATTTAATTTAGTGCTGATAACTATCCCTGAAAAAGAACGACTAGATGAAGGCATAAAATACCCTTTAACCTCCAGTCCCAGATCTTTTAAAATGACCAACGATTGACTGTTGACCAGAAATGAAAGTGCCGTTTTGATACCAAGTAATCAAAGCACAAAGCAAATTACATACATTGATTACATTTCAGCAGATCATTTTGGGACCAGCTGATGTTGTTGTTTATCCCTAAACAGCTGTTGTCTGACATCCATATTGCTTTTATTGATCCATTCAAGGAAAGATGGACATGATGTTAGAGAAATGTATGAGCTGGGGTGGACCAGTGCTCAGATGGGAATTGGTTATTTGACAAAGCTTCCAGAAATCGATGCAGTCACATTTAATGGACATAGCAGGGATGTTTTCATTTAAAATATTAAAAATATACAGTGCTCTGGACCTATCTGATTACTCTCTAGAGGGTGATTGAAGCAAATACCTTCCATAGATATATGACAAAATGCTTTATGATGATGTAACATATTTTTAAGATGGCACAATAACTGAAACAGCATGTATTTTATAGGAAGGTTTTGCTCATCAATGAAGAACCATTTCAGTTCACCATTCCACTCTGAACCATTCAGTGCCTCCCCAAGGTATTAGTTACATGCCTTTCATTTAGGCTCTAAGATTTTCTCCTAGAATTAATTTTAAAAGGCGTAAAATTGATCAGAGACATTTGAGAAGCCAACTCTAATGAGATTCAACAGTGCTGTGTACATTGAGAGGGAGAGTGTTCTTAGTATTTTGGGAACAGAACATCCACCTTTCACAAAATGTGTCACACAAAGACAATTCATTGGAAAAACTAAGCCTGAAGTGGTCCATATAGACCCAAGTGTTCAGCATTTTGGTCTCTGGATGTCGGATGGAAGCCTACGTAATTTTTTAGAACCTGTTGATGAAAACAATGAAACTCCCTTATTATTTGGAGATTAAATTGGCACATACTAAATATTAACATAATAACATACTAATAATCTAATGAATACAAATTAAACATGGAGACAACTAAACAATGTATTCAGTGTAAACTCATTTGGTTTCAAGAAAAGGTAAAGGATTTGTATACTAGCTGTAGCCTAGGCTATTAAACTTGTTCACCCCAGCTTTGCAAAGCTTGTTCTCAAAATTGGCATTCATGTGACATCAGAAACATGGGGATCTTGAGCAGGGGCGGATCTAGAAAATGTTTTTTTTTAGGCTGGCATGAGGATCTTAAGGAGTAGCAAAATCAAAGTTTTGTTTTCTATGCATGTGAACACACACTTAGTAGTAGGGTAACCCATATGCAATAGGATATATAACATTAAAATACATAATAATAAACATTATCACAGTAAGGGTAAGCAATTAGATCCAAAACTGTCGATACCCATAGCTGTGCCCATCCCCTAGACGTGAAAAGAAGTGTACCTTTTTATCTAAACGATGTAACAGGAAAAAAAAGAAATTCTGGTTTAACTCGCAATGGTGAAGTAGTGGACCATGGCCTTTATGTCAATCTATTTCCATGGGGATTTTACAGTTTAAAACGCACACTTGTCAAGCATTTTTAGATGAAAAGGGCCTCAGAAATCCATGGTTTAATGCATAGATTTCCTATCATTGACACTACTCAGGACGTGGTGAAGGCTTTGGGGGACGGAGCTCAGATGGAAGCTTCACGGAGAACGAAACGTGACTGGATAAAATCAGCTTTCTCCCCTCACAGTTTAGTGGGACTACAAAGCGACTGTGTTTTGTGACTTGCTTTATATTTACCGTTGTGACACTCAGACATCAAACATCACTAAAATACATACCTTAAAAAAAGGATCACAACTCAAAACTGGGGGAGCATTAGGGGTGGCAAGACATTGCCGTTATGGTGGCAGATGCCACCCTGTACCTCCACAGTAGATCCGCCCCTGACCTCGTGGCCTTTGGTGGCAGGGCTATCCATCAGCTCATAGGTTGGTGCTGGGTGCTGGCAGGATTGACACACAGTGTCAGAAAAGTAGGCCTGTTCAAACACATATACCTTAGAGAAAATATTTGCATTGTTTCTTATGGAAACTATGTGACTTATGGGAAACTAAACTTGTCTGTTTGTGTCCATTTTCATAATTTGTGATCTCGCTTCTATCAATCAAAATGAACTATTCAGCCTTGAGCTAATTTTAGATCTGGAATGAACCAAAGCCTATGTAAGCATAGTAAGGTACTAAAATATAGTAATTAATTAAGATATATTAAGAATAATTTTCAACTGTTATGCAAAGCACCTTCATCAACAGGGCGTTGTACTTGCAGGTAAAGCTGTTTGGTATTGGGTTTCAAAGAAACACATTTTACCAGCAACTGATTCTCTGAACTCTGAAAATATGCAGCATAGAAAGGAGAGAACTATTCAGAAAGAACAGATTTGCAGACAACTTTATGGTGCTCTCAAATTCCATAATTTGCCATTAAAATTTGGCCCACCTTTGTGGAGATGGGGGAAATTTTCAGTCTGGTATAATTCGGAGAGTATCTTTATGAGCCGTCACGGAGACCTGCTTCAGAAAGGTGGGCCAGAAGCTTTAGAGCATTTGTGAAGCCTGTTTTTCATGAGATCCTTAGTCAGCCTCAGAGTGACTCAGCACACACAGAATAGAGTGATCTGGATGTAGAGCTGTCTGACATAGCTAATTATACTACCAGACAAAAGATTTTTTATTTTGGGGATGTGTGTCTGAGCAGGTGCTTAGCAGCACAAGAGCACCGCAGGGGACTGGACTCTCACCTTTCCTCTTCACCCTGTATACCTCAGACTTCCAATACAACTCAGAGCCCTGTCAGCTGCAGACAGACAACAACCACTTTCTCTTAAATGTGGCAAAGACAAAGGAGATGGTGGTGGATTTTAGGAGGACTGGCACTAAGCTGAACACCATATCCATCCTGCGAGAAGAGATGGAGGTGATGGTGGGCTAGATGTGTTCACCTTGACAACAGACTGGACTGGACTGAGGCTGTCTATAGGAAGGGACAGAGCAGACTCTAATTCTTGAGGAAACTTAGGTCCTTCAATCAATCAATTAATCAATCTATCTATCTATCTATCTATCTATCTATCTATCTATCTATCTATCTATCTATCTATCTATCTATCTATCTGTCGATAAATCTAAGTTCAGATCTCTGGATCATATATAGCACGATGGTTATGTATTGAGGTGTTCTGACTTGACACTTGCTGAATAGCAGCATTAGTCCAGTATGTATTTCCACATGTGACAGGACATGACCTGTCAGGCCTGACTCTCCTAAAGAGTGTCACAATGCTTCACTTCAGCGCCACAGATTTGCATTACATCACCTGTGTCACCTGACAGGCCTGCCATGCTTGCAAATCAGCTGTTGCCATCTGTAGGCTACGTGTGTAGTAGTGATGCAGACCGACTGACCGTCACTCAGACCTCGATCAGGGATGCGTTTCCTGACGGCGTATTATGCTACAAACACGATAGCAAGGTGGGAATTGTTCAAATTCTAGTCTTTATCTCTACAATAGTAGTTGCACAACAACTCTTTGGCGAATGTACAATGCGCAATGAGCAATATTATGAAGATGATAAGGCTACTTCACGCACTGGTTTTTAGTTTGCATCGAATAATAGTTTCATAATCAGCTGCATGCCATTTCAATTTGGGTTTATTTCATGGTGCATTGTCCACTGCTGTAATCTCTTAGTTTCCCTGAGGCTGTAATTGAGAGAAGCGCCTGATAAATGGCGGGACACTCTCAGGTGGCCAACAAGCCTTTCAGACAACTTTCAAAACAGGCAGCCGCGACTGCCTGATAAGCGCGATTGGCTCTGCTTTGACGTTTTGTCTGTCTTTTCTTCACACAGGAGTTAACAGACCAGATGAAGGCTTTTGTGGAGGAGTATGAGAAAAACACTGATGGAAAAATTGGGATTGTTGAGGTAAGAATTGTATTGATACACAAACTCTCTTGCAACTCTGACAGCCACATCAATTCTGGATTGAATATTCAGTCATCCTTGCCAACAAACCCTTTCTTTCTTTCACTCTCTCTTTCATGCCCTTTCATATCTCAGCGCACTTCTTCTTCAAGCATCCAGCAACTTTGACCAATTCCAGCACTACGTGGACTGGCCTTGACAATATGAAAAATGGCCTTTCCCCATTTAGGAATGCTTGTGGTAATTAGTAAGACACACCATTTATGTCAGCTATAATCAGGTAGAGGACTTTTCATGGCCTTTAACTAAGTTATATAATATAACATATTAGTTGCAATAAGTGCAGTAGCCATTTTACAACTGGGCAAAAATGCACATAAACTGCTGGATAATATCTCGATGAGTAATTGGGTTTGAAGTAGGAAATGACTTTCACAAAGTCTGTGAAAATATGTGCAATCTATCCCAGTATCATCTCCACAATTCACTTGGGGTGTTGTTCTTAACAATTCTCACATCCAAAACATCGGCAAGAAAAATAATCACAGATTATACCCACCTCCACAGGCAATCCATAACATGAATATGTTAATGGCAGTTCTCCACAGAGAGCATTGGCTGAGTTTTTAATCCTGATGCTGAGGAAACTGGCTTACATCTTATTCTGACACCGGGCCTGCTGATAGAATGCCTTTGGGTTGAAAAATCAATTACTGCAGCTGTCGGGTGAGGCAGGGCAGTCACCTTAGAGATCTGCCATCTCAGAGAGGACATTTTGATATCATGCCCATTTAAAACATTGCCTGACATTTCAAATGACAATGCCTTTTCCCATTCAGCTGAGAAGCTGTGAGAAGAGTGTTTTTTAAGTGACATAACGTGATCTGTTAAATGGTTGCTGTTTGAAAAAAGGAGGGGCACTTTTATGACACTAGAAAATATCTCTCAAGACAATCCCAGTGCTTTTTGTTGGGTTAACTTCCACAGCTTGTGGAGGGCATACATTTAAAGGCTAGGGACATGTAATGTAAATTGAGAGGAATAACCTGAGGTGATTGAGGACTATAACAATGGTGGAAGCTGTTTCCTTAAACTGCTGAAGCCGTGTTTTACTCGAATGAAATTAGGACAGGCTAAATTTCTTCATTAAAAAAAAAAACCTCAATCTCAAACACTGGGGATTTTTGCGTATTGATGAATGTGCTTGTTAGCATACGTGGATTTATGTATATCAAATTAAAGTAGAACTTTGCACAGCCTAAGCAAAATCACATCAAGTTTCTATGTATCTAATGATTAAATTCCTGAGCAAAGGTAAAATGAAAAACAAAATGAGTGGGCAACTGAAGAAGTGATTTGTCCTGAGTCACTGACCATTGAGGACGAACAGCAGACCAACCCATGCCTGTGGGAAATAATCAAATTATTTACAAGATGTTGATGACTGCAGAGAATAGGACCCTTGGTACATTAACTCCTAGTAATTGCAATGTCTTACGATGGCTGCATCGGAATTCTTTCAAGGAATGTAACACCAGAGGAAATGAATCTGTAGCCTACATTACTGTGACTAATTGTTTTGTTTACAGTAGAGAAGAAAGAAAAGGTCATTCATATCTTTGCAAGAATTTGCAAAAGGAGATACAAAATAGTTATAAGATTAATATTTCATGGATAATTTGTGATCCTAAATGATTATTCCATCCCATGTAATTGTTGTATTGCTTGTATTTTTTTCTCTCTTTGCCACAGCTAGTGCAAATATTGCCTACAGAGGAAAACTTCTTACTATTTTTCCGGCAACAGCTGAGGTCCTGCGCAGAATTCATGCAGGTACTTTCTTCCACTGACATTTTATTGTTGTAATGACCAGGAATGCGCTGTTTGTGTGCCTTCTAAAGTGTTGGATATAAGCCCTGTTATGCTCGCAGTTAACTGAGAGAATCAATCATATTAATGTATTGGACTGGATGTAAACTCAATGATTACACTATATAATCTGGGGATATAAATCACCACAAACTATAACATGACCCTCGTTGTGTGACCCCCCCCCCCCCCACAGGCCTGGAGGAATTACGACGCCGACCACAGTGGCTACATCGAGGCTGATGAACTCAAGGTGAGCTAAATTTGTTCCACAGCTCGCCTGGACAAGAAAAAGCCTGGTGGCTTTATGATGACTCATTATCAGTGATGGGTGGTCTGACTCCTTCTGAGTCTACGAGTCGATAACACTATGGAGTAAAATCCCCCTTTTCTCATCTTGAAGCTGAAGCTTGAAGCTGTGCATCGAAGCGCTCTCTTGCCGTCACACTTCTAGGCTAGTGTGACACTTGTGACCTTTCTGAAGTGGCTGTGGAAGCAGAAGGATACGATTAAGGTTGGAGTGCAATGCCCCATGGGTAATTCAGGGCCAGCAGAGGAAAAAATGCTAAACAAAGTTCTTGGCTAGACCACCTCTATCTCACTGCTTTAAAGACTCAGTTTACCAGCTGGTATGGAAATGAGGTTTTTGTTCAGTTAAACTGGAGTTGAAGTGCAACGTGTCCCGTAAGTCGCCCCAGAGGCGGAGCAGCTCTCCAGCACCATGACGGACATATGCACACCTCACGGGGGCCATAGTGAAAATTTAAATTAACGACTCAAAATTTAGCTGTTGAACAGCTGTCAGATTTTCAGTCAGTGAGTTGATAATGAAGGCAATCTGTCACCACCAAGCTCTTTCTCCTTGCATGAAGGATTTCACTGATGGGTTTACAGCTGGTTTAAAAGGTCGCCAGCAAGTTGACCACACAAACAGGAGGAGGCAAGATTCACGGTCACAGTTACAGTTATTTGTGGTCACGCTCGAAGTTGCGCGAGTCACACTCAAAATTGCTATGTGAGTTTCTGAATAACCAGGGATTACTTTTAGCTGTATGGCCACTGACTATATATCCAAATTAAGATGATTTCGGACTAAGTTCTGATTTTAGCTTTTTTTTTTACGTTGCGACTGTTACTGTTATGATCTGAGGCTCATCACAAAACCTGACATTTTTTCAGCTGTGACGATGTGTTTATTTTCTCTCACTGTAGAGCTTCTTAAAAGATCTGCTTCAGAGAGCTAAGAAACCCTACGATGAGAAGAAGCTGGACGAGTACACACTAACCACGGTAAGGACACAGCGCCCACCGGCTCAGCGTCACTCACCGTGTCACTCTTTATATCCACACGTCCACCGGCGCATGGTCAGATCGATTCTCCTCAATCCTCTGTCTGTCTCCAAAGCTGCCACAGCTCACCAAAGTGATGCGCCTTTGAAATCACTTTAACAGCCAGGCTTATCAGAGATACGCGGCCAACAAAAAAAAGCCCTCTTCCATCTCTGCGATAGCTGTGGTTGACAGAGCAGAGCCAGAGCAGGGCAGGGTAGTGTAGGGCCACTCACAAGTGCACTTCTCTTGTGCATTCAAGACATGGCTGTATGGTACAGTGATTACAACAGACAGCCTTGACGATTGAGAATACAGTTACAGGCTGTGCATTTTCAAGGTCTCCAGCCAAATTACTAATGACTTGTCAGTTAGCTCCAAAATTAGGGTTTGATGAGTAAAAAGTCTGAAAGTGATATGCAAATGCATCTGAAATTTGACAGTAGTTAAATATAAAACTTAAATAAAAACTTAAAACCACTAGGAATTTTGAAATACTTGCTGAGCACATTACCATATTTTGATTTTAGGTCTTAAAAAGGAATAGGGAATGACGGACCAGTATAATTTGCTTGTATGAACACAAGGTAACCAAAGATGGTGTGCATTAAGAGGTGGCACTACAGGTTGACTGACTGCTGGGTATATTCTTTTAACAATGTATTGTTTCTATTTCAGCTGAAAATATTTGATTCCAACAACGATGGGAAGTTATGTCTTGCTGAGATGGCAAGGTTGGTCTGCGGTTAAAGCCTATTTAAAGCACCCATCTGTGTGAGACCAAACACCAACTTTACAGTGCAGATACTCATGGCGATTCTCTCATTTTCTCTTCCTCGTTTCCATCAGACTCCTGCCAGATCAGGAGAACTTCTTACTCAAGTTTCAGGTAATTTAAGTGGCTATGAGCAAAAAGGACAATTCTGCTGAAAACACAGAAACAAGAAATGACCTTGACTGTTCAGTTTGCTGAAGATTCTGCTTCTCCTCCCCTACAGGGTGTGAAGATGGACAGAAAAGAGTTCAACAAGATATTTGAGTTATACGATAAGGTATGCTACGTTCTTCTTTCCCAGCCCTGTTCAGGTTATATGCTCATACTATAAAAAGAACATTCTGCCTTTCATCGAACCCACCAGTACATTTTCAATCCCTATTGATTGTAGCCTCTCTCAGAAGCCATAGATCAGGTAGTGGGCCTTAAGAGATTTGCGAGCTGATTGCCCCCTTCAGCGTCTCTATTTACCAAACGCACAGTAGGCAGCCTCTGATTGGTATGCAGAGAGGAGGCGCCGTCTAGATATCACCGTGGTTGAATTGGAGCTCTTGGATGCGGCTCGGGTGTAATATACTGCCGTGTCCCTGAATGGGGGGGCCATTTCTTTGCCTCCGATGACAGCGGCCTCTGATGTGTGCTGATAGGCAAGGGTTTGGGTTGCACAAATGCACATCCGGCACGCAGGCTTCTGGAGGTCTCGCCTGTGCTATCCGGGGATTCAGACAGGCAATTTGGCTAGAGACATAGCTCATAGACATATGCTCATTAGCAGAGCTAGAATGCGATGCAGGGAGGGAGTGAAATGGCTGGCTACCCAGTCCCAGATTTAACATGCATCTGTTTTGTATTTTTGTGTTTTTGGCTGTTGCTTTTGTTTTGGCGTCCATTGAGTGCACTGTTCCCCTTTGTCACAGTCAGGTTTCATGCTTCTAATGAGCTCCTAATTTGTTTGTGTGGTTGTGGGATAAGATGGCTGCAAATGACATTCCGCCCCTTCTGACTGTGTGCTGTCCGTGTGAGAATACATTCTATAGGTCAGCCTATTAGGTCCGCAATGAACCATAGATCTCATCTGCACTGTTGGTGATTGTTTTGCATTGTGATCTGCTGACATAAAATGCAGGCCAGATGCGTCTGTAGTTTGATTGGCTGCTTGTGTTCCACGTGAGCACCCTGAGATTTGGCATGTCATTGCTTTGACTCTGTATGCAGAACCGATCATCAATGCCTCTCTGCCTTGACGAAACCCGTTGAGAATTTCTCATTTCCAAGATGAGATTAAAGGGGAAACCATTATGAAATGGCATGGCATCTTGTTTCCTGTTTGTTTGACACATCTGTGCTTGGAACATATTAGTGGGTCGCCATCATCCCCCCATTTGTTAAGCCTTTGGTCTTTGTTTTATTGTATGATGCATATTGCTGTCTGCATTGGCTAAGTCGTATGTGTGTGTGTGTGTGTGTATTTACAACAATGGCGCAAACATAATCCTCAGATTGGTAGGTGTACTCAATTTTCGCCCTGGCAAATGTTTTCACAGATGCTACACACAGAACTGTGAGTGGCAGGAATCTAAATTCTCTTGAGACTCTGAGATGTCGAGGCATACAGCATTAGAGGACAGCCACCCAGAGTAGTTTTCTGAGGTCTAATTGAAGCAGCCAAAGTAAGACTTCAAGGGACCTAGTATAAAGTTACTATGAGTAAGCAAATATCAATGTCAAGTTGAGTTTTGCACAACCGCTGTGCTCAGAGTTGGATATCAGTTTAGATCAACTTAGATATGCACTGAAAGATTTTGATGTTTGTTCTGTTATCCTTATCCTCTGAACTCTGCTGTTTCCAGGACAGAAATGGCTACATGGATGAAAATGAGCTTGACGCACTGCTGAAAGACCTGTGTGAAAAAAATAAAAGGGTAAGTGTTCAAATCTCTTGGACCCCTGCCCTCAACAGGGAAAACAGCTTGTCTGCTTTTAAACCATATCCATTCTTCGCCAAGCGAACAACACTGAACCATCATAGAAATGGGTTGGATAACAAACCTTAATATCTCTGGAAGTAGCCTAATAAATGCATGTGAACATCAGTCAGTTATCCAACCCCCCCCACCCCTTCACTCACTCCTCATACTCAGATACTTCTGGTCATCTTAGGAAAGACTTACTTTGGCCTCTGATTTTATGTAAGCCTTCTGAAGACCTAATACTATCCAGTTCACTGGCTCTAGCATATGTATGGCTATTTATAGTGGAGCCTGTTCTGATTCTGCGTATAGTTGTAACTGAAGATCCAAAACATTCACTGTTACCTTCTGAAAGCCTGAACAATCTCACAGCACCCATGTAATGACAAAGTCAAGTGTTCATTTGAAAAAGCACTTTGACAGCTGTGTCTGTGATGCCACAGGGAATAACATGAAAAATTTCTCCTCTGTCTGACAGGTGCTCGAAGTCAGCAAAATCCCCACATATAAGATTGCCATCATGGCCCTGTCCGATGGAGGCAAGCTGTACAGAGCGGAGTTGGCGCTTGTCCTGTGCGCTGACGAGGTCTGAGACAGACACCTACCCCCCCATCCACCCCCTTCTTCCCTTGTGCCCCCCTCTCCACAGCAATCTCTCCCTCCACCATCTGCAGACCCCCCATTCCAACCTCCCCGTTCCAAACGAACAGCCCCTTCCGCTCACTCGTGACGTGCGTGCCAGTAGCTATAGCTCTAGGGTGTTATTTATTTATTTATGTTGTCTTTATTTACAGGAAAACCAATGTAAATTTTACTGACGCGAAGTGTACTGTACGTAGAGAGGCATCTGATCAAAGACTGGTAGCAAAACTTTTCAACCTGTCGTTTCTATACTGTTTGTACAGCTTTTTGTAATGATGAGATTGATGCATTAATCAAGGACATGCACCCTACATAGCCACCCTGTATATGCCACGATATGGTGTCACGGCACCCTGCCGAGATCCGCAACAAACCAACCACCAAGCAAAATAATGATAACGATTACAGTAACATTATACTAACGTTCCTCGTTGCTAATAACGTTCCTCTGTAGCCAAAGCAATAACGTGTAACTGAGGGGATGAGCTCTGAATGAACCTGTCAAGAACTAAATCTGCTGGATTCTTTAAGACAAGTTAATTAGTTTTCTTTTGCAGTGCATGATGGTTGCTGCTGTTACAAAGTCCATTAAGGTACTGGTGAAACTACAGTATAAGCTCATGTCTACGAAACGCATTTGCCCCCTTTTGATCTGTTAGCCAAACAATGTCAGATCAAACTTTTTTGCACTGTAAAGAATGACATGCTCCACTATGCTAAACACCTGACACACTGTGTAAGAGGTCATTAAACGAAATTGAAACACTACCTAAAGGGGAAAAAAAAAAAAAAACAGCGGTGTGTAGTCGTGTGTTTCCGTCTCCATCCCACCTTACAAGTTCACAACACAATTAAATGCATTCTATGAACACCCTGACTTGTGCTTAATGTTTTTGGGTAACTCTCACAACTCGCCCCAGTTCCCCACTATGACAGCAGCACATCTTTCGGAAGATCACCACACACCCCACATAGCTATGACTGATGGCACAAAAGAAAGCATTATGAAACATCCCTCGAGTTCAAATAAAGCCATTTCAAAACTGTGGATGTGTGTTTACAGCTACTTTGCCAGTAAGAACAGATCTTGTCCCGAGGTTGAAAATGGGGCTGTTTCCTGCAAGACAAAGTGCTGTCAATGCAGCGCGAGCGAGAAGAGCCCCACGATCTTTATCATATAATTGAGCAGCTGCAGACCTCAAAGTTTTTAGACAACAGCACTGCCTTATCTTGGACTGTCCACAGTGGTGTGTACTGCATGGGATTAGCTCTCAGTGTGTGCGTGTGTGAAGTGTGTGTGTGTGTGTGTGTGTGTGAGTGAGTATAGGTGTAAATGATGCATCTGCTGCATCTGACAAGAGAATACTACTCTTGGGAACATCACCCCCTACACCTGATAAACTGTGCAAGGATTTCCACCCAAAATAAAGAGTGAACAATGACGGGACCAAAGTCAAGGCGGCTGCATCAGCAGGTAAGGTACTCGGCAGCTCTCTGTGTGGTTGTTATTGTGGAGATGTAAACACCACAAGTCAATGGGTATTCCGGTATTCAGCGCACAGATGCAGCACAACTTGTCCAGTGAGTGCAATACACTGGGGTCACTGAACCAACAGCGTCAAGGGGCTTTGTGAGGAGGTCAAAGGGATGCCTCCTCCTCCTCCCTCTACAAGAGGCAGCCCATCAATGGTGCATGCCATCACACAGTATCAAGTGGCCCCTGTTCAAAGGTGGCGGATGAAAATGGAAACAGACAAGCTGAAGTGGAACGAGGCAATGCAGCGGAACAGCCTGAGGGATCCCTGACTGGGGTGATAAGAAAGCAGGGGGCAGAGGAGGAAAAAAAGGAGGGCAAAAGAAAAGGCTATATATGGATTTGAAGAAAAAGGGTCAAATGGAAGTGTAGGATCTAATACTGATGTACAGTTATATCTGAATATCAGCACACTACATATTTCAGTACACTACATATTTCAGTAAAACTGGATCAAGGGGTATCACTAGGACGCCTTGAATTTGACACAATACATGACAGAAGCATTATTTAGTCTTATGTACAAATTAAAATGCTACAAATGGGTTTTTAAATGGTGTATTCTCATAGACCACATTTATTCTGTTTCAGGTTATGAGCAAAATAATGTTTGTATGGCACTTTTGTTCAAGACATTAAAAAACATTAGTAACAATAAGGCCTCAAAATTCACCACTCCCACATCTAACCGTACTTCAGGGCATTCCATTACATACCAGAATATGTTATAGTGCTGCGGATGATCAAAAGGCCACTGGCACTGTGCAAGGCAATCTCAGAAATAAAGGCAAATCTCGTAGACTATTCAGGAATAAAAAAAAATAAAAAAATTGATACGGTTTGGGGAGGCACTGATGCCTCAAAACTGTTAGAGAGGCTGACTCCAGAGGGAATAGTTTACCTACAAAACCAAAACAACAACAAAAGACTGAAGACACAGAGACAGTACTGCCATTAACAGTCAAATCCCTTAGGAGCCTTTAGTTTTTCGGATCAGGGTCTCCATCATAGCCCACTGCTCCTTGGTGACCTGCAGGAGAACAAACGGAGATGTAACATGACGTAAAACCATTCAATTTCACAGCAAAAGAGCTCATTCAAAAAAAGGGAGCTTTTGGCAAAACAGAGAGCATTTCCAGTTCTTACCGTTCTGAGTTCATTGAACTCCCCGGCCATGGACACATACTCTCCTCCATCTATCCGAATGATCTGTGCAGTGAATGAATGAATAAGGACTTTGTCAAGATTCAAGACGGAGGAGTGATATGAAATGTTCTGTCTCCAAGGCTGCTGTGGTGAAATGTCAAAGACCTCCATCTATCAGCAGGCAAGAATGTCCTTGTCCTGAGATAGTTTTATGGCTAATACAGCACCACTGAGCTGAAAAGTTTAGTTGTTTAAACACAAAGGGGCCTTGCAACATTTTCAGTGAGAAATATCAGGACACAGACAGCTTAAGCCTAGAAGTGTATAATTCTCCCTTGCATTTAAAAAATATGAACAAATAATGTATGTTTGTGTGTGTGTGTGTGTGTGTGTGTGTGTGTGTGTGTGTGTGTGTGTGCGTGTGCGTGTGCGTGTGCGTGTGCACACTGGTAAGCAAATGAGCAAGCCAGAGGGAGGGAGAGAGAGTGAGAGGGAGGGAGAGAAAGAAACAGAGAAAGCGAGGGAGAGAGAAAATTACTGAGAAAGAAATACACTACATCAACCAATGCCCAAGAGCCGTTAGTGCACTTATTTTGTGAGCAAGTCTGTGTGCTCCATGTGCATACTGTAATAACCTCCACATGACGCCCCTGAGATCGGAGCAGCACATGTTTCTGAGGCCAGCTGTTGAAGAGGTGAGGAGAGAGGTGGCAGCACTGCCCTTGCTCTCCCCTCCCTGCGCCTGAAACCGGAGCGCTCCTCTGGGGCAGACTCAGGGCCCTGGCCCCTGTGCCTCCCCGCCCTGCCTTGGAGCAGAGGAGAGCCCCACCACTCCCAAGGTCAAAACACACACACACACACACACACACACACACACACACACACAGACTCACCGCTCCAGACACCCAGCTGGCGTAGTCACTGCAGAGGTAGGCGGCGAGGTTGGCAATCTCTCCCGGCATTCCCAAGCGGCCAACCGGAATCCTGCCAAGCATCGACTCCTCGAAAATTCCGGTGGGATCCAGGCGGCTGAACGCACCCTTCAGAAGGACGGTGTACAGTTAGGTGTGGGTGAGAGAACGCTTTGGTGCACCCAGAGGCTAAATGTAAAGACTGTGTTTGCCAGCAACCTACCCTCGGTATATTTTCTGCAGTGCAGTTTGTAAATAGAAAAAAAGAACCATGCAGAGATTGACTGCTGATTAAAAATGGCATTATATTAATTAAGCAGCACTGACAATGCGACTCTCAAAATTAACCCTCTTCCATGGCCCTCAGAAGAGGCTTAGCAGAATCAGGTGACCTAAGGTTAAATCCTGGCATAGTATAGGAGCACAACACAATTTGTGAATGGAAAGCCAGGCTGACAGTGATTCATATAGGATGAGTGTGTTTCATGCAGGGCCCTACCCACTACTTTCACTCTGACTGCACAAGCTCATACAATAACAGCGCTCCCATATTTTAGCTCCTGTCGTGTGAGTGAGTCAGCTGATTGCACTTGAAAGATGGAATGAATACTTAAGCCCTCATGACACATACTTCTTCTGCATTCTGCACACTTCTGTGCTCTAAAATGGGAATACCCACCAGTGCTAAGATTTGGGTCAGAAATATAAGTAATCAGTTGCATGTGACAATAATACAATAGCTATAAAATGGCCATGGTTAGGATTGGATTGAGATATCACACTGAGCAGAATCTTATCACCAAGCCCCCGCACCCCACCACCGCCAACCCCATTGTATCAGTCCTCATTTGCAACAGAAGGAAATGAAGGGGAAAACAGGAAGCTTTGGTGTGATAACCTACCTTGGTCCTAATTGGTCCGGGCTGAATCACGTTGAACCTCATGCCGTAGCGTCCCCACTCGGCGGCCAGTGACCTGCGGCACAAACAAACACATCCTTCCTCAGACTGGGCGCGAGCGAGCGGGTAGGCATGCAGGCCAACGGCCAGTCCCGCGGTGAACCTCGCGCTCTTGCCCCTTTCTCATTAAACTCTCCTGATGGGGTTAACACTCTGGCTCCGGGTACAATTATGTCCAAGAGAGTGCCAGCGTTTGGCCCTTGTTTTCATGCTGTTTATTCCAACAACACAAACCAAGTGCCGGATGCATGGCGGGTAAGGAAGGAATAAGCGGGGGGGTTGGGGGGAGAGGGGCTTTAAGGGTCATTCCAAATCACTCAAAGAAAAAGAGCAGTAGAAAGGCGTGGGCAGGGAGGGGGTACTGCAGATTGATTTGTTCCTAGTCAGCATCAAGGATCTAATGCATACTAAATGAGCAAAATACCGGTCTAAAAATAGAACGTGCACGGAGAACGGCTGTGAAATAAATAAAAAGCTAAATCTGGGGGCCAGTTTCGCTGCCGAGCCCTGATTGCAATATAGATGTAACATTTAAAAAGAAAACTGTGGGGTCATTTTTTCAGGTGAACAATCTTGCACAAAAGCCAAGAGTTCCATTAGTGGAAAATGGATAGAGACAGATAGTGATCCCTAGACAAAAAGGAGTCTTGCACTTAGAATATAAATGGATCAGTCAGCTTTACCTCTGCAAATTCTCTACATATGCTTGAGGGAAAGTACTCCCCAACACATAGCTGGTTCTGTCTAAAGGCAAACCAGAAAACTGCCTACTACCTCCAGTATAGTCGGAGAGCCTCACGTGAGGCCATGCCACACACACAGTTTAGAGGTGGCCTCGGTGTGTTTTACGCCCGTGTCTGTGTGTGTCTGTCCGTTTCTCCTGCCCTGGCCTCTCCCCTCATTAACCATCTGTCTGAGGGAAGAGGTAGGAGCACAGTGACCCATTTATCACAGTAATGCCTTTTTTCATGTGCCTGTAAAAAGTGAGGTGTCTTACAAGGGGAGAGGGGGCGAGGGACACCAACTCACACACCGCTGTTCAAACACATTTCATGTCACAAAACAGCAAACTGGACTGACCACAGGTATGCATCTCAGGCAGAACCATAAACTTGGATTGGGATTTATATATTGCAAATTTGATATCAATCAGATGTATTAACTATGCTCGTGAACTGTCTTTGAGAGTATCCTTTATAGAACATTTATATCACATTTCGAGGAATATCTGATTTTTAATTTTTTTTTAATTGAAGGCGTCAGTCAGAATTCATGTTTTCTAATGAGAGGCCTGTCCACATAAAGGGAAAATGAAAACTGTCCTGTCCGTTGATGTAATTCTGCACATTCCATCCATCTTAATTATGGGCAACTTTCCCAGGGAGATCAAGACAGAGGCTCCACATTTAAGATGTAAATTAAAAGTGCTGGTACACTCATTAATGCTAATAAATGCCCTCCTTGAAAAATACATTAAGATAGCGTGATGGGTGATTTGACATGGGTGGGACCTTTTGTAACGTCTTCAAATGGGGACTGCACAGAGGCGATTACAATTTCTGTGTTTCTTTTGAGTAATATGCTTGCAGATGCTAGACATACTTGCACATAGCTTCCACACCGGCCTTGGCACAGGCACTGGGGACCACAAAGCCAGAGCCACTCTCCGCATAGATAGTGGTGATGGCCAAGAACGCAGCTCCTGGGAAAGAAGTAAGCAAACAAATCAATCAATAAGTAATCAAATCAAGTGTTGTTCAACCTCCTAGCTTCATTTGACCAGAGCAAATTGATGAGTCCATCAGTGACTCAAAAATCAGCCTCAGCCTAAACTCAAACGAATAACGGACAAACGTACTTGCAATTATAATCGTACCAAGCCTTTTCCAGACATGAGAATTAAAGGACATCATTCATTTAAATACAGCTTCACAGAGTGCTGCCACCAATGGCTAGACATGCGGCACAATCAATGAAACAAACATAAAAGGAGGGTAACCGCTCTACGGAAGCCTCTTAATTGCCCTACGGCTGAAAAGGCAAATGAGAGACACCGGCCCTTTATGTCTGTTATGTTCCCTCACAAAGGCCTGATTGCAATTTTATTAATAACTGTTTTCTGGGGAAGTGGAAAAGGTCACTACAATCAAAGGATGGATAGGCCCTCTGCAAGAACAACACCGAGTGAGAGGAGTTGAAGAGGAGGCCATTGGGGGGTGGGGCAACACTGGTGCTGGGGCCTAAAGCGAAACTGCATGGTGTGTTGTCTTTGAGCAGCCTGCTCTATGGTTTATGTAGAGCCGTCCCTTTGACTGTGCATGGCTAGTGTGGGATGAAGCACGCAACCCACAGAGAGCCTTGGGCGCTGGACAATAAGACCTGCATTACCACATACAGTGACTGCGGCGCCTTAAGGTCAAAGGAACACAAGGATGAATGATGTGTCGACTGAAAGGGTATGCAGAGTACACTGGTGCAGATCTCTATGACTGGTAGGGATGTAAAATGGCTCCATTGCTTTGTTGACTATGTGGTTTCCTATAAAAACCAAAATCTCATGGTTGCAATTAGTGTATTGCTGATGTTCCTACCACATCATATACACTGTATAACACTGATGAATACATACATTATCTTAATTACCAAACAGTGGCTGGTACAAATACAATATGAGTGAAAAGGTTACAGGGTTAGCTGGTACAACAGCATGCTTTTGGGAGCAGTTTTCAATGGATCAAGCATACCATTTCATTTTCAGCGCAGAAGAGTGTGCCTGCCACCCTGTGGTCTTAATACTACAGCACACCAACTGGGTTTGTTTGAGTTTCATTTGGAGTCTGTGAAATTACTCTCATTGTTCACAGACTATGGCGTCTCTTTAAAGAGACAGTATGCAATAATTTGCCACTTTTTTGCCATGTTTCTATTAGCAACTAGTAACATCTTCAAATGAATTGTCATGATATATGATAAAGTGAAGTACAGATAAACAAACCTGCCATTCCAACTAGACACCTAGGCTATGCGCTATGCAGTCACTCTCATTTTTTTTACTGACTACAGAATATGCACTTTACATGTGCCAGTGCAACACCTTCTCTTTGATTAGTAGCCTAAGAGGCCCACAGAAAACCTGCCAGCTGATTCTGACAAACTTAAATAAATGGTTAGGATTGCCAAGAAAACATGGAAAAGATGAAAACCTCAGGCAAGTTCATCTATCCTTTGAATGTGGGGGAGAGAGAAGGCAAATCAACATTTAAGAGATCACCTTTTTCAGCTTTAATAAGGCGCTTCCCGATTTCAAGAGTCACGTAGGCCGTGCCATTCAGCACAATGTCTGTGACGGTCCTAAAGGCATTAGCAGACAGCTTCTCTGAGGGAGAGATGAAATTACCAGCGGCATTGTTGATTACCACCTGTGGAATGGAAAAATCAGACAGACAACTATTAATGGACTCAAGAATAAAATGCACAAGTATGCAGTGGTTTTACCAGCATGAACATATGTGAGGTTTCATTAAATACATGATCAGAGATTCATAATTCAGGTTTCCATTCTTGTAAGTGCTTTAGAGTTTTAAACAATGTCAAGTAGAGTAGATTTATTTTTCGTGTGTCAACTCAAAGCAGCTTTGATATATTACCTACCAATACACCATGTAGCAAAGGTTATAGTACGTAAATTAAGTTGTTATATTTTTATAGAAAGAAACCTCTGCCAAATTGCATACCAGAAACATTGAAACATACATAATGAATCTTTTAGCAATGATACCTCAGAAAACACAGTGAAGTGACAGATCTGTGATGAGGCCTTTACAGTGCAGGCTGAATGTTTGTACCTACATCAGGGAGACCCACGTCATTGACAAACTTGGTCACAGCAGCCTCTACAGACGCTGGATCCCTCACATCACACTGTACTGCGTGGACCTGTTGGAGAAATACTGGCTGAGTGATTCAAAGGTTCAATATACAGTATATCGATACATATATATTTAGTGTATCAGGACATCATGTCCACCCCTGGGAAAAGCTTAAGATACAGACTGATTCATCTCTATAGCAGGTGGAATCAGCAGGGACCACACAATTCAATCAGGATCAAAATGTATCTGTATTCTCTGATCATCAAGGTTAATCAATAGCCAAAATGATTGTGATTCTGCAATACACTTAGATATCTTTATTTAAAGTAACACTATGGAGTTTCTGAAGCTGCCAGGTAGGGGGCTACTTTCTGCTGGACTATTCAGTAACTTATTTGCGGTCTTGCTTTGTCTTGTGTTGCACTTGCTTGATGTTTGACTGTGTTAGGAAAGTTGTTGACTTGCTAGTTTGTCATAAACAAAGTAAGCAAATTTCAACAGGTTTCGCTAAGTTTAGCTGCTAGCAAGACATCTCGTTAGCGATGTTAGCAAGCTTATTATAACACGCTTGGACATTGATGCTAGTAATAAGTGCTCTCGCGTCGGCTTCTTTGTAATGTTATTGTGATAGCTATGTTGGCTAGCTTGCCAACAACTTTCCTAACACAGTCAAACATCAAGCAAGTGCAACACAAGACAAAGCAAGACCGCAAATAAGTTACTGAATAGTCCAGCAGAAAGTAGTCCCTTACCTGGCGGCTCCAGAAACTCCATAGTGTTACTTTAAGCAATTTCAGATGTGATACAGTAACATAAACAAACAAAGCATCAAACAATCAATCAGCAAAGTATTGAAATGAAGACCTCTTAATGAGGGTTGTTATTTAGCTTATAAATAAGTTCAATGTGCATTCTAAATGTTATTTGCAAAGTTGCTAATTTAACAGTTTAAAAGTCAATTCTAGATGTCTGATGCAATTCTAAGTGATATTGGCAAAATAACTAGCCTGGATACCAGACCGAATTTAGCCCCGCCCACACATTTTTTGGTTGGGAAGTTCGGTCTGGCATTACTCCATTGAGGAGAAATTATCTGCGGCTCGATATCGGCCGTACCAATCAAATTGTTAAGGCGGGCTTTATACGATGATGGACAGATGATCAACAGTAACGTAACCAACCACGTCACCAACACACGAGTTGAATTCGTTTTCAACAAACATGGCTGCCGCTGGAGAGCTGAAATGTATAGATTTGAGTCCATTTAGACATTGACAGTGCATTCATTTTGAAAGAGGAACAGAGAAACGCGATTAAGGCATTTGTCAATCGAAAAGATGTTTTTGCCTTCCTTCCTACGGGATCCGGTAAAAGTGTAATGTATCAGCTGGCCCTGGTCACATACTAGTTGTTCTGATTGGTTGTAGGTAACCAATTGAGCGAAGAGGCATTTTTTCTCCTGGTTCGGTTGAAACACGCCCCATAATCACAGCCCAATGGAGCGATATCAGACTCATATTCTGACTAGAATTATGAGTATGACATCGTCAGGCTACAAAATAACACAAACCCATCCCCTAACAGACCTTGGAGTACTGGTCAGCAAATGCTGATATTTTTCATATACATTATTATTACCTTGTTGCCAGTCTGTGCTGAAATTTCTGCAGCAGCCTTTTCCAAAACGTCAAGCTTTCTAAAAACAAAATAAGATGCTTTAGCATTTGCCACAAGTTGTTCTTCTCCTACACTGAACATCATGAGTTCTCCAAAATTGTATGAGGGCATGTGGCAGGAAGTGTCTGTAATATTTCAGCTTGAGATAAGTAGAGAGCATTTTCAGGCAGTGTGCTGATATGAATCACCCTGTTCATCAAACAAATGGGTTACTCCCTGATTCATTCTGAGTGACTAAGTGAACCAGCACACAGTCAGGAAACTATAACAACTCAAAACATAAAAAAGCATTGAGAAGTTTATCCGTCTATCTCTGTGTGCTCTAATTTAAGCAATGCCTAGGTAAATCTTTCATAACTGATCAAGATGTTTAATAGGCACCTTTGACCGTATGACACGAAATCACTGATGCTGACCTGCTTGCAATGACACACTCAGCACCCAAGCTTGATAAGGTGGTCGTCATGCCTCGACCTAAACCCGTCCCTCCGCCTGTGATGAAGGCCACTTTGTTTTTGAATGTCCCTGGGAGCAGCATCGCCCCCTCGGATGGGGGAAAGAACACAGCTTGTGGAGGCGGGGAACTCTTGCACAGTACATAAGTCCCATTACTAAAGGCCTGAATGAAAATTAATGGAAGTTATTATTTCGCAGTGAAAAAATGTAATACATGCAATTAATGGGAGTTACTTATACCAATTTTATTTTATATCAGCCAAACAGGGCAATGTCTATACCAGACTTCTGTTCTAGAATACAATGTTTAAAAGGTTACTAAAGGTAAGTATGGTCAGCTTCCTAGATGGACACCTGCAAGTAATAATCATCTTTTTCGTTGCAGCTGTGACGTCAAACTGCTCACACATAAGAATGCACAAGACTGTGAGTTGTTCGCAACTTATGCTAATAATGCATGCATTGCATTAGCTAGCTGGCATTTTTCCATGTTCAGTTTCCTATCTGGCTAGCCATCTCTCACAACCCAAAGCAAGGTTACCACTAGGTTAACACTACCACCAGCTACCGGTTCACCACGTCTTTAAACACAAATGCAAAACTCTCAGGTACAAAACAATCTTACCCGTAAATGTGTGAGTACTTTGATTGGTAGGGTTACATTGCGTTTGTAAACTCCTAAGCGCCCGAGCAATGGATATGCCATGTTTTCAAAGTTACGTGAACTTTGACCCAGTACGAGGGTGAAGTGGTGAACTATTACCTACAAAACAGTGACTAAAAGGAAATCTCACCCTACAACTCCGCCAACAAATCATTTAACTATCTATGACAGATACAGAGGGGATACGCTGGCGAAGCTATGGTGGTGGCAAAAGTTCCACTTCAGTTTCTTCACAAATAATGTGTGTAGTGACATAACACGACGACTTTAAGACGCCGCCACCATTACTACAGATCAAAGGGAGAGTTATGGTGCCTCGGATTCATTTCTTCAACGTATACGCTTTAGTTTGATTGAATTGTATTATTGTTTTAGCCTCAGCTATTCTGTATCAAACAAAATGATTACGCAATTCTGATATATTTGTGTTTGCAGCCACATTTCAATTAGGTAAGTATAAACCACCCCCATTTCCACATTCCATGATCAAGCACGCCGTGGTCAGACGCTCATCCGATGATACCGTAAACACATGTAGACAAGGAACTACAGATAACATGCAAAGGTTTTCCGAGGACTTCCCCCCATTACGCCATAATCTACTGTGGCGACTTTATGGCAAATTAAATATTCAAGCTCATGTAGTACCGACACTGATGTAAACGGATCACTTAGTTCAACAAGTGCTTGGGTTTATGTATTTTATTTTTGCGCATTTTTTCGGTACACTAAGGTAAATATGTCAGTGGTGCCATCCGTTTGTATGAAAATGCCTAGTGAACATGCGGAAAAGTAGTTCTGCGAACATTGACTGCAAAGAAAGCAGTGATGTCCACCACAAAACCTGAATTGATACTTATATTTAGTGGTAAACGTAAATCCGGAAAGGACTATGTAACCGACAGAATTCAGGAAAGGTGAGGTCCTATGGTCTTTCTCTCTAATGAGATTTACTTTCACCCATTGCTTGAATCTTGTCAACAACTCATGTGCCATGTTTCTGGAATTAGATCTACCATAATGTAGCCTAATTCTGACAGAACAGTGATAGTCTTCAATTGTTCCCATGCGTAGTAGGCTACGTTGGAGAAATGTTACGTAGAAATGCACACATTTGTCTGAAACCAGAAAATAATAGATGTATTGACAGCAATGTTAGGAAACATGTATTTAGGTTTTAGAAATGAATAATTATTCCATATTGACAACAAACAACACAAATCCCTTCAAAGCTAAGCACAATGTATAATTTGCTTTCAACCAGGCTGGGTGCTAATGTATGTTGCATCCTGCGTCTCTCTGGGCCCCTGAAAGAACAATATGCAAAGGTAAATTAAAAGATCATCTCACATCAAGTCAGATTACTAGCTCTGCAATTAAACGCAACATAATGTTCTCTTGAATTAAGGTGTGACAATAATAGTGGTGTTAATTGTTTGGAATGTTTGTTGTTGTTGCACCTCTCAATGTGAAGTGTAAATCACCCATTATCCTGGACATTGGTATGTAGGATATAATATGGAAATGGTCATATAGCTACAGTCTACAAGGTGTAATTGCTGGAGTATGTTCTGAAAATATAAAAATACCTTAGGCATTAGTGTATACTTTTTGGCGGTGTCATCAAATTCAATGCAATCTAAGAGCCTTTCCTTTGATGGTCCTCATATTAGGATCATGGGTTGGACTACAGTGAGCTGCTGGGAGCTGGTCAGTATAAGGAAAAGTACAGAGCCGACATGATTCGGTGGGGGGAGAGGAAGAGGGAGGAGGATCATGGGTTCTTCTGCCGGTTGGCCATCAGACAGGCCAAACAGCCTGTGTGGGTAAGATGTTGATGATTTATCTTTAGTCTTCATCCCTGAAAATAGATGTGCTCTGAATTTCGTTGTAACCAACATGTACACTTTACTTACATGTTTTGGATTCTCTACATATGTTCAGTGTTAGGAGCCCAAAATGCTGCAATGTTAATAAAACAACATAAATCATGTACCTCTTCTTCCATGCGAAGGTTTGTTTGTCGTCAAAAGGGGTTGAAAGTGTTTGTTGCGACTTTAAAACTAAAGTGGGATCCAAGTGGAACCTCATGTTCTTGTGTGAAGATGAAAAAACAGATCTGAGAGATGTTTGAAGAGTCTACCTTCATCACACCATCTCCCCTCCCCAGATTATCAGTGATGCTCGGCGCTTGTCAGACCTGCAGTGGTTCTGGAGGGAGTTTCCTCAGCAGTGTCGCTGTGTGCGTGTGGAGGCCTCAGAGCAAACCAGATTACAGAGGGGGTGGATGTTCTCCCCAGGTGACCCAATTCCAACCAAGTGCACATGCCCAATCCGTGAATAATTTCATATTACCATACCAACTACACATTTGTAAGAGATCTTGCAACTGCACTGACGCCCCCCACCCAACCCCCATCCATTGTTTCCACAGGTATAGATGATGCAGAGTCTGAATGTGGTCTTGATCAGGGAGTGCAGTTTGACTGGATAATTAACAATGATGGAGATGCTGGCCTTCTGGAGGAGCAGCTGAAAGAACTGTTTGTGCTGGCTGAGGACAAATCTGGAGACAATGCTGGACAAAGAACTCTGACAATTAGTGGTTGAAAATGTTAATGATAGTTTCACAGTATATTTTTACCGATAGAAAATACAATAAATGTTCTTTTAATATTAAGTATTTTTCCTGTTTTCTCTTTTGTACATACGTATTTCAACTGACATTACCTTCATGGTCAGATGGTCATTGAGACAGTGGACTGCCTATGTGACCTAAACTGCATTTGCTCCAAATGAGAGAATTACTCAACTCTATGATCCACCCCCTGAAATAACACATAGGACATTGTACAAGCCAAGAAAGGAACTGTTAGTCCAAGGCTTTCAGAGTAAGGATGATGCTGTTACTTTCATACTGGGCACCATGATGTAATTAGTGTTAGTGAGAGGCAGGGATGTGTGGTCCAAATTAAACTACAAACAGGTCAGCAAAGCCCCAATTAGAGCATCCTCTTGACAACATACTGCTACCGCCATCCTCCACTGCACCACAAAGAGGACTTGTAATTACAGAAGAATCCACTAGATGTCCACTCACAGCCACCAGCTCTGAGCCCTTCATGTGGGATCTATTTGTGATAACCTTAAAACCTGAAATCACACGAAAGAACCTCGTGGAATCCATTACAAGGACAAAAGGACACTTATACCTTTGTACAGAGCAGGAAGAACAGTTCACTTTGCGTAAAATAGGTTAAGGTGACGTCATTCACATCATTACAAATATATCGGGGTTGTCTTTGCAATCATGTTAGTTTACCAGTGTTCAAAGATACAAAAGTCTTAACAAAAGAATACAACTAGGGTGGAAAGTCAAATTCAATCATTGTCCTTTATTGTTTTTTTTTAAAAAAGAATCTTATGTCCATGTTTTGAGTCATGATTGTTACAATGAAATACTGTTGATAACAAAATGTTTACATCTTGAAACTCCAGGATAAGTTCCAGTTAAAATGTTATTGATAAACTTTATTTCTCATTTAATTCACTTTAAAGATTTGCAGTTCTTTTGACTTGCAAAGACAGGGAAAAAAAAAAAACTTAGAGTGGCATTGTGAGATGTTTGGATCGCTCCCTCCAAGTTTGTATATCTCCCCTTACTCTCCACAGCGGCCTCATGGCTTCCAGTTTAGCAGTGGAATGTGATTCTCATCACCCCTTTTTATCTCCCACCCTCAAGCAGTTTCACCAAAAACAAAACAAAAAACATCTTACAACTTAACCAATACAGCAGAGGGGTAAAGGCTGGTAAACAGAACACTATGGAATTTACCACCCCTTGACCTCACCAGATATAATGATATACAATCCCAAAAAGTTAAGACTACAATGGAACCATGCACATTCTCCTGATCTTACAAGCAGTTGGGGGAATTCAATGAAACCGTTCAATGCTGCTTAGATAGCATAAATGACCCTTTGTGGGACATGGCTCAATATCTAGAAAAAAAGGTTTAAACCCAAACAGAAGACGTCTCCCTTATACAAGAAATGATATGCCAACCCCCCTTTCATTTCTATTTAAACAACGCTTAACTAAAGTAATACAATTATGGTCCCATTGTAATTGGCACAGTTAAGATATTGGTAATAAAATGGTGCTCCTTTAAGTAGGGGTGCATTAATGTTTTAATTGCATTAATGTTTTAATTGCATTAATGTTCTTTTTTTTTTTTCAAAGGACAACAGGTGCAGGAACTTAAAGCAAAAGGAAATTCAATAACAGGTTGCGCAATGAGTAAGCGGGGGAAGGACAATAGGGGTTGTGTTCCAAGATCCCGAATGGTCCCGTTGAAAAGCCTGCGCGGAGACCAGATAAGAGAAATGGGTCGCTCCATTTCAGTTGTCTCCACTCTGCCTGCTCTGCAAGTCTCCCTTCCCAGAGGACGCACTCTGCTCCAATTTTAGGCTCAGACGCAGAAAAACCCTCCAAACGCAATCTAAGACTGCGGGAGTGAAGACATGAAGTAGTGCTCTGGCAATATGAGATGATCCACTGTGTAACACCATAATCCTGATGGACTGCAAATTGCACACTTCGGCTGGAATGTATCAAAATCTGAAGTCTCACCGTGTGAGAGACGTTTAAGACACTGGTGCTTCAGGATATATGAATATATTGCCCTTTTTGGAAGGGAAGAGATAGATATATTTATATACTAGCGCACACATAAAAATAAAGCTAGAGGCAACACAAAGCAAAGAAAACTTCACATGCTGAGGACTGCATTGAGATCTTAGAACACAAAAATATGTGGACCCAGATAAGGACCGGAGCAAGTGCTACCTCCACCAAATACAATACCAGCCAGTTCTTACGAACCCCAACGCAAGTCATCCAGCACAGAGAGAGAGAAAGGGAGGGGTCAATGGGGTTGTAGAGAGGAGGGGAAGGGCCAGAGGCTCCAGTGGTAGCGCCAAGGGGCTTAGAAGCTGTTGAGGTCTTGCAGGGTTTGATCCAGGGTGGCATGGATCTTGACATTCTCTTCCTTGGCATTGGCCAGCCTCTCTTAAAAATAAAAAGATAGAAAGCAGAACATGAGACATTGTTTCCATACAGTCAACATTTATTTAAAAAAAAAAAAAAAAAAAAAAAAAAAAAATGCATTTCCACAATAAAATAGTTTGTCCTTTTTTTATTTGTCTTGTAGGTCACTTTGGACAAAAGCGTAGTTTAAAACATAGTAGTTAAATACTACAAGCAAGGCTTGAGGGCCATCTGTTGGAGCAGACCTGGGCAAAGTGCGGCCCAAGGGCAATTAACGGCCCTTTGGCTGTCCCTTTGCGGCCCGCGGAGGTCAATTGTAAATTAGGAATCAAACGTAAAAACTGTACTTATTATACGGCTCTTCAGAATGTTCCAAAACGTTCCTTTGATTTGAATGGGCCATCCCAACGTTCGCAGGTCTGTAATTTCTTTATATTCACTGCTGCGAAAAATGTATGACTGCGGTCATTGGCAACGGGTTTTGTGCTTATAATTCACATCTTTCATATCATTCCGCAACGCAAGTAGTCCGGTCATTTAACGTAACTGAAAGTCATTGAAACTTGAAGTCAGAAGGTGGGTTGCTGAGTTGCTTCGCATTTGCGTGAAGAACTAAACGGCAACAAAATCATTAAAGAGAGTTATTTTGGAGAAATGTCTTCTATTGTTTTGGCAAGTAACCGTATAATAAGCGGGATGTTTTTTTTTATTTCCGTAGGCCTACATTCGTGCGTGTGTGCGTCACTGCGACCATTTGCGCTGATAAAAATTGATATTACTATTAATTTGTATACTATTGCATTGCAAGCTTGCTCTCGTGTGTGTGTGTGTGTGCGCCATGTGTATTGATCGTCTGGGAACACCTTTAATACTGCAAAAACATGCTCATTTTCAAAATCGTTTTGGTGAATGTTGATTAAATAATGTTGGCGTTTTTACTATGCCTGCACCAATTTTTTTGATAGCCTAAATGTAACATCTACTCTTACCAGTAGCAGTTAATCAAAACCATACAATGTAATGTTTTTTTTATAAAGAGATACAACTTATATTGAGCAGAATTGAGTTCAGCCTATTGGTCCGGCCCTCCACAACAGTCCCACTATCTCATGTGGCCCCTTGGGGAAATTAATTGCCCACCCCTGTGTTGGAGTATTCTTGTAGATTTTGCAAGCAGGGTTTCCTGGTTGCTACAGTTGTCTAGTTGCTATGCCAGTTACTACCTAGTTAAGGAAACTTAAAAAGTGTTTCATTTGCATGAAGTGATAGCTAGTTATCTCCTTAATTTAATTTATAAAATTATAATAGGAAAAGGCAGAAACCCGTGGGGTGCCTGTGCAGTTTTTAACACAAGTTCATATTCACACGTAACCATGCGTTCATATTAACACACGCTAGCAACTACCAACTGATGGTTCCCCAAGCTAGAGATAGCTAGGATAGTTCATAGCTAGGTTAACTGGCATTAGACTTGCAATGTTCTACACCTCTTGCGAAAGTGCACGCCCTGCAGCATCCTGTTGAATAGGCTACAGTCGGGTGGGAATACAGAACAATAGTTACTTTATTATGTGGAAATTTGTTATCTATTCCATGTTTTACCTGATACATTGATCGGATTGGAATGTGAAAGAGGGAGAGAGAGAGAGAGACTCACACACTTTAACGGCGTGTGATACTAACTACCAGGCAAAACAAATGCATTCCTGTGTATAGACCGCAACCGAGTATTAACAGGAATTTTACAAAATCAATGTACAAAACGCGGTTAATAGTTGGGAAAATACAATAATCAATACATTTTATGTAGGTATTATTGCAGTCTGTTGGTGAATTTTTGTATATTCGCTTAGACAAAGTCAAATGTGTGTTATGAAGACAGATGGGTGATGAATGCAGTATTATTAGAGGGAAACTGCGCTAGTTAAACGGAGTTGGCAGTGAGCACAAAAAGCCAGCTGCCTTCACTTTAACGTTTCGGTCATAGCATTATCACTGCACACTTTTTGCGATAGGACGATGCACATATCCTAACCATATTATATTCTAAGATTATCAGATGCTTTTCTGTTTACAGGAGTCGTGCTTTTTCCACATCCTGGTCATCCATAACGAATAATGTAGCACCACAAAACATATTCAGTTTGTCACTACACATACTGGAAAGAGTGCGGTTGAACATATTTGCAGTCGGCCGTTTTAATTATATTTAAAAATTCGCTGAGTTATTGGAGGTTCAGAGGATTTATTGATGTGTAGGTTCAACGCATCACATAGCCCTACACGTCATCACCAACTTGTTGAATGTTTCTATTGGCTGTTAGAAGTTACTGCCCTGAAGTCAGACACATTCCAGCATAGGTATAATGCTTCTCCAGGCTTAGCGTTATGGGCATTTAACATAGTTGTGATGACTAAATCACTCAACTTAACATTTCCACTAATTATTTAATATCATAACAAGTTGGTGTCTATAAGGCTAGGTTTGAACAAACGCTTTGACGTAAACGTGCCATTCTCGAACCTCATTAGTCAGCTTGCATATTACAAACCAATACGACAGTGGTACATTGTGATTAACTGAATGTGTCCTAAAGACTACATATGAGGGCAAGCCTAATCACTTACGTTAAGTCTGTGTAAATATCCAAATCATGGATAATTACCTGAATAGACCGATATGAATGTAACGGTGTTGTTAATTTTTTGTATATTGATAAAAACAGACATTAAAGGATTATATTTACATTACTCCATGTTGCACCCTAGTGGTCAGATCCTACATTGGGTACCTTGCTATAAGAAATACGTTTAAAACATTCAAACATTAACATGAATGAAGATGAGAATGTAAATAAATAATGGTTTTCACGCAATGTCAAAAACACCTATGTACCATGTTGTCAAGATAGCTAAAGTTAGCATGCTAAGCGGCCATCGTTACTTGGGCCTCGATCCTGATACCACTGTACTTCAAGAGGCAATAGTGAATCACTGTAGCGAAAACAGAAAGTAAGCTTGGCTATCCTGTAGTTGGTAGCAAGCCCATTGGTTAACATTAATGGTTAGCCTATCAGCTAGTTTAAAAGCTAAACAATGCTTGAATGAAGACCTACAGGGCTCCATTTGCCTCAACTTAGTTAAGTAATAATAATAATGTATTGTCCGGAGGTCATTATCCAAAATTATTATACGGCTCTTCAGAATGTTCCAAAAAGTACCATTGATTTGAATGGGCCATCCCAACGTTCGCAGGTGAATATTGTCACATAAATATCAATCAATCAATGTCGATGGAGACACAAATGGTCACTTGGATATCTTCCAAATAAATGTTTTTATGCTACATACAGCCTTTAGCTCCTGAATCTTGGCCCATCATTTTGGAGGTACGGGACGACAAATCTAGTGATACACTGCCCCCAATTTTCTGGGAATTTGGAGCTTTAGGTGAGCGTACCGATATTGTAGATGTTTAAGAGGTAATCTCAGAATCCTCTTCTGCAAGTCCGGTTTTTGGATGCATGTTGCCAAGCCTTTTATGTGTTATTTGTGATGGTGAGAAGATCAACACTAATGAAGTCTTAAATGCACAGATTCTTCTTTTTCATTTTACAAAGCTTTTCCTTTCAGCTTTTTTGGAAGATTACTTTTTCTTTGACCAAAATTATTATTTTTTTTTTTAAATTCAGATGCCAAACACATCTGGATCATCTACATTTAAAGCAAGTGGAGAACTGGTCTACATTTCACTTATCAAACAAGTACTTCATAAGAGCTGCCACTACATTTGGACTGGGGGTGGATCTCCAGAGGGCGGGTTGAGCATTCATTCAGGCTTCCAAGCCACAAAAGCATTTGTGACAAAGGAATTTATGACAAACTCGGCCACATTGTTGTGGCTGCCTCACGTTCTACAAGGGGCCTCTATCATTCTGACAGCCGGTATGAGCTGGTCAACAAATCAATGGAGAGTATATTTAAAAGGCATGAGGAGTACATCAGTGTACTTCAATACAATTTTAAAGTATGTGCGGCACCTCAACGATTTATGTAAAAATTAATCTGCTGTATGAGGACATATGTCGACCTGTGCAAAGCATCTAGACTTTATGCTGGCCTTACATATGCTTTAGAAGAGGAATTCAATGAGGGCTTAATAGAAAGAGGAGTGGCAGCAACCCTAATGTGGTCAATCTAATTTACATATAATAAGATTCCAATGACCGATTTCCCTTGTAGAGATCTTGCTAAGGGTTTCTGGTAGTAAACAACCTCTAATCAAAATTCTTGTCTGAAAATAGACTCAGGATCATGTACAGACTAGGTGCCATATCTTTCAGCTCAAATTCCAGAACATCAGATAATACAACCGTCTGAAACGCCTGAAAAAACCTGCCAACCACACACCTTTTCAAATCATAGCCTTTGGCTTTGTGATCAGTCTGAGTCACACTATACTCAGAACAGCGCCAAACTCCCTCTGTAGGAAACAGAGCTGACATTCAGCTTCATCAAAGCTATCTGAAGGCATTGTAAAACATCCGTCACTAATATGCAAGTGACTTGCATTGCAAACAGGTGCACAAGCCTTTGTCAAGCCTTTATTTACAGTATCTGCCCATTGTTATAGCAGGGACAGATCAACATCAGGTTCATCTGAGATCTGTTTGACAGAAAAGCCTCCATATTGTGGGAATGTAGATTTGGTATATAAGCATAAGGAAAAGGGCTTACTGAAAATTCCCTCAACTGCTCCTAAAACTAGGATCTGAAGCGAGTAAAGGATTAAACTCAACTATATCTCTAAACCCCAAATATCTTTATCTCTGCAACACCAAAGTGTACGCAGGTCTAGCATGTTGCAAACTTCACTTTCTAAAGAGAAAACCGTCTGCTGGACATGACGTCACAACTAAGATATAAATACACGGATCTGAAAATGGACGAGCTTATACTGTGTATGTTCCCAGTCAAATGGAATGCAACATGAAAAGCTAATCTATAGGAAATGTATGTGTAAACACTTGTGCTGACAAAAAAAATGACTGATGGGGGAATCATCGTTACACATTAGTCATATAGCTCATGTCAAATCAAGGTGCTCGTCTCCATGGCAACATTGGCTGGAAAATGCATATTCAACAAACCAAAGTGTCCACAACTAAAAGCCCTACTGTAATGCACAAACCCAACCTCTGAAAGAATGCCATGTGAAGCACATGTAGGCTTTTTCCTCCCCAAAAACAGGAATCTAGGTTATGCATTTGGAATGCTTGTGTTACACAATATTCCAATCAATCAAACAAACATGTCAACTGTAAGTGCACAATTGTTTAACCCCTCATTCTGGTCAGGTTCAGGAGCACTATTGGCAGGTTGCATATTGTAACTTCCTCAATACTGATCAAGCACATTTTTGCATTTAGATGTGTACTCACTACATACGTTTAGCCTAGATAACTGAACATCATGGAATGGACAAGATTGATAACTGAATGGCTCTGTTTAAGCACAGTCGTGATTATGAGGAACTAGTCCTTTAACCTGCAGGTCTTCAGTTAGAAACCAGCCACCTCAGCAACAGCACAGGACCAGGGCGGTGTAGAGTTCAGTGCTCGTCCTCATACTCCAGATTAGAGTGAAAACGCTGCTAATAGACGCTTTTAATAAGCAACATCATACCGAATGAAACATTAACTTACTTCCCTGACCAATTATTCATTTTCAAACTTTTCATTTTAAGACATGAGGTTGAAGATAGTCACGGGATTAGAATGTATGCAGCATACCCAGGTGAATGACCATGTGAATAGCAGATGTAGCATGGTGACAGGCAATGAGTGTGAATTATGGAGACAATGTGGAGTGGAATGAGTTTTTTTTGAAGAAAGGAAGACAAGCCAGACAGTGAACACAAATGACACAGCTTAAGCCTTCTTTCCTGTTCTTCTTTCTCCTTCATTACATGATCGAAACAGGCAGTTGTGGTAAACACAGCGTATGGCGTGTATGGGGGTTGGGGAGGGGGGGGGGGAGCAGAGCAGTGCAACAACAGACACACATCCCAGACTAAAATGGGACAATGACAAGACGGTGACCCAGAAACTCTGCCAACCAACTACCTCTGTGCCAGAGATAGGAGATCGACGAGAGAGAAAGAAAGAAAAAGAGTGACGAAAGAGAAAGTGGTTTGAACAGATTCCACATGAAGGTGAGGTGATAAGCAATGGTGATGAAGGGCGATGGAGAATGATTCTTCCTCTCTAGACATGTTTGTTCAGGTATGAGTTGCAAACGAAAAAGGGAAGGCGAGAGAGATAGAGAGAGCGAGAGAGAGAGGCAGAGAGCGAGAGGCAGAGAGCGAGAGGCAGAGGAGCGAGAGGCAGACTGCAGCAGAAGTTCAGGCAGATCGAAATGGAAGTCTCATAGCCACAGCGCATACAGGGTTCCAAATACTTAAGTGCCAATTTATCTGAAATAGAGAGAGGGATGCAGAACTCTTAGCATCATAATTGACATAATACAAATAATAAATAGGATTACTTTAATTATCATTAGCAGAAGAAAAAAAAAAAACTAAAATGCACCACAAACCTTGCTCATGCATGCAAAACCAAAACCACTGACTGAAACCTCATGCAAACATGCAGTTCAACGCTTTTGGTAAATGGACCATTTGCTCCAATACATGGAGCAGTCTGTGTTCAGCAGCCTCACATCAAAACACGTTTGTTTAAGTGAATTAGTTAAACTTTTAAGGCATTTCCAGAACCACCAGCGGTTTATAGTACTCTGTGCTTCTAGGCTTCATTTAATGGCACTCTAAAAGCCTGTACATGCTGATTGAGGTTAGCCTTGGGCCTGTTAATTTGGAAATCTAACCCTCGTGGATGAGCCACACCCACATCAAAATGTCTAGAATGCTACCCTCGCCTTCTTGTCAACGTTCCTTCATGTGCCTAGTTTTGTCAGACAAAGAGGAATATAATTTGAGTGACAGAAACCTGCAACATCAATACATCTGTGACCCTATTCCTTACAAGCTCAGAGAGGAAGGAAGTCACGTGAGTACCTTCAACTCTAAGAAAAATACTGACATTACTTTGTCCATGTTCTATTTAATATGCAGTCTATAGGGGCATTGGTTCTGCGGGCCATTAACAGTTATGTGCAACAATGTACGGCCCCTCGCGGTTGCTCAGTCCTGTTAATATGCCCACTAGGACATATTTCAGAGGCCTTTAGAACATAGCACATCATGCCAGTGCAGCCAGAGGCAGTTGGTGTTCCTAATAATAGTGACTTATGTTCAAGGCACAAGCGGTTTCAACCTAGGCATCCGAGTGCCATTACAAAGAGAGATTGTGATGCAACCCTTATGCCTAAGATTGTTGGTTGCAAAAAATGGAATGTTGGAAAAATGAACACATACTGCACAGGAGGCATAGAAGAAGCATATCATAACTGTACAAGTCACCATGGATATGCAGGGGGAGAAAAAAAAAAAGTGTGCGTGGGAGAGCAGTGTGCTCTACACACAAGTGGAAAAAAGGGGCTGCAGAGTGGATCCTTGTGAGTTCTCGTGCGAGGACGAGTGGGAGTGAGTGTGCACGGCCACCACACTGTGCATTGACCCACGTTACACGTTTGGTTGGCTCTCAGCGATCATATCTGTGGCTGGTGAGCTCGTGTTGTTGCGCATGTTATGGGGTTGCCATGCCAACGGCCTACCACGGTGAAGTTCGCGTGAAGATAAAGGAACGCTCTTGGTATGGAAGACTCATCGCACAGACAATATCGTCCCATTCTAACCCTAATCTGGTCATGTTTTTTTTATGTGCAAGGAATTAGGGTCATACACATGCAAACAAACCCACCACTCCTGATGAATTGGAATGACAATACTTCAAAATGCAAGGCACAGGGTCGGTTTAGAGCCTCATTCAGATCATAACTGTCAAAGTCATGGCTCAAAATGAATTAGTCGCTCTCAAACCACAAGATTCAGTCAAAGCACTGCAACGCACTGCACACACACAAGAGGTCACACTCCAGTGGCGTATTTACATGGAGGTCATGTCATTGAGAGCATGGTCCAGCTCCTCGCTAACGGCCTTGTACTTCAGTTTCTGGGCATAGAGCTCGTCTGTGGGTGTACAAAGCATTGGGGTAAGGTAGGATGAGAGAGGGGTGATAAGAGGTAATGGACAACAACTGATCTGGGGTGATACAAGAGCTTAATCTGTCAATCCATCAATGAGGGAGAGAGAAAAGACTGGTTCTGGGGACAGATATGACATACCTTCCAGATCGTCAATGGTCTTCTCCAGCTTGGCCACGGATCTCTCAGCAAACTCAGCACGGGTCTCAGCCTGCGGATAGAAGGGTGAAGGGGGGTTAGTGGGATGAGCTGTGCACACTGGAGTAATCAGACACAGGTGGTGTCAGGATGCCCCCAGGGAAATGGCCAAAAGGGAGGGTAGAGGAGGGGGGTGGGGTAGAGTGGCCTCACCTCCTTGAGTTTGTCCGTCAGGATCTTAATCTCCTCTTCATACTTGTCCTCTTTCTGGGAGTACTGTTGGTGGGATGGGAAAGATGTATGCAATCAGAGAATGGCATGTTCTAATGCAAAAAAAAAAAAAAGGTACACTACAACACAGTAAAATATTACTAAGCGAAATGGTGCGATAATGTAGCCAGACATTAGAGAAAGCTGGTCATAAGGCGAGGTTTCTGGCTCGAGCCCACAGCCTGGTTTGCAAGGCCCCAAACAGCCGGAACATTTTCCTCTTTATTCAATAACTGTGGGCCAGGCCCCCGCCACGCACACCATGATTAACAGCACATGTGTGCCCAAAATGAGGAACAGAAACCCAGTCACAACAACAGAACAGACTCAGAGGGGGGGGAATAAAGAAAAAAAAGAAAATGAGGAAGGGCTAAAAGGACCAGTGCTGTTTAAATAAACGGCACTGTGCCCAACAACCAGCTCCGGCTGAATCAAATAAGGCAGAAACTGATTCTAACGAATCACAAAGTTTGCGGTCTCTAAGCAACCCCCAGCCTCAACTTGGCATCTCTTTACAAAAAGGAAGTGCAGTGATCTTTCGAAATAAAACGTTGAAGCTCCTTACACTTGTAGCAACTAGAAGAAAAGCCTTAGTAAACAAGGCAGTAAATCAAGGTTTCTGCCTGTTTTACCGCAGCAGAGGAGGCCAACTGAGGCGGAGTGTGTCAGAATGTGTGCTGGAGGGGCAGGGTGACATCAGCCGGCAGGCCTGAACGGGGCCCTTTCTCTTCATGAGGAGCAGAGTAGAGCATAAGTGCGCAGTGGAGCTGACGTCACTCACTCCGGGGCATGAGCCAGCGCTCCCCTACAGCTGTGTTAACTTGCGCGCGCGCGCGCGCTCTCACACACACACACACACACACACACACACACACACACACACACACACACACACACACACACACACACACACACACACACACACACACACACACACACACACACACACACACAGCAGTTAGGCCAAACTAGACACTCTGTTGCGCACACACAGCTGTGCTCAGCAGGCTGCGCTACCCCACCCATGTGGGACAGGAGATAAGGCCGGGTCTTTTTAGGAGTAGGGCGGGGCACAGAGCGGAGCTCGTCTGAGCGTGTTTCAATGCGCTCCAGCAGCTTCTAATTATGTCACAGGCCAAACCAGCCGTAAACATGACTATACAAAAAAAAAAAAAAAACCTACAGTTCTACTTAGTGCCGTTTCGCCTATGCTTCTGCCTCAGCCTAAACACACCACCACATGGAAGGTCAACTTCAGTTTAACAGTTAACCTTTGATCTGACCCCTATTGACACCTTCTCCAAAACAGATGTTTTTCTTCTTTTTTAACTCTGTCCAGACACACTTAAGGCTGACGAAAGAATGTTCCGGCATCAGGTGCAAACAGGTTCTGGTGCATGTTTGGACGTTGAGCTCCATAAAAGGCAGTCGCAGAGAAACTGCTGGGGGCCTTTCACAAACCATCAGAATGGAAAGGGCTGGAGCGAATGGCATCCGAATATTGTGACACCACACAGAGGCATTCCAATGGAGGCTTTAAGTAATACTTTGTTACTCAGTTGGTTTAGCTTTCATGTATTGGTGTTTACACTGTCACAGTCTGTCACTGTCACAGTAAAAAAAAGAAATGGTTCCCACAATTTATGAAGCTGTTACTAATTTAGAGGGCTTAAGGCCATCACTTAACAGCTCCTATGGAAACAATTATAAAGAGTCTGAGGCAAATTCCCCCAGCAGAGTCGTTCTGGCGCTAGGGAAACCATGGGTAAACATATCTAGAGAAAGAATAACGCCATCAAAACAACTTGCATGCACATGAAGATAAAACTTAATTCAGTTCTTACTATTCAAGAACTCATGCACTGAAACACAGGATATACTGAATACCTTTATACACAATTCACTGAGATTCAGAACATTTATATTGGCCAGTTCTGGGGAGACAAAGGTCTGGGTTTATGCACCTAAACTCTGAGGCTTGACCGACACACAGAAAATGCCACTAGTGGCAATAAAATGACTCAACTTCCACAGCTCCATCACATGTGGTGGAACAAGCCCCATATGGCGCTATGACTGAGACATGAGTCTCCTCAGAACTGGCTGTCCCAAAGCGAAACCCCTACCCAAAGGCATGCAGGATGCACGTCCCCTCCCCCGTTACCTTCTCAGCCTGGGCCTCCAGGGATTTTAAGTTATTGGTGACATTTCTCAGCTCCTCCTCCAACTCGGCACATTTGCTGCATTTGATTTTGTTTAATTACATTTTTTTTTTTTTTTGTTGTTGTTAGTTTAGCAGGAGGGAAGGGGGATGATGGGTGAGGTACCAAGGGGAATGAGGGAATAATGAGAGAAAAGAAGAGAAAGATAAAGTAAGGGGATGGGGGGGTGAGTGAAGTCAGTCGTTTGGTGGTGGTGGTGGTGGTGGTGGGGGGGGGGGGGGGGTCAAGGAGGGAGACAAAAGAGACAGAAATTTACAATGAGAAAAAACAGGAGAGAAAGGCATAACCTTTGACCCTGTGCATTGTTGGAAAATGCTGGAAACCATCCAGATTGGGCATCAACATAAAACACCACACACTAAAATGTAATAAACAAAAATATGATTCAAATCAACATAGGTGGTTTAGGATAGTGGATCGTTTGTGATGTGATGGAAAAGAAATAAATTAGCAACATGACTTTCTTGACAAGGCCAAATATGGGAATCACATGCAAAATGGTTGGTTAGGAAGTACGAGTGTGATTTGAGTATGCAGCAGGGGAGGTGGGTTAGGGAAAGGGGTCAAAGCGAAAGCAGAATGTGTATGCAGCCAGCCAAACAGCCAGATAGCCCCGAGTGGTGGTTGGAACTGAAACAGCCACCCCAACGTGGCTTAAGTTTCTTGGTGCAAACCTGCATCACATGCATTGCAAAGGCATAGGGAGAGGGTCTACATGCCTAGACCCCCAACCCCCTCAAAACAACACAAGAGCATTTCTCAGTCTTTTGAATCAGACCAAGGCCCAGTCACTTCAACAGAGAAACTCCAAGTCAGAATGACCACGGCACTTCCACTTCATCTGTGGAGATATAGGGCCCAGACTTCTCATCTCGCTCACAGTATCCAATCGCTTCAGCAACAGCTATCCATGCCAATGAAATCACAGCGTGCCATCCAGCACCAGCTTTCTCTAACCCAGTGAGTCAGTCCAGCTCCTCGGAACCCACAGCACTGCATGGCTCAGGGCCCTCCCAGCTCCAGCATCACCTGAACCCAGACCCCCTGATGAGCTGAGTCAGGCATGCTGGGAGGGCTAACCAAGGTCAGGTTTAAGCCATGAACAAGGCAGTGCTGTGGGTTCAGGGAAGCAAGATTTCCCCCGAACCCAGCTGTGCAGGCCCTTGCTGGCCTGCGGCAAGGACGTCGGTCTAGAGGACGGTACCTTGTCCTCTGCGGCCTGCAGACTCTTGAGCGCCTGGTCGTAACTCCTCAGCTGCTCGTCCAGCCTCCGTCTCGTGCTGTTAGTGTTGGGAGGGGAGTCGAAAGAAGGAAGGGGAGGAGGTCATGTGACAGAAGCGCATGCAGAGAGAGGGATGGGACTGGAGGTCAGGGGTGAGGTTTCAGACATGCACATACAACAGCCACTGCAGAGTACTGCCACTCCAGACCAGAAGCTGCAAATGGAGGCTTGGCTCGCTTCGCTTTGCTTTTTGAAGTGCGGTTAAAAAGATGGTGGTGTTGCAAAATGTTAATTAGAAGGTAGAGGTCCCTAGTAGATGTGTACAAAAATTATATGTTTGTGTGAGTGTGTAAAGAAACAAATTCCTACAAAATCAATCTTTTCTTAAAAGGGTAAATTCCTTCTACATCATCAATTAGTTTTTATGAAAGTGACTTTAGTGTGTTTGTAAGGGACACGGGGGCTGACTCACGCTTCAGCCAGCTCTGCCCTTTCCTCCGTGCGCTCCAGGTCTCCCTCGATGATCACCAGCTTACGAGCCATCTGTACACAAACACACGCAGTAAGAAGGTGAGAAGGGGGTTGTGTTGCTGGTCCGGGAGATCTGACCAAAGTACACAGCAGTGTGTGTGTGTGTGTGTGTGTGTGTTAGGAGAGAATGTCAAGTGTAAACGGTGTTTATGTGTGTGATGTCAATGAGAGGGGGAATATGTGAGATAAGGAGAAAAGCAGAGGAAGGAAAAGAGCTGGCGAGCAAGCCAGCAAAGGTATGAGCTTAGCTCTGGCCAAAACAAACCCTCTCCCATCTGTTCCAGGGTTGGCAGCGAGGGATCAGGCCTGGGGGGTGGGGGGTGTGGAGGAACTCACCTCCTCGTATTTGCGGTCAGCCTCCTCAGCAATGTGCTTGGCCTCCTTCAGCTGGATTTCCTGCAGCTCCATCTTCTCCTCATCCTTCGCGGCCCTGTTCTCAATGACCTTCATGCCTCTGGAGGAGACGAACACAGTTCAGAGTCACAACAATGACGTGTTGATGATTCTAGATGGCATGATTATCATTTCTTAACCATCACAAATATCCATCTTTGAGGGCCCCTTCCTAATAAAGCTTACACTATATGTAGAAGTTCAATTTAGAGCCCTTAGTTTATTTTGGCGGGCTTATGCAGAGCCTTTCTGCAAGTGTGAAGTGGAAGACCGAACACTATACATCACTAAAACACCACAATGATATGGTTCACTGTGACTTAAAACAAAACAGAAATCGAACTGAAACCAAACCTATCTTATGTGCTTTACTGTTAATATCATTGTTAATCTAGTGGTCAGGGATAGACAGCCAGAAGGAATTTCCTCTTTTTCCAAGTATTGCAGCCTATAGGGGGGTGATTCTAAGTGTCACAAGACTATCATATCGTCTCAGGAGGAATTGGAAAACAGCTTTGTTTCTAGGTGGAGCGCTCTCCCTGTTTACCCACCAAGGGATGCCAATCAGACGCACACCTGCTAGTACGGTCACCTCGTGGTCCGACGAAGCTGTACGGGTGCTTACGCAAATGCTAATCTCCTAAAGTCCGAGATCAACCTACCAAACCGTGGCACATCAGCTAAATACACTCACACCGTCTTCTGTGCAACAATCTCCATGACCATGAAGTGGCGAGGAGTGCAGTCTCAGGTTGTGAGACAACAAGTGACCAACAGGCTATATCAGTCCCTGAAACCCAGAGGCTCCATGTCTTATTTCTCCTTTCGCAGCAGTGCAATTCTTGATTTGAGAACCTTTAACTAGAACACTGAGAACAGATAGGCTTAACTAAACACATGTAAACCATCTCAAGTTCTTGCGGACACCAGAGAAGTTTGAAAGAGTGACTGATACCAGTGTGTTATATTTTTGGCATTTCTTTCCATTTCATGTGATTCTACCAGCAGATTTAGCAACTGCCAAAGATTGGGTCCTCAGAACTACAAGCGATGCTTTTTCTGTAACCCAATCACTGCTTACGTCAGAGTCCCCTAATGCAAACCAGATTTGTTTTGTGGTGGTGGTCGGGGGCAGGGGGCCCTTACTCTGGCCAAGGCCCAGTCAAGGGCTAGATAGTGCAGCGTCTTGTGAGATCAGCCTAACTAGAGCTAATACACACCATTCCACAGAATTAAAGGAGGGCTGGTTCACTACACAGCACAGAAGGCATGAAGGATTTCTGCAGTCACGATAAAAAAAAAGACACAAAGTGGACCTAAACAAAAAGCTCAGGTCACAGATACTGGTCCTAGTATAGATCAGGCATGAAAACGGGTCAGGGGTGAAAAAGATGAGAAGGATATTACCCCTCTAGGAGGGTCCGGGGGCATGCTCCCCCGTAAGAAACATTTTAATATTCCATATTTTAAAGCATCAATCTGATGCATTTTGAGATGCTTTTTTTGCCAACCTGGGGAGAGCTGGAGAAACTTAACTTCAGCCATGAGTCCAAAATTATTATGGCCTCCTTACTAAGTATTATGCACTGATGTCACTGGGTCTAACATACAGTATAAGAGGCACAATGAGGTAAGGGCACCACAAATGGCTTAATGCATAGCCCCCACAAGAGATGGTGGACATGCTGTAACTTAACTTGTCTACTCTTCCATCATGATTGACAGCCAATACAATGTTATGTAATTCAGACTTTAATTAGAGCTGTCAATAGAGACAAAAAAATTAACTAATTAATCTCACATTTTGAAATTCATTAATCTCAATTAATCGCGATTTAAAGTTGGTTTGACTTCTAAAGACTAAATCTTATAAATTAACGAGTAATCACTTTCAGACAGCGTGTATTTTAGACACTGTTGTTTAATTGTATTTTTTTTTTTTTAACACAAAACTACACGCAGAACTGTGTTTTCAAAGAGGCTCAGGCCTATAACTCATACCTATAAAGTGCCAGCCAGGTACAGACTGTGCGCCGCGCAGGGTAGATGTTAAAATGGAAGTAGCCTAGCAGCTGCCAACATAATACGGGCACTATCAGTGCCTAAAGTGGTCAGTCTGCCACTTATCTCCCATCTGTTTGAGACGTCGATGAATTCCTCTGCACAGTCCTCCGCTGTATGCCGCGAATGTTTTTTTTTTTTTTACTTCCAATGCAAAAGATCTCAATTTCCATACATTGTCAATAAAATGAACTGTGACACCCAGGTAATTGTCATTTCTGACTGACGTCCAGTTGTCACCAGTAAGGGCGACGCTGGCAGCTTGTTCGAGGAGCTGAATTTTTCGTGCTCTCTCGCCGTCATACAACGGTAAATCGTAAGAATTGTCCCCTGAAGCAATTCGAATCACCTCAGACAGCCCACCGTCCTCAACTATGTTGATGGGCCGACAGTCACCGGCAATCTAAACTGCCTAAGCGTTGGTAACCTTTTCACGGACTGGTCTAGTTATTTTCCTAGTGAAGTCGTGGATTGTGGGTTGGCGACCATCTAACCTGGGACTGCTTTCTGTCGGGTGCTTTGCATTAAGGTGATAGCTAAATTCAGCTTGACAAATGCTACATACAACTTTAGTTTTGTCGGTTGTTCCGTCATTTTCACTCTTAAACAGAAACTTTCCGCCCAACAATCCCTCTGCTCTCTCCATCTTCAACTACCGTCTCGGTCTCTCCTATTCCTGACTGCAGGCACGCGGCGGTTTCGTGCCATGTGTCAATGCACATCGGAAGTAAACAAAGTTGCGTTAACTGCCTTAAAATATTTTATCGCATTAATCTCGGCCTCAATAATCTCATAGATTAACGCGTTAACTTTGACAGCCCTAATTTTAATACATTTTATTGGCAAAGATAACAATTTACATTACAGTTCGTAATACTCTCAGAACCAGATAATTTTTTCTTCTTTGCCTGAACCACCAGTGTCTTCATGGCCCGCTTTCGCTGTTTTGCCACGTCTCAGCCTCGACCTTTTCTCTTCTTCAGCATGCGTGCTTTCAGCTTCTGATAGTGGTCTGCAACTTCGCGTTAATATTTCCATGCACTAGCGCCCCCCCCCCCCCCCCCAAAACCATTTCTCATCGAATCTACACGATTCACGTAGGTCACCTATTTTGGTTTCAAAACGGCGAATTTCGCCGAAAGGTGAAGGATTTTCATGCCTGATAGATACACATCTGATACATTTCTGAACTAGCCCTCTGTGTTTGGAGTGTGAGCAGCATTTTGTTGTGGTTGAATCCCAGGAAGTAGGCGGGCCACCCCTGCTTGGAAGAATACATGATTGGCTTTGGCTATAAGCCAGCATGCCTGGGGAGGAGGTGTGTGTGAGTGTGTGAGCGTACCTCTCGCTCTCATCTGCAGCCTTCTCTGCCTCCTCGAGCTTCTGCAGAGCAGTGGCCAGCCTCTCCTGGGCTCTGTCCAGCTCCTCCTCAACCAGCTGGATACGCCTGTTCAGGGAGGCCACCTCCGCCTCAGCCTGTGCCAGGGAGAGAGGAAGAGTCAGTGTGAGCCAGGCAGAGGAAGAGAGGCGGGGGTAAAGATAGTACAGGAAGGAAAGACAGGGAGAAACAGCAAGAGCAGTGGATAGAGAGAGGGAAAGAGAAAGAAAGAGAGAGAGAATCGGCCAGCAAGGGAAGTCAAAAGAGACAGTGGGAACCAGGACAGTATTGAGAGACAGAGGATTGTGTGTGAGAGGGGGCTAAATTGAGTCTGAAGAAAGGATTGCTAAGTCCTAGTGTAACTAATACCAGTCACAACTCATCCATGTCATAGCTGGCTTCACAGAGGGCTTAGCACTGGGTGAATCCCCCCGCTGACTGATCCGGGGGGGGGGGGGGGGGGGGGGGGAATCAGGCAGACATGCCAGCGGCCTCTCGCAACCTGATTGGCACTAATTGGGGACACTTCAGCTTTGTGTGCGTGAGTGGGTGTCTGCGCTAACATATCTGAGAGCAAATCAAATTCCTCAGTGTGTGGTGTGGAGAACCAGGGGAGGGGAGAGTAGGGCGGGGGTTAAACAACTACAAATGTTTTTGAATGTTGGAATCACCGCTCTTCCCACTGCTCTCAGGACACGAGGGAATGTGTGTCAACGGAAAGAGAGGGAGAGACAGAACATGAAGACAATGTGTGGGTGTGGGTGGCACCAGGAGCCTGAGCACTGCACTAACACTAGGTTTAGACAAAGCACAGTGATGGCCAGATGGGTGTGGGAGAATTAGTTTGGAGACAGCACCGGTGCCATAAGCAGATGGGGCGGATCGCTATGCACATTAAGTAGGTCAAAAACAGAGCAATATGGACCCGAGCACATAAGAACAAGTGTGATGTGTGGTGGTAGTCAGGATGAAATCACAATAATAATAAAAAAAATGCTAAATGTACCATCTCCAAGACCAAGCTACTGACACTGATCATATATGGGGAAATGCCATTGGCTAGGGAGGGGTCAACCACACTGGCAGCCCACAGTGTGGGGCGCGAGGGTGGGCTCCATCGCCATAGAGATATGCAAATGCTCACCCCCTCAGTGAGGCAGCACAAGATCGCTGGCGCTCTTGAAATATCACACAACGCATCTGTTAGTCATTTCCACATTTCCTGTCCTCTCTTCGGGCTTTCACAAACCCAGTGTTGGATAACCACTTCAACCTTCCCGCCAATGACTGGTGTAATCCCTTGATAACATTTTTACAGTTCTTAAAAGTATCGGACCTAATTTAGAGACATGCATATTACATTAAGGTGACCTAACAAAATATCAATGGTTCTGTGGAGAAAACTATCCGGATACAAATATTTCTATGAAATGCAAAAGTTTCATATGTGTACCTTCCTCAAAACATCCTTATCTGCCATCATGTGCAACAATGAACTTCTTAGTTCACCGAATGAGTTGCAGCACAGGCAGTCTGAGTACAAGACAATTAGGAGCCTTTACAAACAGAACCCATCATGCACCATGAAGCAAATTAATTGCTGCTCATACAAAAGCTCCACTGCTTCAATGATTGCAACATACTGCAAACTTTATGCCACTTCATTTTTTTGTAACCGTCTCCAGGATGAAACGAGCAATCACAATCAGTTGGCAAGCACACTTCCTGTATCAGTAGAGCATGACTCGAAGGGGACAGGGGGACATCCTTCTCTCGTTGTCCATTCCCTCCCCCCTGAATGAGGAAGCCCACTCTTGCATACAACTCCATTGGTGGACTGACAGACCAACTCAAAAGAACTCCACTGACTGTCACTCAACAAACAATAGTCTATTGCAACCTCCTCTTGGTCCAGCAAAAAAAAAAATCCTTTTGATGTCCTTGAGACAAAACAGAATGGTGTCTTCACAGATGGCACCCCATAAGTTAATCTTTTCATGGTTTAAAATGAACATCTTTCCATGCATAAAAAAGGCACACATCTTAAATAAGACATCTCCTCTCCAAACAAGGCTACAGCAAGGGCAACTTGGCACAGCTGGACACCTGCGAAATTCTGTGAGCAGTTTGGACCAGTGGAATGGGGAAAATAGCCATTTCTGAACTCATTTGTGGGGCCACGGGAGAGTTATGCAGGGCGGTTGACATCTCAAAGATAATTTTCAGCGGTTACATCATAGGTGAGTATTACACTTGCAGTAGACCAGTCCGCCTCAACCAACCCGAGACACTTCCTACCGGACTGTTGCAATCGTAGTATGCCCAACAAACATCACCGCTATACCGTTCAACCAGCTATTTGAAAAGATGAAGTTACCTATGTTGCTGGGTAAGCTAACCGTCTTCACAATCAAAACAGTTTACTGTGCACGCGTTGATACCCTGCATCAAATGAAACATTGGCCATTTAACAAAACGAATGGTTCTTGTAAAGTAGCCAGAAAGGCGTTTAATGTCAAAAGTAATTTCGTGCAAGCTGCCTAGGTCACATTATCAAGCCAGCTGGCATATTCGGCGAAAGACGTATACGGCGTTCTCAGGAGTGCTAAATAAGTAGGTTACGTCACCGTGTAGTTTTTATTACCTGTTCTCTTGCTCGTTTCTCTTCTTCGACCTGTCTTTGCAAGATCTCAGCTCTCTCTTCGGCCTCATCCGCCTGTTGCTGCAAAACTTTAATCTTGCGCTTCACCGCCTCGACGCTGTTCATTCCGGCCATTTTACTTTTTTAATTCAACAGATCCAAGGAAGGGACGATGGTGTGTCTTTGATGATTCTTCAGTGCAGATCTACACCGGTAAAATTCAGGCAGATTAATATCCTCGTTAAAAAGACAGCTAACGTAAAGCTTGCTAAACTTCAATGGTCCAAACTATAAATCAAAGCTGTCTCTTGGGTATTCAATCTGTGCACTAGCTAGCTAACCGAATGACAAAGTCTAGCATAAAAACTGTCGAACTATCTGGAGAGACGGATAATTATGTTTTCAGTTATGTTACTGTCTGTGTCGTAATTAAGACCACATGTTCATGAATGAAAGTTATAAATTCTAGCCAACAGTTAAGTTAAGCAAACTAACGTTAGCGTCCCTTGAAAACTTGTTCAGGTAGCTAAATGGCTAGCGGGCGATGACTTAGCGTTCTGGCTATGCCAATGGTTAGCTAGTTACAAAATTAGTTTAAACTATTAACCTTACTACTTTCTAAATTGCAGGTTAGTACATCCGATTCTCCGGTAAAGTGACGCTGGCGAACTTGGTCAAAATCCTTGGACTGGAATGTGAGCAAACGGAATGTAAGCAGTACGAAGACGGCGTTTCAATCCCTCTCTCTCTCTTTCCCTCTCACGTCTCCCTCGCCTTGCCCTCTTGTCTTCCTCATTCAACCCACTTCCGGTCTACTCCGCCCAGTTTCAAACAGGAAAGGACGTATGCTCCCGCCACACGGAGTTAGGTCAGGTTTTCTTTTGGTTTTTCTACGATACGTTTATATTTTTGGATTAAATTATATCGTTGGATAATGAATTTTGCCAGTACAACTACGGGCATTCTCTCCGATAGTCCTGAGTATTGTGTCATACTGCTTCAGCATATTGGAGGAGAAGAATGCAAATGTAACATTGCAGTTAACCTGTTGCGTCTTTGTACATACAAGTATTGCTGACTTAAAGGAATATTACGTGAACGATCTGTAATAACAGATACAGATACAGATACAGATACACAATTTTTTTGGTTGTCATTGCTCAATCATGCAGAAGATGCTCACTGTGCCATGTGTCCTCCGTAGTTTAAACAGCAGGATAGGACATATTTGCGCATTAGTTTAAGCGAATGCAGATTAAGCCTTGAGTGCACACAAAAGCATCAAAATTAAAATTTTGCGAACGTAGGCTAATGGGGGGTTCGAAATATGTGCTTGGCGTACTTACATATATTTAGATTTTCAAAAGAAAGGTTTCATGGTCTCTAAACCATTTGAAATTACATTCATCTTTTAATTTAGTGCTATCGTGAAGATGGAGGATAAGAACTACTATACCTTCAATGAAATGTCAAAGATTACATTTTAATTCAAAATATATATTAATAAATATATTGATGACAGTTTGTGATATGCAGGTTATCCCCAGGAGATGTTATGTGTTATTGATAGTGTGATAAGTAGACTACTACAACACATGTTGCATGTTGTTCCTCTTATGCAGGCCCTGTGCTAAATATAGTGTTATCATTGCATTGTGTTTTCCTCAAGGTTGATAAAGATGCATGGTGATATCACATTCTGCATTAGATAATAAGATATCAAATTAATTAGGGGGAAAAAAAGAAAGAAAAAAATTTAAAATTGGGTTGTAGGAAATGACTAATGCTGCAATGGTATAAAATACCATATCACTTATTAGAGCGTTTAGGGCAAAATAAAGCACTGATGACATCTACTGTTCACATTTGGGAGTAGCAGTAGTCTTGGTCAAACTTCACTACAGAGTATGGTTCTTGCAAAACATATTGTTATCTTTATCTCACATAATCTGATCATAATTTTTTGTCTAATCAGTGTAACATTTGACCCAAATCACTATAGCCATTGGACTACATTACAAATACAGCAGTGGACAGAAGTCACACTGCTGTGACAACAGTGACAATAGCCGTCATGACAGATCCACTAATAGCCCTCAGTCTCAAGTACTGCACCTACAAAGCCAGCTGGCTGTGCAGCCTGGCACACTGTTCACACCAGAGTTCTTTCTGGTCTTAGGTGTGTCATTAGACTATGAGTGCCTGGACCATGCTGAGCGTGGTAAGGGTAGGCATTCCTGGAACAAATGTCAAAGATGTCAGGTGTGCCAATGGATTAAAGGTGAAAAGAAAGTCCCTTTTCATTAATTCAAAGTGCTGGAAAATATTTCCTTTTAATTTCCTCCATAAATCAAGAGATTTCGGATGCAGACATCAATGTCCTGAAGTATTATCTAGTGTTGGCGACAAAATTTGCATCCTTATGAGGATCCTTCCAAACTGTCTGTATGGTGGTGTCCCCAATACAAATGCTTTCTAAAAGATGATCCCACCTGCTATATTAAAAAAGTAGAAAAAAAGAGATTTCCATTGGATGTGTACTTCCCACAAAATGCCAAATCAATCTCAGTCTCATCTCTGCCTTGGACAGACATGGAGCAGAGCCTTAAACTGTCCTCGTTCTCATGGCTCATCTGTGAACATCACATTACACCCTCTGACGCACCCATTTCACTCTCCTGGTCAAAATGTCCCAGGCATTTTGGCATGTGCAAACTCTGCATGACTTCGCCATAACAAGGCAAACTATTACGGTAGCAGGTGTGGCTGCTATATCCAGTCAGCACAGTTCAGACACAAATCATTTAATCATTGTCACAGAGAGACACAGGAGAAGGGGCCATAGAATGTGAGTCACAGCTCATGATGCAGTATTGTCTCTGATTTATCGGAGCTGTCATCCTCAAAAGGAGGACCTGGGCTTCTCATCTTGCAAAGGGAGACCCAGTACAAGGTCTCTCAGGGTAGTTGTCAATGAATGGATAAAATGGTTGAGAAGCTTTGTGTGCGAAACCAAAGTTGAAAATGTAACTTTGAATGGAGAGAAAAAGTGTGTGTGAGCAATCAGTGCTATTGTAAGTTGTATTTCAATGTTCTAAGGCCCCTAATGTCTTACAGCTAACTCCTGATAGAAAGAGCTTCCCATTCAGCATTGTAAGAGTCTTTTGTTTTTACGAAGATCACGTTGGTTTATTGAACTGGTTGGAAAGCTTTGTCTGTTGAACACTCAGGTTGTCAACATAAAGTATATCCTGTGTGTGGAGATGCATTAAATGCATCTATCGTGTGTGAGTGGTATTCCATTTTTCTTGATAATTCTATTACTTGTCAGCTGAGTGTAGACCTGTGTGTGTGTGTGTGTGTGTGTGTGTGTGTGTGTGTGTGTGCGCGTACATGTATGATAGAGAGGGAGGGTAGAAAGATGATGACAATGGTAAGTTACTCACATCAGCGGCCTTCTTATCTGCCATCTCCAGCTTCTCAGTGGCATCCTTCAGGGCCGTAGAGTACTTGTCTAGCTCGTCCTCTGTGCCTTTCAGCTTCTTCTGCATGACAAGCACCTCATCCTCATGCTGCAGAGAAGAACAGCACAGGACAGGACACAGCAAACATTCACAGAGGAAAAAGGAGAGAAAGTGAAAGAAAGAGAGAACACAATGAAACCAGGGAAGAGAAAAAAGGATCGGATTGGATACATTGGATCAATACATTTGTTTTTATTTGTGTGAGTGACCAGTTACACACGTATGGTCTGATACAAAACAGTCAGACCAATTTTGGCCACACAGGACACCTGCGAAGAAGAGACATGACAGTATTCTGTGTCATCACCAGATGAGTATAAATACTCCCCCCCCCCCCAACCTCACAGCCCAAGGCCCTGCTGTGTCAAATAATTCATAGCCTTTGTGTCTGACGGTTTTAACACTGATGCGACCACAACCTGCGGACAGCTGACTCTGTATAAGGTCCATGCTTGGTCTTATAATAGATTTACAGGGCATGCTTTAGGATAGTTCCATGCCATTGTGAAATACTGCCTCAGATTCAGTGAGACCTTTACCTGGTATGAATACATATATTTATATATTTAGCCTTTAAAGAAAATAATTTGGTATTAGTAATGAATCAATTGGGTTATTCGTGTAATTACCTGCATCCCTTAGTCTAAAGTCCACTACATCTACATAGAGTTTGTAATGTAGTCCATATTATAAAATGGCCACTATGTTTTAATCCAGAATAAAAAAATAAGCCGATACTGGTCATGGTTCCATCATCTTACCTCATCATTAATGAAATCCACACCTGGCAATGTGCCATACCATGGAACTTCTACTACAGCAAAATATACTTTTTTGATTATGAAATATATATGAATAGCAATACAGCAGAAACACTTTTACCATACACCTCATACTGTTTACCATACACTTCCGAGTGTTCTGGTAGACAGACCCACCTTCTTTGTCATTTCCTCTGAACCACTCCTGTCCACCTCTGCCTGCCCAGATTGTTCTAACGCGTTCTCCTTATCCATCTTGAGCATTAACATCTTCTTTTTGATGGCCTCCATCTTGGCAGATTTGGGTTGGACTTTCTGGAGCGAAAAGAGAGGAAACCACTATACCAGCAGAGGTAAGGAGAAAAGACAGCACGCTGGTCCCACCAAGACAGAGAGGGAAGAAGGGGAGAGAAGGACAGAAGGACACAGATGGATAGAAAGAGAGAGTCCAAACTCAGACTGGCATGCCACAGGAGTTTTTATATTTGACAGGGGCAGTTGGCCACTCCCAGAACGACTTTGGTGTCTGACCTCATTGTTCACTGCTCTGGATCCTATGCCATGCCAATCATATCCTAATGGTTATGAGTCTTATACTTACATATGCTGTTCAAACGTGCAGTCAGCAATTCAATACAGCTCTTGTCAAATTCAGTTTGAGTGCCGTCCGTAAAAAAAAATGGTATTCGTATACAGTCCTGGCCCTATAAATGGGAAACAAACATAATAGCTTGGACTAAGCTTTTAACAATTCCAACAACTTAACACGTTGCTTCAGGAGCATGGAAGGAAGGGTAATTTGATTTGCTGTTGAGCTCAAGTAATTACCTTTCGCCAGAGTAGTGGGCTTTACCTGTAAGTAACTGTAATGTAAACAAAAATATCAGAATACAAATCTTTATCACTGGTAATTGAAAGGATTTTTTCTTAAAAAACATACAATGCCTTTTAACACAATACAATTGGTATTGCATCTCAAGACCCTTAAGCAAGATGCTGCTGAAGAATCTCACAGCATATAGTGTTGTACAGGAATGATAAGACAAACACAGGTTCAAACAACAAATTGTGATTGAATGTTTTAGGCAAAAAAATGCTTTATTATTGAATTGATTTATTTTATTTAACATCTAGAGACTTTAGAAGTGAATTTACCAGTCTTACTTTAAGTATGTATTTTAATGTTAAGGTGATGGCATTACTGATTCCAAAAAGCCAAGAACTGGTGAGTGTACAGTATTCAGTATATGAATTACAACTATACATACAATTTGATACAACACAAGTACTGAATGGCAGTCCTCAAAGAGTAAAACTTTCAGCACAGGTCAGAAAGATTTTATAGACTACCTACAGTGCCGTACAGTAGCATACTGTACTTTAGTGATACATCTGGTGAATTTGTAACGAAACACACTTTATTTGGCAAAATGAAAAAAATATCTACTTTAACATGCATCACTGTTCAACAATGTTCATCATTCAATAATGTATATATGACTGAGACAAAATGGGAAACAGCAACGCAGTAACCAGTGTTCTACAGCGACTTTCTCCACAAGCCCCCATGATGCAGCAGCAGCTTGAGCCATCTTTGGGCCATTGTGCACGCATGAGTGCTATCTTTACACAACCTTCAAACTGAGTATGAGAGTAATGCTATTCTTTGGGCTTGGCACCGTCAAGGCCAGGCCACTGTCATGGCTGATTGGTTGGGGTGGGGAGTAGGGGGTGGGAGAGGTGAACACACTGAATGCCACCTGGGGATATTAATACTTGTCTCTTGGCTGACATTGTTCATTTGCCAGGCAAGAGGAAGGTGTGTGTGTGTATGTATATACTTTTTATTTAGAGATAAAAAGCAATGGTTTGGCTTGACTGATGCAGCATAGAACATTCATGTAAACATAAAAAAATGTGTGAAAAAGAAAAGTGTAGTGATTAAACATGATCAACACTGAAACTGGAGCCTTGTCAGCACTGGTCAACTGGTCCTTTGGTTAATCGTTTAAGACGTCTGTGAAAAGTGAACACACAAATAAAAATGAATTAGTACTTTGCATCTCTAACATTTACATATTCCAATAGTTTGGCAGCTTTTGTCAAAAACACTTATAGCAAAGTCAGGGCCAGAGTGCACTTCCTCTTGCAGTTATTGGCTGGGAAACACTAGAGGTATGGAGAGAACCATTTCTCACATTGTTTGTGAATGCAGGGACCATGATCCACATCCACGCAACAATTTACAAATGTGTTTTTCTATCCACAAATACAGAACTTACTCCCTACACCTGACTTATAAGTTATCATTTGAATAAACGTACTATGATTTGTACAAAGTAATGTAAAAATCCATCATACTTTGCATATGTATTTGTCATTAAATGTAATTTCTAAATCTGCGTGTGAAGTGTTGAATCCGCATTTGTGGATCATCCATTCATCTGAGCTTCAACTGACGTCATTTTGAGACATTCTTTTCACAAATAGGACTTGGTCCGCACAAATTTCCTGCCTGATAAAATCAGTTTAAAAAAAAGTCAACTTTTCATTGCTGATAAGGTAACACCTCTGACACACCCACCAAATGAGAGAAGACGTAGGCTGCGGTCGGATAGTCAAAAAATATATGTCCTATGTCCTTTCCTAACCACTTTTCCTTGACCTTGATGGAAAATGCCATGAGGTCAAGGAAACATGTAAAGCAGACCCGCTGGCTACATTAGCATTTGGCACAACAGAGAAAGGAAATAATGATGATAAATAATGGAATGAAATGTAAACCTGTGTCAATGTAAATACATATCACTGCAACAATTGGATATGGGTTGTTGATAGCAGGAAGGATGCTATCTGAGGGGAAGGGGTTCACATGCTAATGGTTCAGGTCTCAGTGAGTACACAGCCAGGGGTATGGGTTACAGAATCAGATGGGACTAAATTCATGTCTGTTATAATAGTAGAATAGCAATATTTGGTTCCATCAGTCCCCCATATGAGCATTTCTATGCTCACACAAGAATTACCATGTAATATCCAATTACAACAGGAAAACATCAATATACGGTTCCATCAGTCCCCCATATGAGCATTTCTATGTTCACACAAGAACTACTATGTAAACAACCCCCACCCATATGGAGATTCCTTTTGCCATGTATGTCTAACTGGATGGGCAGACTCTACCATAACAAGAAGTGCTGAATCAGGAACATTTTCCAGAGTGGTCTTCCAAGCACGTGGATGGAAGGTGGAAGTGTACGGGTGACCAAGAGCCATGTATCCATATTGATCATAGGTTTGTCAATAGTCATTCACTTTAGTGTGGATATGTGTATCTCTGGGGGAGGGTGGACAGTCCGTCACCTAAGCGGTCGGTAGGTCCGTTAAGTAGCAAGAGGTGATGCTGCTGTGTCATCAGTAATTGACGTCTCTTAAAAGTGATGAGTCATTTCTCATGTATGTTTGTCCTTGATTCCTCCATCCTCCTTGCATTCCTTCCTCGTTTCCTTCATGTTTTTATATAGGTAATTATTTGAGCTCAGTTTCCAATAAAAACACCCCAAATTGGCAAATTGTTGCAAAGTGTTGCTTTAAGGTAGACCATGATAATGCTATAACTTCATTACTGGGTCACTACTTGGGGTGGGCCCTGCACAGATTACTGGTATACGTTAGCTGGGAGAAAAGAGAGGAGCTACACATACATTCAGTGACTTAATATCTCTTGGTTCATTGACAGTCAATAGATATGTAATTAGATTAGATTCCAGTTAGCTGCGTCTGAAACCAATATACAGTAGCTTTAGAAATTGATGGTGACAGATGAAACTAATATGGTAATCAAAAGATGTAAGTGCCAACATGCAGGTGAAAGTAGACTGCTGGTAAACAAGTGAATATGACACTGATCAATTACTAAAAAATACCACAGATAAAACTCACCTCTGCCTCCAGTCGTCTCCTTTCCATTTCTGGAAGCATCGGCAGTGCAGAAGACAGCTTTGCTTTGGTCAAGTTCAGTTCCTTCTTTACCTCCGCCAATTCTCCCTCAGCCTGTAAAGACATGATACAGAGACCCGAGAGTTGGAAGGAGCATTTCAGCCTATTTCAGCCTATTTCAGCCTGTGTGACCAGTTCATCTTTTAGGCCCCCTTCCCCCAATTATACATTATGTTATTAGAAGAACACAAAATGATCTTTTGTTGTTTAAAATAGTTCTAAACGCAACACTTAATTCCTTATAGCGTACGGTTATATTTCTTTTAGCAAGTTTGGCAGCTACTCAGAATGTTTAAGGCCATATATTACAGAATATTTGCACATCCCTGAAGGCGAACGTTACGGTATCAATTGTCTTCTTTTTCTGTCCTGTGAGCCGTGCTTATTGGGCTACGTAGATTCACTCCACTGATTCTAAACTATCACCTATCCATACAAAAAATGTGTATGTAAATCATTTATACATTATTTTATATTCATATGCAACAAATTGGTGGTTTCATGGAAAGGTAATCCTAAGCAAAAAGACTCACCAGTATTTTTATAAATTATTTACATACACATTTTTTATATTTATATGCAACAAATTGGTGGTTTCATCGAAAGGTCATCCTAAGGGAAAGCAACACTCACCAGTTTTCGGGGCATTTTGGGAGAATTGTCATGCTGTTATTTTGACAATACACGGATCCTGACATGCAAACTACAGGAACTATAACGTTACGCCAACATCTGAATCAGCGTGAAGCGAATTTATTTTATTTAAAAATTAAAACCTACTGTTGCAATTGTACCTCACGTTATTCCCCACTGTGCATTTCAATATGCATAATCAATTCCAAGATAATAAGCATTATTATAATTATAATGGTTCTTATCACCCTTTCACGTAATCTTTTTTCTTCTTCAGCCATCCCCTTCCACATATTAGCTTTCTTCTCGGATTCGTCCACCTTCTCCTGTAAAGCTGTCATCTTTGCTTTCAACACACCTAGAGCCATCTTAATAGACGTGCTGCTAGAATGACCACGAAGCTCAGAGGTATGTCTCCCTAGCTTTGTTTTCGCAGTGGTTGAAAACTTTCTGGACGTTATAGTCAGGGCGGTATAAAAAAAAATAATAATGGCGAACTATATGGCAAGCCGTTTCAACATTTAAAAGCTAGACTGACTATAAATTGAAGATATCAATAATTCAATTATTCCAGTCAGAAAGAAAATGTCAATGACATTATTTCTATTCAAAATTGTCATTTCAGATATCCAGAACGTCAATCTTCTTAGGACAAATTACTTTTGCTTTTCATGTATATTGGGCTTGCGATTTCAGACATCCACAGTAGCATTTTTCATATCCACAACGAACATTCTGGATATCTGCAATAGAGTTCTTACTAGGAAAAAACAATGACTGTAACATGGCGTGGCGTCATGCACTTACATGACACTTACATTCATGAACACAAGTCGGTTGGCCATATTGGCAAAGTTGCAGCCAGTCTGCGTAGTAAACAGAAAATTGGACAGGTCTGCCCAGAACTGACCATATTTGGTGAAATCTCCGCTGTTTTCTTTCGCTAACTTCACTTTTGACTGAGCGTAAGCTGTCCATGCTCTTTACAGTGATTGGAAAACACTGCCACTTCAGATATCTACAATCCAGTTGTTACTAGTCATAATTAAAAAAAATTAGACATCCGAAGATGGCATAATGAAAAAACCATCCCAGATATCCCTAATGTCATTTTGAAGATCCAAAATACATTGTGACTAATACAAATGTAATTCCGGATATCCTAAATTGATATTTGGGAAGGGTAGGACTTCATAACACCAAAAGTTATGACTACCATTGACTATCCACAATTATGTTGTGAATATCCATAATAGCCCAAATCTCCAAGCCCAAATTATATATCATTATTAGTCAGAATGGCAGACATCCACAATCACATTCTAACTAGTAGAAATTGTATTTCAAGGTATCTAAAACTTTATTTTTCCTAGTCAATATCCTTAAATTAAAACGGCTTGTCACAAAAAGCCCCCCCCCCCCCCCCCACGAAGCAAACAGGAAATGGCTTAGATGCTCGGTTGTGCTGTTTGATTTGTGTAATTTTTCACATTAGTCTTGATTCGGTTTTTTGTAGATCTTTAATTAGTAAATCTTTAATGTATGATCTTCTTCTTCTGATCATTTATTCCAATTTGGTGCATTCACAGATACAACTGAAAGTTGAACTTTATTTTTGGAAACAAGTGCTGTGAGCAGCAGATGAAGTTAAAATGTGTTTTAGGAGATAAAAGGAGCGGCATTTGATGAAAAGATCCCTTTGACAACTATTAAACATGTGGGTGGATCTATTCTGTTTTGGGATGTTATAGTAGCCAATTGCACAGGAAACATCATATAAATGAAGGGAATTTAGGGTCCTCTAAATATCAGCAAATTCAGAATACAAATGTCACACATTAAGACAAGAAGCTGAAGCCTACAAGCTGTTGGCCTCTACAACTGGACAATGTTTCGAGTTATACCCCAAAGCACATAACAAAACAGCCAAAGAAAAGCAAACAGTAGCTTTTGGAATGGCCTGCAGTCCCCAAACTTAACAGCATAATTGAAAATATGGAGGTAAATGATGTGCATGCAAGACACCCTAAATGCTGAAGTGCTCTGCAGTGAATCATCTGAGTAGATACAAATTCATTTTAGCTGCCTACTAAAACAATTAGCAAGCTGTGATATCTGCCAAAGGAATGTCACTACGTAAGTCCTGACTTAGTATGGTGCCCACAGTTTTGCACATGCCACACTTACTGTTAGTTTTGTATTGTATTTTTTAAGTTAAAAAGTAACACAGCATTATAATTTGAAGGAATGTTTCTTCGCTGCAGGGGTTCTATTGACTTCTTTTCACGTCAAAAGTGAAAGCCATTCCCACAGAGTCGCCCAAACCTTTGCATACAACTGTACATATAAATGCGCTGTAAACAGGCTACTTATAGTCTGCATATTCGTCTCTCTTCCTCTACATGTCTTCTGATCGACACAAGGCCAACAGAGCTTGTTGCAGGTCCCCTTTAAACTCTTTCTGCAAAGTAAAGAAGAGATCAGGTCAGTAATGGTCAGTGTAAAAAAGAAATTGAAACAATAATGGTCAGCCATTTCCCCTTTTTCTGATGTGGGTTTAAAAGAGTGAGGCCAGACAGGATTTTACACTCTTAACCTCAGACATTCAATTTCAGGTTTGGTGCACCAATCCAACGTCCACAATGACACACGGTATTTAAAGTGGGTGAGAGAGAGAGAGAGACACCTGAATTGTGGAGTACAGAGAAGTGTTGGTGAGTTTTCTGAACTCTCTCCTCACACAAAGTAAGTCTTCCTCACTGCGGCCCACCATTATTCCACGCACTATGGTGCTTTTCTGCAAAAACAAAGCAGAGACCCACACAATGTATCTAAAATATTCTGACATTGGCCCAATTACATTAACTATGAAATTTTCCTTTATAAACTCTAGCTGACCTTCATGGAACCATGCAGACGCTGAGCCAGATACAGTGGAGTGTTCTGGATGCAACCCACTGGTGAAACACACAGGAGGAGGGATGAGATTCAATTAAATAAATCACACCCAGATACACACACACACTCACACACAGAGTTTGATTCACATACCTAGTGTTCGCAGACCAAGTTTGAAATCTCCTGAGAAGTGATTCTGGACCATTTTCTCCATAGTCTCTCCTTTTAGCATTTCCAGTCTTAGGAACACTGAGTGAAATGGCATACAAAGAACAACGACAGTGAGAGGTGGAGGAATGTATATGTGTAGTTGTAAGAAAAAACCTAAGGCTGATCAGGCAGCCTACCTCTGTTGAGATGGTCTGGGCCTCGTGTTGTTAATATCTGTATCCATGGAGCTGAATCCGTTTTTTTACCACTTATGGCTGCAGCAAGGGTCTTCACACACATACACGCACACGGACACACACACAGATTGGAGAAAAATTGAAAGATTACTACCTTTCTGCCTTTTTGTCAGAAGAGTACTATGATAAGTTGCAGGGAGGTCAGGCATACCTTTACATCCTCATCAATCAAGTGAATGTCTATCAATCCTTTTGTGTTTCTTTCCTCTTTCTACATGAGAGAAAACAGCACACATCTGTAAGGTACAATCCAGTGCACAACTGGGAAAACAAAGTACATTGAAATACCAGAAGACATAAAGCAATACAATACCATCACAAGGGCCATGACAAGCTTGCTAAAATCTTTGCTGGTCTCACTCTCCAAGTCATTCTCCAGATAACGTCCAAATGCTTTTTAAACAGATCACACAGACAACTTGTCAACAGATCATGTTTAAAGCTAAATTCTTCCCAATTCTCTCAAAACTGTTGAGGAATAATCTCCATAATAGTGATAGTTGTTTAATATAATATGTAAACTTACCTTGGCACCCCATTTATATCTACTTCTACAATATTATTCACTTATAAATTCACCAATGTATCTTTAAAGTTTTACATTTTATCTTTAGATTTGTCTATGTGTTTCCTAATTGGTGTGCACCCCCCGGCTCCCCGTCTCTTCTCTCTTACCTAGCTTGTAAGCCACCATGATGTCCTTTAGCTGCTGTCCTGTTCTGCTGCACAGGACCTCCAGTAGGCCCTCCTCGTCAGTGCCCATACCCTGCAAGCCATCAGAGGAACAAAATGAGCAACATACAATGTGAACTACATCTACCCAAAACTACATTGCATTCTACGACTCCACCTTCTTGTGCCCTGTAAAACATGTCATTATTTTAGTTACAGAATTTCTGCTTGGGTGATGCACCCTTGAGCAAAGTATTAACCTCAAGTGAAAAAAAATTGCATTTCATCCCGACCAGGAACCACTGCAACACCACAGTTATTCATCCATCAGACAAAGCAAACACAAAACAGTCTCTATTATTATGCAAATTCCCTGCATATGAAGCATTTGATAATACATAACATTAGGAGTTATTAGCTTCTGTGTAAGGATACTTGATTTAAAAGAATGCTTTATAGCTGTAATCATATGCTGTTCTCAAGCAAGACAAAGGATGTTCTAGTGATCAGTGTTAGTCTAGATACCGCAAAAGATGCTAATGACTAATAAAAGTCACATGGTACCATGAAGAAGTATATCATTTCCAGTCCTTTACTTCAGCTCTAAGCTAAACTTCTGCATATTGATAGATCTGTGAATATTTTGCCTCCAGGGAAGGTTGTTTTGCTGAAGTGTGGAAAAGTGCTTGAGTTTCTGACTGGCCTGTGCTTGTTCAGTCTCTGACAGAATAATTAGTTTCAGTTTGGATATCACTGAAACACTGCAGGAGCATAGACAACATGGTGGACAGATCCCACTTGAACACTAGTTCAGTTCACTTCTCTGTTTTTTGCTCATATCCCTGGTGTCCCCCTACCTCCATTGTCTGACGAAGGCGGTGGGCATCAAACTGAGCTGGGGTCATAATCAGAGCCAACATCAGGTCCTCTAGGGGTCCTGAAAGTGCTTTTTTCAGAACTGAGCTCAGGTCCTAGCAAGAGGGTCAAGATGTGATCAGAATACAGTAGATTTAATATTTTCACTGCAGCATACCAAAATGGGGAATGTGGAACTGCTCTCTTTGAGTGGGGATTAATGTTAAATTTAAAAGTAGAGTAAACGTGGACACTTTAGTACGCTTGGTACACTTTTGGTACCTTCTGGGAAACTTGTTGGAAGGCTTCGGCAACTTTTTGCCTCTGGGCATTATTTCGATTGGTCAGGATCCTCACCAAAGTGGCCACATCTGTTGGAAAGGCATTTGTTTTTTATTAAAAAAAACCCATCCCAAATGCTTACATGGCCAAATTCAGTATTCACACAGGAATAATTTACCACGCAATATGAGGATACAGTATTGTGAAAAAGCACCTTTTTTAACCAAGGCTGTTTGAAGGTCACGGGCATCCACATCAGGACTAAAGTCAGGGAAAGGACGGACAGTACCCAGGGTCCCCCACCACATTTCCTGCAACCACAGAGGAAACATGAAGGTACTGTTTGAATAGACATAGCCGGGCTAGGCAGCAGAACACAGTGATGTAGAGAACGGATGGGTTCTAATGAAAGAAGTGCATGATGGTCAACTTACATTCCCTGGGATTTTTTCGATGTCCATTCTTTTCAGTTTCTTTTGTGTTCTTCTCGGTTATAATGGAGGAAAGGAAGCTCACTTTTTAAGAAAACAGTAGTGCTGGAGTTACTAAATCAATATGTCACTTAGGACTGTGGAATATGTGTGAAAAATACTTCTGACATGTTTTCATAAATAAACATATCAAGGCTTTCACTTTACTGCCACCTACTGTGTAAAACGACCAGCAACAGTATAACTTGCCAATAAGTAATGCAAACTCATTTTGTTTTGAAAACAAACTACTAGGTATGTGTTCCGTATTTTGACAAGTCTTGTCAAGTTTAGGTCCGTTCCTCGAATATCTGTGGTTCCGATAGATCCGCTGTTGTCTGCTCACTATTCTAAGATACATAATCCTCTATATTCCTCTCACGATACATAATTTTAAACAATTAATCATGTGATTTAAAGCCTTGGTTTCTTTTAAATAGTCTGGAATGTTCCAATAGCAACAACCAATGTTTCTTTATATTAACCTATAGACAGTATGTCGACAATGCATTAAGACATAACGTCAACGGTAAATTGTCCATATATTTCAACGGCGTATACCTCAAATGTGTCCTTCCTTAGATGTCCAAACCGAGAATTCATACTCGTTTTCATTACGTTTTTTTTTCACACAATTTAGCCCTACCAAACTCACCTTGTTTTTCAGCTCCTCTCTTGGAAACCAACCAGATAGAGGACTAGACGTCTGTCACTGATGAACAGTTACGGAACTTACGTTTAACTCCTAACATAAGGGCGTGTTATGGATTCCCGTCGTCAAAAATTCCAACTGGCTTATCCCAGTGGACTTATCTCAACTACAGGATGGGCTGAACACACACTCAAACACCCCTCCCTCGTCGACTTCACTGCTTGCTCAATACCTTTATCCAGGAGATCAAAGACCAAAGACGGACAAAAGAAATTCCATGCATAGTCACATAGACACAGGTGAATTCTGTTTTCTCTTTATTATTATTATTTTAATTGAAAAGTGAGTTTAGGTAGCCTGGTTCTTTTGACAAATACCCTTTTGAATAAAAGTTTTCATATTTCCAACATAAAAAGGACTTTTAAGTCTGACTTGGTGCTGTGGTGCATGCAAGGGAAATGCCAGACAAGACAAATAATTTAAGCAATATTTATGAACAAGACATAAGAGCAAAGTTTGTAAGTCGATAAAAACAAAAATAAAAACAATAAAATTACATCACAGTTTAAAAATTCCACAAAATCTTTTTCCCCATGACAATTCAAATTTTTATACAGACAAAGACTTATATATAATATAATATAGAGTGGGAAACACTACTGTAGTTTCTCTTTTTTTGTATGCCATAAAGTAAGCATCTTACAAATACACTACTGTTGTGTCATCTCTACACTAGTAATTTCCAGTATAACAATGTCAAACATTTGACAGAACATTTAATTAGGGACATTCTGTTTACACGTATCCTCTTGACAAATTTGGTCTGGTTTTAAGACAGAGGATAACAGACTGGTTTCTCCAACAGTAGAAGAGACCAGGTTCTCACGTCAAAAATGAACAGTTTAAAAATACAGCGGAGCACCAACCTGCTACACTGACACAACACTAGTTAATGTTGAGGTTTGACATCAGCGCTTCAGATCTACTGTACACACTGAAATCAGTCAAGTTGGTTACGTCAAGTTTTCCTTGTGAAATTACTCCATTGCTTTTTTTTCCTCGTTGAAGACATGGCAATCGACTTTGGTTTATCTTAAGAACCCACACTCTGAATAGGTCTCTCCTTCATTTGAAAACCAAAGTCATTGCCCCTCCTATGACCTCCTCTTCAGATACAAATAACTGAAATATTTTGGTCATTGAAAAGCAAAGGAATTGTTTTCAAGTGTTTGTGGTTAAGAGGAGCTGGCGCCAGGAGTGGCCCCACATGAGATCTGGCATTTATATACAGTCCACTGCAGCATAAAGCTTCATTCCTGCATCCATGATGATTATTATGTCCACCACAGGCCAAATCCTACCCAGGAAGGGGTATTGACTCTTCACATAAAAACACTGCTGGGTAATGTTATCTAATGATTACATGAAGAGGACCTTTAAGTTCTGATGATTTTTTCCATCAGATGTCTAGCTGGATAGGAAATGTCTCCTTTACAAATTTCCCCCAAAATACATCCCTCTTTCCTTAAAGAAAACAGCAGTGAAAACATGGTGAAGATAAATTCATGGAATACGACGGAAGTCTGCTTTTAGACATCAAGAAATAACATGTTAATTAATAACGAACCAAAACACAACAAGTCAGCTATATTATACGATAGCATAGTGAGATACATAACATACATGGTTCCAGAATGGATAAAGCCATAGATACATTGATAGAGTCCTTTAGATATTTTGTATGGCGGTTGAGACTAGGTCCAGCCCTTGCGTCACCTCCATGGCTTTGAGGATCTGGGACTAACGTTAACTCTGAGACTCCCCAGGATTTCCCTCTGATTCCCGGGCCTCTGGTCCACATTCACTCTCCTCAGGAATGTCTTGAAGATCTGTGGAGTTGCACAGGACATATTGTTTTAATTAAAACACATGCTAACATATTATATAGCCAGGCACATCCCACCCTTGCCATTCAAACATATCTGTATCTCTGCGATGCTTTAGCGTCTCTAGGTGTGGTAGCTGTCTACAGTATGTACAGCTAGCTGTAGTGTCTTGCAATGCTTTCTTTGTTTGCTTTGGAGAAGAGAAACAGAAACGGTTAAACATTGGCAGAGTAATGTTGCCCACCCACTTAACATACAGAGGGCATAGTCACCGTGAACATTAGTATTTACTGCTCTAACACACCTTAGCTATAATCAGTGATACGTGAGGGTTGAAAGGTCACAAGAAGAGAATGAAAGCTGTTTGAAATTCAGCTGTGGATACATCAGCCTGCTTGTGGGTGGAGGAGACACTAAAACATTCACAATGGCTACCAAGGAATGTGGAAATGGGTTTTCTGGGAATTGTATTGTAGGTGGATGGTGGGAATATCATATATTGCACCATGATAAGAAGAGGCATAAAACATTTGTTTCTTGGACAGAATGCAGGTAGCTGTAGCAGTTGTAAGACTGTGGAAGAGTTACAGTGTAGCATCAAGTGCAGTGATGAGACATCCAAGGTTTTGCTAACCTCGGGGACTGTCAGACCGGGACGTGATCTGTATCTCCTCGTCCTCATCCTCGGAGTTCTCGTCATCCTCACTGCCCTCCTGAAGGCCGTCTAGCTGGTCGATGGGTTCCTGGGAGGCAAGCGGAGCGAGAGGGGCAGCATCTCCATTGCTGCTTCGTCGCTGGGTTGGAGCCTTGAGGCACACAAGGTCAAAAAGTCAAAGGTTACTAATGTCAATTGATGCAGATATCTCAGGCCTCATGCACAGATATGCCTAAAGGTGGTGATTATTGGTTAATTATCTTTGATCAAGCTATCTACATGGACTTAATTACATCGATTGAAACCATGCAATTGGAAATTGACCAAAATGGTTCTGATTATCATCCTTTACACACAGACACACACATACTGACAAATAAACACACACAGACAGACTAACACACACACACACACACACACACACACACACACACACACACACACACACTCTCTACTTTAAACCCAGTCTTTTGTAAGTGAAATTAAGTGTAAGTGAAAAGTGAAAAAAGACAAATATTGCAGCACAAATAGACTCTACCCTATCCCTCCACTCACACTCACACACACACACACACACACACACACACACACACACACACACACACACACATTCTTCAAATACTCCTGAAGTTCCCATGCCTCACCGTCTGTGGCGTTGTGGCTTCTGTCTCGTGCTGTCCTGTGACAACGGTGGCCGCTGCCCCATCCTGCGTGTCCCGGAGCTTCTGCTCCAGCTCGGCGCGGACCTTCTCGCTGTCCTTCAGCTTGGCTTCGGCTGAGCGCAGCCGCCCCACCTCCTCCTGCAGCATGCTGTTCTGCCGCTGGAGCAGGGCAAAGTCGCCACCAGAGGCGCTGCTGGACCCCGACCCAGGGCTGCTGGCGTCCATCCCGGTATCGCGAGACATGGAGCGGCTGAGCCGTGACGGCGGGCAGCCTGGCAGGGGCACCGGGGTGGTTGGGGTGGAGGTGGGCATGGAGCCTTCACGTAAGCAGAGCTCCAAGATGGAGTCCTGTCGGATGACTGCAGCCTGAGAGGGAGGAGGGGTGCAGGGAGGAGAGTGAGAAGGACAAGGAAGGTAAACTGTTGTGAATGTAGCCCTAATGAATCTAATGGTAGCCCTAATGGTCTTCCATATAAACAAATCACCTACATATTGCTGTTATTGAGTTGTTATGGTCGTTTAATTGGCTTATCTAAAGTTACCATTGAGAATGTAAAAAAACTGTATGATGGATTACTATTACATAAAGCATTTTTGTTATGGTTGTTATTCGCAGGAAGATGTACACAAGTTTGGCTCTGGGTGATGTCTTAGTCTCTCACCTGTAGTGTGTGTAGCTGCGTGCTTAGGTTTACCAGTCTTTGGCATACCTCCTGAAAGCCCAAAAAAGCCAAGTTAGAGTGAAACACAGCAGAGTGAAACCGCATTGATCCCTATGTTTTTGGATATTGAAAAGTTCTGAGAACTGAGATAGAAATCAGTTGTTTTTACTTATTTCACAAATGTTTAGTTAGCTCTAACTAGCCCTTCCACCAGAAAGTTCACTATGGCAGCAATTCTATTTCTGGTATTTAATTTCTAAGAGCAACATAAGTGTGTAGTTTCTCCAGGTGATCCAAATTGTAATCCAGTGATTTAAATTTGCATCTGCATGCTGGACATCAGGAGGACTTACCTCATTGGGTGTCCTGTTGTGCAGCTGGTTACCATTTCTGTCCTGCTGCAATAAACACACAGAGACATTAAAACCCCACAGGCAATGTTTACCCATGTACAAAATGAGTCTCTGAATGCAGAGCAAACTGTATGGTTAAGGTCATACCTTTGCGCTGTTCACATCATGTGTGCCATTGACTGAAATTGTCTCTCCATCTGAATAACACATTAGGGGAGAGGCATGTTAATAAAATACAAAATCCATTTGTCTATATGAACATCCATTCTTCTTGGTTCTATTCCTACAGAGGCAAGGCCGGGGACTTACTGCTCACTGGCGCCCCTGTGTGGTTCGGTTCACCATTGGAACTGCTTGAGTGAGGGAGCTCAATGGTAGAGCCTAGCAGCAACTCGCTCAATCTATCCACTGATAGGGAAACGACAAGAGGGAGGGAAGGAGAGGGTGTCAGAAAAATTCCACAAAATACACAAGCCATGTATTACTACACCTGCATTCAATGAGAGATCAAACATGTCTATTTTTTCCACTTCACAAGTCACATTTAATCTGCCAATAGTAAAATAATCTGAATGGTGTATTTTAGATTTAAAAGACAATAATGTTTGAGGATATCGTGGATCAGTATGTTCTTTTCACACTAACAGGCTTGCCTATTTCATGTTTGATGTGAACCTTAAACAAATAGCCTTTACAAATAAACCTACCACAGTTTGCTAAGAACGACAGATCTCTAATGAAAAAAATTCAAATATTTACTTTAGTCGGTCACCAGGATACTATAACTAAGCTCTTCATATTTATGTTACCAGGGTAACAAGGTGAGTTGCTCAGGGATATTATCACACCAGCGTACGATAGGAAGGAGATCTATTCACCTCAACCCTTCTCTATTTGCCCCCTTCTCTATCCCTCTCTCACACCATCTCTTTAACTCTCACCCCTTTCCATCACTCTCTTCTCCTGTCTCTTACCTTCGGCAATGGCGTCAGTGAGGATCTTCTCCGCTGGTGGCGCGTGGGGTGTGTCCGCCCTGAAGAGGTTTCTGTTGTTGTTGGGGACCGTGACCTCCTGGGTGCTGGTGACCTCGGCCAGGTCACCGAAGAGGGTCACCCGCTCCTGCAGGAGCTCCAACACCTCACGGTCTTTCTGCTGGATGTCAGCTGTTACAGAGGGACAGGGAAAAGAGAGAGAGGGAAATTCAGTACGTGTATAAAGAGGAACACAATTCTGTTTAAAAGTTGATCTATTTGAACTGTTTCCTACATTTTCAGAGAGACGAAGAGCAAGAGAGAGAGAGAAAATGCCTTAATTTGAGGGTGGAAATAGTCCATACATCTGAATGTAATACTAACCAGCCAGCATGCTCTCATTCACTTTCATTCATTTCTGGGTATTCCAAATTTAAGTGAATGAGTGTCTTAGGCAGTTTGTTTATTTTAGCAAGGGGAACACTAGGGCGTGCTGCCTCTAATCACAAGAACAATGCAAGTTTCATCTTTGAGTGTGACCCAGATAATTACAGACTCAAAGGGAGAGAGAGAGAGAGAGAAAAACAGGGAACTCAGAAAGGAATTAAGAGTTGAAGAAAAAATTGAGTAGAAGGGACAAGAGCACCATACACTGCGAGGGTTTCCCAGGGCACTGACCTCTAAGCCGGCGGAGTAAAGCCTTGTCCTCCGTCTCAATGAGGGGGAAGTCCTCTCTGGACGGGCAGCTGAGAGAGAGAGAGAGAGAGAACATGTGAAATTTTGAGCACTGGGCCCGAGGGGGCTTCTGGGCTTATGTGGGTAGTGTGGGTTTAATATTGAACATCTTGGTGTCTGGTAGTGTATGCTTTTCTATGCAGTGTATGTGTGTGGTGGTATGGATACAGCGGTAGGTCTGATGCCTGTCAAATATGTGAGGCACTTCCAGTTGCAGTTTCCTTTGAAGACAACGTTTATGTCTGTGGGTGTGCACAGATGTTTGTGTGTGTGTGTGTGTGTGTGTGTCTGTGTGAGTGAGCATGACGGTGGCCAGTGCTGTGCGGTGTGTAAACCCTCCCCGACCCTGACACCTTAAGATACGTGCTAGCGAAAGATGCTAGCACCCACGGGTTTCAGCCTCCTTGCTAGCGCGGCTGTTTGAGTTGGAGTCCGGTGTGGTACTGTGCTTGTCTACACAACACAGTGTACATAACCACACTTACTCACCAGCTGACTGTCTGCTGGATGATGCGCATCCAGCTCTTCCTGACGTCTTTGGATGCGGCGTGCAGTTCGTACATCTCTGGGGGGGTGGACCCACTGATGAGGAACATGCCTCGCTCCTGATTGGCTATGTCCCTAACGATCAGATTCTGCAGCGACAGCACTGCGGGCTTATCCTGAGAACAGACAGGGGGTTTTGTCATTAGTGCTACTGTTGTTGTTGTCACAGTTACCTGATACGTGGCGGGAAAGAGAGGGGTTGTGACTCACCAGACAGGGGAAGAAGTACTTCTGGTCTTTTTCTTGCATGAACACCAGGATGTCCGTCATCAGCAGGACTTGAACATCTACCAACACAACAACAGGTTTATTAATACACTGTTATAAATGGCAAGACACACAGTGAACACACTCACGCTTTTCCTTTCCAAAAAAGATGTTTGCCAAAGGCTCAAGACAGCACACACACACACACACAAAAGGCACACTTGCAGACACACATGCCATAATATGTAAACACACTCTCACCGACACAAACGTCCCCTTCCTGATTGCATTTGCCTATGCATTTCATCGTTCGTTGACACCTTTAACCACTTCAACATCAGATAACATAAGTGACTGGCTGTAATCCTGAGAGTGTGGATATGTGCAAGTGCCTCTTAGTGACATCTTATACCTGTGTCTACAACTACAGTGTGTTTGTCTTGTCTATGCATATGTCTATATGTCTGCCTAGGTGACTGTTTTTGTTGTGGTGTGGTATATGTTAATGTCTTCAGTTGTGGGGAAGTGTTATTGAAAGCTATCTCTATGTCTCTGTAACAGTGCCTATTTTTGTTGTTAACTCTGTCTCACTGGGTCACTGGAAGTGTCCATCTATTCACTACACTTGCACCTATCTCTGTATCCTGTCACCTTCCTCTGCCCAAGGCATTCCTCTGTGTTTCAGCATATACCTAATGATCCCTGTGCCCTCTGCTTATTGCTCATGCTTGTGTTCATGTCTCTTCAAGTCTCTTCGTCCCCTGAGCTCATCCCCCAAGTGTTACCTTTGAGCCGCGAGTTGGCCGTCTTCCACAGCAGCGTGCCCTCGTGCACCAGCCTGCGCCGGAGCAGCTCACTGCCGCGGAACACACCGCCGCCCCGCACCTCGGTTTCGGCACGGGGGTCCAGCCGGGCGCGGATCTCCTGCAACCGCTGCGTTTGCTCCAGCTCCTGCACCTGCTGGTCCACCGAGCTGAGCAGCTCCCGCAGCAGCGTCAGCCCCTGTGCCAGTGACTCCGACTCCTCCTCACTCCCTGTAGAGACGCAGTGGGACAGCACAGGGGTTACTTACTGTACTACTGCTATTTTATTATGCCTGTGATGTGACATGACTTGGTATGTCTGTGTTTTTAGGATACTGTGCTTTGGTTATTCGGTAATTCGGTAACATTTACTTCACTTAACAGAAATAGAGAGGCGTGGAGGTGATGAGTGGTACAGGAAAGATAGAGAGGAGAGACAGGATGCTTCGGTAGTATTAACACAAAATAAAAAACGACTGCCCAAAGTCTGTAGGAGGTAAACAAAGCATTTGATCTTGCAACGTATTTACATGAAGTCAAGCCGGGAAATACTTAAGCGATTTGAATGCACAATCTGTCACACTTCTTTAGCTGCTAAGAGCTCAGCAAGACCCTTGTTTACCTTTTGTGTTGTCCAGGATACGCTGAATGAGGACTGGGTACTTGGTGATGCGCTGTGTGACCAGCAGGATGCATTCTTGGACACCATGGCGACGCAACAGGGGTCCCCTGCTAATCCGCTGTAGAGGAAAGGAATCGCAGTAGAACCGGCCATGAGTGATGATGTCATAGGTTTCATCCATACACACATTACACAGAGTTTCTGTACTTCATTCAATCATTCACTTCATTTGCTTGTTCATCATGTACGCGTAACAGAAAAAGGGTGTAGAATGGTGTGAATTTCATGAACACACATACAGAAATCCTCAACTTTCCCAATTTCAAATATTATAGTTACACATCAGATACCAGACACCAGATACAGTGATGAGGTGAGATTTAATTTACATTTAGTCATTTAGCAGACGCTTTTATCCAAAGCGACGTACAAAGGACAAAACAATCAAGCTACGAGCAACAGAGACCTAGTGAAACAATAAATACTACTTTACATAAGGAATAAAAAGTGCAGGAATGTAACGACTGTGTGTGCGAGTTAAGCTCTAGTTAGAGGAGATAGCATTAGAGGAAAGATAAGGAGAGGTAGAGGAAGGAAGAGGAAGGGAGAGGAAGTACAAGTTAGGAAAGGAGGTGCTGGGTCTTCAAGAGCTTCACACCATTGTGTGTCTCTGTTACGGGTGTTTTACTCCTTCATCTCTCCCTCCTCTGTCTCTCACCCGTATGAACTGCTGGAATCTCTTGTCTCTGGCCAGGAGCTCCTTGTAGAGTTTGACAGCCTTTAGGTGGCGACTGCAGAACTCAGCATAGGACTTCCTCATTTCATCAGCATATTGGCCTGAGAACTGCAAGGGAACGCAGAGGAACAAAAGTGTGTGTGAGCGTGTGAGAGAATGCAGGCGTGTGTTGACCTGGGTGCTATGTGTTCGTGACTGTGAATATTATAATGTCTTTGCAAGTATTGTGTAGTTATTACTGATGGTTGTCATGTGTGCCAGCTCCTCCCTTCTTAAGCTTTTAATAGAATTCCTAGGTGTGTTTCTTTATGGTGTTAATCCATGTTTCCTTGTTCCACCAGTATGACTACGACATAATTCATAATGATGATGTGTGTGTGTGTGTGTGTGTGCCTGTGTGAGTGTGTTAGTGTTATTCCCCCTCTCTACCTGTTCCAACAGCACGTCTCCCAGCTGGTGGATGGTGAAGTTGGTGCTGCTGCCGGGGGCCAGGCTGTGGTTCTTCCTCATGAGCAGCTGTGAGACGAAGCGCTGGTGCAGGTCCAGCAGCCGGTCCAGGCAGGGGAAGATGGCATGCACCACGCCCGGCTCCAGCATCAGCTCCTCCAGCATGCCCCGCCGGAACAGCTCCATGATCCGCAGCGTCCGCACATGGTGCAGCTCTGTCTGGATCAGCTCTGGGAGGAGGAAGAGAGGTGAGAGAGGGTGAGAGAGAGAGAGAGAGAGAAAGCAAAATATGGAGAGGGAAGGGTTAGGTGAAGGGAGAGAGGGAGGAGGACATTCCACTTAGGACTGAATTATGATCAAATATGGCTCAACATCCCATAACTCTCTCCAGGGTCCAGGGTCAGGGTGACCAGGGTCATTTATAAAAACAGAGGGGAAGGATTAGGATAGATAGACACAGGGAAGACGGGAGTCAGAGGTGGTAGTCAGGGCTCACCGTAGATGACGTCCTGACGCTTGATAATATCTTTGCGGTGCGTCTGCAGGTAGGAGGAGTCGACGGCCATGCTCCAGGAGTCACCCACAAAGTCACGGCCCTCCTTCGCCAGTTCCTCCAGCACAGACGCGTAGTACGTCTCACCTGGGAGGGTCAGGAGAGGGGAGGATTGGAGAGAGCAGCTTTAACCTTCCCAACACATCATCTCTTACATTGAGTTGTCTTCACCCTCTCTCCATTTGTATCACATTCCCAGGATCTTTCTCTCTCCCAATTCACCTCTTTCAACTCCATCCTTCATCTCACTCCATCCCATCTTCCACCTAATTAATGAGTTTATGAATGCTTCCCTCTCTCTCTCTGTGCCTGTCTTACCCTCATCGTTCAGCGACTCCATGGACATGGCTCTGTTCCTGAAGTTCAGAGAGTCTGTGGACTGAGACAGGATCCTCCGCAGGCCCAGTGGGGAGTCATCATTCAAGTTCCTACACACACACACACACACACATAGATTTAAATCCAAAACGGTAATATTGTGCTGACACACACCTAGTCAAAGCAACGCTCCCTTCCTTATCTTCCATTTAATCATGATTGCTATTCATTGGAACTACGAGGAAAGCCCTTCCTTATGAGTTTCATCAGCATTCCTTTGGTGAGGAAGAGTGTAAGGGCGAGAAGAGAATGTATTGGTCAGCTGAACTGTGGCCAGTGGACTCACCCTGCGATGTTATTGGTGGAGACACTCTTGGAGAGTGAGAGTCCGGAGCGGACCCGTCGGGCTCCAAGCAGAGACTGCCTAATGCTTTCTGAGGGGTAGATGGCTGAGCTGGGCCTCTCCTTCATCATGGGAGCTGGAGAGGGACACAAATATGACTCGCTCGATTAACAATGACACCACAATTAGAACCACATCAGTCATCAATCCAGCAGCTATTATCAAGCAGCTGCACCACTGAATGTCTCTTGTTTTGTACAGATACAGATGATATTCTCACAGGTGCACAAATGGTCGGTTGTGAATGTCTGACAGGGCCAGTGATGTTTGCTGATGACACATATAGATAACAATGAAAGCCGCAAGCCAATAAAGACTAACTTATTTCTTTAGAAGGTAGTAAAGTCAACACAGGCTTTTCCTGTTCACTGATGAAATGGAACTGTCCAAACCCTCATCTGCTGGCAGGACTTCCCTGGAACATGGACCAGTTCCACCAGTTCCACAGCAGTGACAACAATACTAAACACTACTAAGTGAGACTCTACAAACTAAAAAACACAATAGACCGACACTGGCTGACAGTAGTGGCCTTTTATGACCAACAGGTGGTAGTGTAGAGTCTAACTGGCATGTACAGTTAACTACATAAACCTCTTGAGAGAGAGGAGAGAAAAAGAGCAGAGGGAAAACAGGGTGAAGGAGGAACACTCACTTTTGGAGCGCAGGGCGACGTTCTGGAGGGCTGAGCTGTTGCGCACCAGGGCCAACTTCTGTTGCTGTAAATAACAGGAGGAACAACAGCAGTTACCATCAATTTCAGCTACAGTAGCTGACAACATTACAGCCTAAACATGACTAAGATGTTAAATAACTGTGGCCGAACGCCCCCGAAAACCTGAACCTGTTTACGGTGATTGTGATATCCAAATTCTTTTTAAGCTTTTAAAAACATGTAGACTTAATTTGAGATAAAAAAAATAGGTGTGTAAACCAAAAACATCCATTTTTATTGTTAAGATATTTCAGCTTTATAGATGTTACAATTCCAATGAGATGTTGGACTCGGGCCCACATATACCATGTTGCCATGACACTCCACTTACCTTTTGTTTCATTTTGGCACAGTTGGGCAGTGTGTCTCGACAGCGGTTGTGGATGGTGACATTGCAGGCTGCGAAAAACAAAAGCACAGGGCAGGGCCAGTCAGCCTGCAGACTTTGGTTCCCAAAAACACCACGACCCAAACACACAAACGTATGCAAATGCAGTGGCGTTGGTTCACAGGAAGGGGACCATGCAAATTTAAGCTCTACGCCCTTTCTCAAAGAGGAAATTAATTCTATTCAACATCCTCGCTTCTGGATTAAATGTTGAACACAAAAACGTGTTTATTTGAGACCTTAGACATTCAAAAAGGGACATTCCTTGAACCTATAGGATAGTCATCTCAGTCCAAGGTTATCCTAACAAGAGCAGTGGGGAAGCAGGAGTGGAGAAGATACATACTGTTCTGTTCTATACTCTGTCTACTGATTCACTGTGTAAATAATATGACCCATGTTGATGCAAGAAAGCCAAGTGCACTCCTCCACCATCCCACAATTCCCTATTCAAACCCCCCATCCTCACCAGTATGGTATCAAATACAGCACATTAGCATGAACTGTATGGAGAGATTGGTGACGGATATCCCCACACTGCTCTTAGTGGGTTGAGTGGGTGCCTATGCTAATTCCCTGACTTATGAGTTCTTATAAGGTTCCTGGGCTAATTCTCCTCTAAGTGCCTGTGCCAGTGTTCTCCCAACAATCTGCGCTAACTAGGCCCCCCGCCCTTCACAAACGAACGCAGGGCCCCCACCCCCACCCCCTGTGGTGCTGCTGTCATCCCTCTTTCAGGAACAGCCTTCCTTTTCTGTCTGTCTCTCTCCATCTCCGACTCGCCCCCCTCCTTCACCCTCTCTTCTCCGCTGACAGCCCTCTCCATCCTCTCAGACCCCCCACTCTCATTTCTCCTCATTGTTAGATGGGCTACCCCTTCCTGTGAACTGTTTGGAAGGCAGGAAGTCCTCTTTAAACAGGGCCAAGATGAGGCAGGAGGTGAGTATATGTGTGTGTGGGGGTGGAGATGAGGTGGGTAGGGAGGTTCTGTTTGATGCCTGGTGGAACTGTGGGTTGGGGTCAAAGGAGGCGATCTGGGGAAGAGGGGGGTGAAGGAGAGAGGCCTTGTCTTTCATCCCTGCTATACAATGGCAGCATATAGCTCAGAATAGCTCATTTGTGGGTTCCTGTCTGCTCACTGTCTTGACTTTTTCATCTAAATACCTGTCAGTCAGTCATTTTTTAAATCATTTGAATGTGCTGTGGTGGGAAAGCAGGAAAATAAAGGTCATTTGAATTACATGAAGTAAATATTACTATGAATACTAAACAACACAGATAAAAAGACTTGCGCACTTTTTTTTTTACGCAAGACTTGAAATACCACCGGACCATCACCAAAGACCGGTTGTGAGCATGAATCATGAGGAAGATAACAACATGATTGCTGTGTCATGAGCTGAGTTTCTGAGGAACAGACAGATGCACTGATAAGATGACCGGGACAATGACGTCAAATCACAGGAAACACACCAACAGCTTTCAGCTTGCCTCAATCTGAATAACAACAATTATCCAGGCAGTGGTGTATAAAGTACCCAAAAGCCATACTTGAGTAAAAGTAAAGATACCTTACTGGAAAATGACTCAAGTAAAAGTAAAAGTAACCTTTTAGAATACTACTTGAGTAAAAGTCTTAAAGTATCTGATCTTTACTGTACTTAAGTATCAAAAGTAATTTTCTGACATTAAATGTACTTAAGTATTGAAAGTACAAGTACAAGTAAATGCTGTTAATAAAAAAGCAAAGGGTCAGAATTTTGAGAATTATGAAGTTTATTCCGACTAGAATGAGCATACTTATAAACTGGGCCTTATTTGAACACAATTTGAACACAATAGGAAATACTAAAGCAGCACCGAAAGTAACAACCCAGTCATACTTGAAACTGAAAAATGTTTTGTTCATCTTCAAACAAAACGTCCCTCTGCTGGTGGCATTAAATGAAGAGGTCATGGGGTTTTCTCATTTTTTGATTGAGACCTGTGTGCTTTTGCTTCGATTATTGTTGTGTCCCCTTCGTTGTTGATCTTAATGTTTTGGATATATCCTTCCACTGCATATTGCAGTCCATTTTGCCTTGATCTGGAGGATATCGCGGAGATATTACTCCAAAAAGAATCACTGACACTGACAGACAGTATAGTGCATGAACGAGTTCAAAAGATGTAGCAACAGTAACTAAGAGGACGGGGCTTTTGCGAACAGTGCGCATTAACGTGCGCTAGGACCACTGATTTGCCAAACCTGCTTGCAGTCTGTGTTCTACCCCAGTCCCCGACGTTGGTCTCGTCTTTTTTTCTAAAGATGATTTGATTTTGTAACGAGTAACGAAAGTTTCAGGGGAAATGTATCGGAGTAAAAGTATCAGTTTTCTTTGCAAAATGTAGCGAAGTAAAAGTAAAAGTAAACAGAAATATAAGTAGTAAAGTAAAGTACAGATATCCAAAAAAACGACTTAAGTACAGTAACGAAGTATTTCTACTTTGTTACTATACAACACTGTATCCAGGGTATTCAAATACTTTGCAATAACCAGGTTTTATACTCTTTAGTACTGCTACAGTTCAGGGGAGAGTTCAGTGTGTTGTGGTTGTGATGTCTGACTGCTTCAGTGCAATTCAGATAAGCTGTGATAAGACAGCAGGGACTATGTCAAACCTAGTCCATGCTCATGTGGATGTTGTGATGAGAAGCTGTGTGCAGAGCCTCTGTGCATATTTCTGTCAAACTGAGTGTGTGTGTGTGTGTGTGTGTGTGTGTGTGTTTGGATGTGTGTGTGTGTGAGCCAGTCCACAACTTTGCTCAACACAGGGATGTCTTTGTTCCCCTCCACAGCAGCCCCAGGCCAACACTTGTGAGCTCATGTGCGTGCTGACATACCCTCACACACAGACACACATGCATACACACACACACCTACTGACACACACACAGAGAGAGAGAGAGAGAGAGAGAGAAAGAGAGACAGAAAAATCACATTTTCGCTGTTTTAAAAGTCTTACACCCGAGCCATTTGAACTAAATTACACGCATGCTTCCAACGCAAGCTATAAGTGGACAAACAACCCTGCAGTATACTATTGGCGGCGTTTATTTCCTCCTAAAGATAGAATTTCCACTGCACTTAAGAGGGAAACACCCAGCTGAAGTGCATGTGCACATTTAGACCAGCTTTCATTAGAAACCTCAGAGAACCTTGGGTCCACATCAGGAACAAAGAGACTCCGCCAGTGCTCTCTCCAGAACATATAATGACAGACACACTGGTGACCTATTCTTGGCCTCAGACTCACAAACATGTAGCAAGAGAAACAGAGAGACAGAGAGAGAGCGAGAGAGAGAGAAAGAGAGAGAGAGAGAAATGCAAAGGAGAAATAAACACACACACACAGAAAGAGAGAGAGAGAAATAGTCTTTCCAATGCAGAGAAGAAACAGAGTTGAATACACAGACATACACACATACAGTGAGGAAGTGAGTGGGAGAGAGAGAGAGAGAGAGGGAGAGAGAGAGATAGAGAGAAATGCAAAGGAGAAATAAACACACACACACACAGAAAGAGAGAGAGAAAGAGAAATAGTCTTTCCAATGCAGAGAAGAAACAGAGTTGAATACAGACATACACACATACAGTGAGGAAGTGAGTGGGAGAGAGAGAGAGAGAGAGAGAGATGGAGAAAGAGAGAGAGAGATGGAGAAAGAGAGAGAGAGAGGGAGAAAGCACCTCCAACGCTAAACAAACAGGCCTTGCCCCGAATCACTAAACTAACATAACTGAGCCAGAGCTCAAACAATCACTGCCTTCACTGTGAGCTTGCTGTCTGCTCAGACACAACATAGAAACCAGACGTTGCTAATACTCCCTTTCTTCTAGACCTCATTAACCACCATTTCAGATAAGAACTGCTCTCAAAAAACAACACTAGATCTCTTAAATGCCACTTCAAGGCGCATCGACCCTATTCACTCCGGGAGAAATAGTGATGGGACTTTGTATTTATTAGGCATTGCATCTCTGCTGAAACAAGTGGGGGGGAGCGTGGATGACACAGGTGGCACAAGGAGTCCACTCTACAGCACAGGCGTGCTTGGAGCACCTAGGGCCCTCGCCATGTAACAAGCCGGTGTGACTCATGTTTAATGAGACAGAATTAACCCGAGCCATTCAGAGGCACAGCCATCACCAAAGCCCGGGGGACTCCTTTCCTAAAAAGCTGCTCTCATGAATCTCAGCCTCAAGTGCCAGCCAGGAAACTGACTTGCACTTGCTCTTCACGACACATGTTTCGGCACAATAGCTTTTTGTGTAACTGCTTTGCTCTTTTTTTTTTTTTTACTTTTCCTGGTTACTTGCATTGTTTATGATGATGCTCAGCAGGGATACATCCTTTGTAAGTCGCTTTGGATAAAAGCGTCTGCTAGATGACTAAATGTCTAAGTGTAAATGTACATCGATTAAATGGCAAAGAATCAGCACTGGGCAATAAACGTAAGGACTTGGATGGTTCTGCTATTGCTATCAGTCAGCGGGTTTCATGCCAGTGCATCACTGGCCTTTTCTTTTATTCATGAGTGCATTCAGTGGGTCATTCTCTTTACATGACACGCCATACTTCAGTAGACCTAGTGCAGGTCCAAGTGGAAAAACACTCAAAACTAGGTGCACCACAAAAACCATTAAATGGTTGATGTTTGTTGATTACAGAAGCAGTTGTACCAAACTGTCAATACCAGCATCACCATAAATCACATTCACTTCACACAGTCAACACATCTTATTCAGTCTCCAAACCATGGCTCACCTTGTTCTCTGCACCACTTAAACACCATGCCATTATTAACGCTTAACTGCTATATGAGGTTATGGTGGAATTGCATAGGATATCCTGCATAATCTGCATGTTAATATGAAGCTAAGGCCTCAGATTAGGTTAGAGGGGGGTAAACAACGGCCCAGTGGAAATTAATCTGACTGTTAATCAGTCTGGGAGATTATCTCCCATGTACTGACACAGCACAGTGGATCTGGCCGTGCATCGCACACAAAGATAAAGACACACGCACATACACAGACACGCACATACATATATATATATGTGCATGCTCACATACATATTGCTTGCGTGTATGGACCATTCTGCATCACTAAGGAATATTAAAATGATCCTGGCCATAGCATCCATGTTAGCCTAAAGCTTTTTTTGCATACACACACTCACATACACACATGCACACACACGTTCACACACACACAAACAGAGAGAGAGAGAGAGAGGTTTTAACACCTCAGAATCAATACGTCTTTATCATGATCCAAGCTCGGCTTGCCCAGGGGCTATGTGCTGGTGTACAACACTTACTTGTTCTCATGTCATTTGGGCCCATGGTCCTCCAGGGCCTGCTATGATCTGATTTACCTTCAGTGAGGGCATGCATAACATCATCCATTTGCAGATCAAGCCGCTAGTTGGTGTTGCAGGCGCTAATCCTCAGATCTATGCCAAGTGATGGATGAGCGTGTCACATCACATCACATTAAGACCAATCAGTGTCATTCCCTACATGAGGTCTCACTGGTGCTAATGCATGTTTATTATTCACCTCAGAGCCTCAGTCTAATGAAGAGCAGGCTCTATTGGATTGAATACTGAGCTTCTGACCACAGAAGTGATGTAAGACAGATCGAGTGTCTGCTATCTCGAGGTCAAGTTTGAAATCATTTAATCGTATGAAAATAACCAAGCCTTCCAACAACTATACACACTGGGCTGATATTCTGAGGTAAGGTTTTCTCTTAAGAAATTATGCACCAGATATGATCACAAACAAAACAGCTAAAGATATTATAAAATGCTTTTGAAGTTAGTAAATCTTGTGTTTTACCTCATAAGCAGTTCAATATTAAACCTGCCTATCTCCAGTCATTATCCATTGTCCATTACTTATGCATAATTATGCATGGCTCATATTCCATAAGAATCAGCCCAGGTTCAGGGGAGGGCCTTGACCCCCATTAAAACACCTCAGTGTCAGCTGCCTCGACATATGACCCTTTGCTTTTAACCATTCAAGCATGGGAGGGTCAAAATGTTAAGCATAACTCATCTATTATTTACATTTTTCAGAGCGGCCCTCTGTGTGTGTGGGCATGTGTGTGTGGTGTGTGTGTGTGTGTTTGTGTGTGTGTGTGTGTGTGGGTGGGTGTGTGCACTCAGTGTATTTAGTATGGGCCCCCAGGATATAGGTTTATGTATGTATGTAAGTCTCTGTAGTGTATGTGTGTGTGTGTGTGTCTATGTGTATGTGTGTCTCTCTGTGTGTGTGTGTGTGTGTGTGTGTGTGTGTGTGTGTGTGTGTGTGTGTGTGTGTGTGTGTGTGTGTGTGTGTGTGTGTGTGTGTGTATGCACGCACATGGTCAGTGTATTTGCCTGCAGCATGTGTGTGTGAGACAGACTGCTTGTTAATCTCTCACACTCACATCTCTATCCCCAGATGCACTAATTCCAGATTACAGTTGGAGGGGTTGGGGGTACTGGGGAGTGGATGGGTGAGTGTGTGTGTGTGTGTGTGTGTGTGGAGGGGGGGCGGACAGACAGCAGCTGTGGGGTGGGCACAGGAGGGCTTCATGGATAGTGCAAACAAAGGAGCCACATGCCAACCTAAGACTACGGCCTTTAGCACAGACTCCAGCCTAATCCCTGTGCTAGCAGCCTGTGCTCTGTAAGCAGTTTTCCAGGGATTTCATCCTCAGTTAATATCAAAACTGACACTGGACATTTCCAAATGGAGACACAGCAGAGGAAGACAAATGGGCACCGGCCAATCATATGGTTCATGGGACACCCAAGAGCAAAACACTTGAGCGTTCATGGGGCTAAAAAAGACATGAAACAAAGAAAGGGTTTTGAATCAGCCTTTGTCCAGTACAGTACAGAATGAAAGACACACACACACACACCTTTTTCTCTGTCCTGCCCACCCCCTCTCCTTTTTTTCTCTCTATCACTCTATTTCTCTAGCCTGGATACCAGACGAACTTAGCCCCGCCCACAACATTTTAGGTTGGGAAGTTCGGTCTGGTGTCGCTCCGTTGGGGAGAAACTATCTCCTCACAAAAATCTGTGAGGAGATAGATAGACCAATCAAATTGTCAGGGCGGGCTTTATACGATGATGGACAGATGATCAACCGTAACGTAATCAACCACGTCACCAAAGAGCTTTTGGGGTGAATTAGTTTTCAACAAACATGGCTGCCGTTGGAGAGCTGAAATGTGGAGATTCAAGTCTGTTTTAGAAAACATTGACAGCACATTCATTTTGAAAGAGGAACAGAGAAACGCGATCAAGGTATTTGTCGATCGAAAAGATGTTTTTGCCGTCCTTCCTACGGGATCCAGTAAAAGTTTAATGTATCAGCTGGCCCCATGGTCTACGTTATGGTCATACTACGCTGCTCTGATTGGTTCTAGATATATCCAATTGAGCGAAGAGGCATTTTTTTTCCTGGTTCGGTTGAAACACGCCCCATAATCACAGCCCAACGGAGCGGTATCAGACTCATATTCTGACTAGAATTATGAGTATGACATCGTCAGGCTACTATTTCTCCATCCCAGCAGCACTATCCAGCCTTATCGCTCTCTGTCCCTCTCTCTCACCTCCAGTGCCATCATCAATGATAATGTATTCATGCCCCACGTCGGTCCCAATGTCTCTGCTGCAGTTTAATTACCCCCTCGATTCTGAATCAATACCCTCTCACCCATGCCGGAGGCTACAGCTGTGCTTCCAAACACTCCCACAGAGTCGGTGCCCACTTACTCACTCTCTCTCTCTCTCTCTCTCTCTCTCTTCCGAACCAAAGGGTCTCCCCGATCGGCTCGTGGTTGGATGGGAAACCCCCCTCACCCCTCTGGCAACAGACATATGCGATTATAGCCCAATGTCGAATCCCTCCCCCACATCCTCTCCTCTCCTCTCCTCTCTCTTCTCTTCTCTGCTCTCGTCAATCCCTCCTCCTCTCCCCCTCTCGCCTGTACTGGCGCTCCTGGCTGGCTTGCTCATTTGAAAGCTGCACTTCAAAAGCATTGCAGGGTCAAGGTCAAGGGGTCAAGGTGAAAGCCTACCGGGCTGGTCGATGGCAAGACAAATCCGCCATGCCAGGTGAATCTGTCCGGGCCATTGTCTTGGAAGCACAGAAACGTATGATGCCATGAATAAAACTAAAAGGGCTTAACTGCTTTTTTCCCCCTACTTTGTCAAATTAGCTAATTTTTTTTAAGGGATAAAAGGCTCCCTATCTGCGACACATAGCTGGTGCCTTGTGTTCCACGTCACTAATTAAATCTCTTTCTTTCTCATTGTCTCAATCTGTTTGCCTCCTCCCTTGCTGTGCCTTCTCTCTCTCTCTCTCTCTCTTTTTTTTTCTTTCTGCGTCTCACCTTGGCTCTCCCTCCCTCTCATTAGCTGAAGTGGCATGTGCTTGACAGTGTGGAGGTGTTGAGTGTGATGGGAGGGTGCCTCTCTCACCCTGTAGTGTGCCTGAGCAGCAGAGAGGGAGGACAGTGAAGACACAAATCCATCCATCCCTCCCTCTTTCATTACTTTATCATATCTCTCTTCTCTTCTTCTAGCCCCTCATCCGTCTTCATCTCGACCATTGCTCTCTCTCTCTCTCTCTCTCTATCTTTCCTTCCACTCCATTATCCCCCTTTCTCATATTTCTGCTCCACATTCTCCTGATTGCATATTAATTCCAGCCATCACCCTCTTCGTTCCCCTCTCTTTATACACGTTTTATCCTCATCTTCCCATCTCAGCCTTTGTACTATTTTGCTGGCCTTGCCTTTCCTCCAGCAATGTCTATTGACATCTATTGATTCTTGTATAACTGTACAAGAACCCTGTAAACGCACATAATTATTTCTCGATCTTTCTTTCTTTCCCTCCCCCTCTATATCTTTCCTCCATCGATGTCTATGTCCTCATCCTCTTGCTTACATTCACACCTCCACCACACCGCCATTCTTGTCTCTCGGGCTCAGTCTTGCTATACAGTCTCCATCCATCTATGCGCCTTTCTATTTATTTTCCCCCCTCGTTCTCTTACTTCTACCCTCTAATGCTCCCCCTCCCCTCAGCTGTTCTGCCTGCTGCCCCATGGAGAGAGAGAGAGAGAGAGAGAAGAGAGAGGCATGCCCTCAGATCTGTCCTCCCCACACACTGCCACTATTGTCTGGGCAGGGCGGTGCGCGAGGGTGGGGGAGGCGTTGGAAGTCAGAAGCTTATTGATTTTCAAAGGTGTGGGGGGGGGGGGGGGGGACTGGAGGGGGGGGGGGTCATGGGTGGGTTAGAGCTGCAGTGAGCGGCTGCGGGAGGAATCCTTCCCTCCTGTTCGATCCCCTCCCTGCTCGACTCTCTCCTGCATGCTCATCTCTTTTCATATCTCTGTTGACTCTCCTTTTTCTCCCCTCTCTCTCTCTCTCTCTTTCTCCTTCACTTCCCCTCTCCTTTCCCTCACTATGTCTTTCCACTCCCTCATTTCCCCTAACAACATCAAACCTACCTAATCTTCCAAGGTTGAATCCCCCACGCATACCAACCACCCCTCTCTCTCTCACTCTCTCTCTCTCTTGCGCGGGCTATCGCCTTCATTCTTTTATACCACCCCCCCTTCGCACATTGATCGAGCACTTCCTCAGGGAGCCAAATCTGCTTTGCTGGGTAGAGTTGGACGATGACAAATGGCTCCGGTTTGCTGGCGCAGCGAGTTCCCATATGCGCCATAAATTCCCCCAGCAGCCACACGTTGCCAGATATAAAGCCACCAGCTCCACACGTTGCCAGACATTAAGCCACAAGCTCTCCCGCACAACCTCTGAATCTGATGAGTTCTCTGCACCAGCGCAGTGCTTTCTGTGAACTGCCTTTTGAGGACAAAGCATAATGCTTAGCTAGCATTGGTTCATTTCTTTTAAAGAATGAGCAGTGAAAAAGTGTTTCACCAAGATGGATGCCAAAACACACTCAGCCTGTGTTGTCTCTGAAAATACTACAATGAGATGCAAAGATGTCTCTGTAACAACGTTGTAAAGCATACTGGATTGTATGTCTTGGGTGTCTTAAGCCGCCATTTTTAGCAACATGCAATGAAAAAGCGCCGTGAGGTGTGGCATGCACTCCTGGGGTCTCCTACACAACAGCTGTTAGGCACTACAGCTGTTCAGAGAGATTTGTGCTTGTAGTTCAGTTCACTCTGCCAATGCTGTAGTGGAGTGCTAAGGACAAACAGGAGGGTGCTTATTGTGAATGGCTGCAAAGGACTGTGATGGGCGCTGACTGGAATCTTTTGAATTGGAAGAGGACCCCTTCTGCACATAAGGCAACGATCTAAATGTTTGTAGATGTGTTATAGGCCTTTAAGTAGGCTAAAAAGAAGTGTGGATATAAGTGTGTGTTAAGTTACAGCCTCAAAGTATGCAGAGATGTTTGTGGTCTCATCTTGAAAAACCGCTTTCTGTGTGTGTGTGTGTGTGTGTGTGTGTGTGTGTGTGTGTGTGTGTGTGTGTGTGTGTGTGTGTGTGTGTGTGTGTGTGTGTGTGTGTGTGTGTGTGTGTGTGTGTGTGTGTGTGTGTGTGTGTGTGTGTGTGTGTATGTTGCATATGAATGTCCCTCGGAATGTGCATGTGTTCACGTGCACTCACTGGGACAGCTGAGCGCCTCCTTGGCCGTGATGCTCTTGTTGCAGGCAGAGCAGAGGGTGGTGGCCGACACCGTGAGGGAGGTGAAGAGGTGGCCATTGCTGTAGCGCGCCTCCCTCTCGCGCGCCTCCTTCTCGCGCTCCTTCATGCGCTCCTTCTCTTTGTTCTGGGGAGAGAGAGATGAAAAGGTCAGAGGTGATGTCTCATGAAGAGAAACGCGGTGACTTCCTACACAACTTGAATTCCTTCACCCGGGTCAGCTCCAGGAAACGGTTTACTCCCATTTCGGACTGATTTCAAACAATAGAATGACATCACCAAGAGCAGGTTGTAGCGGAGAAGGCAGATTCAGGTTAACAGAGAAAACCGTAGAAAACTGTTACTAGTGCTGTAATATTTGCTCTTAAGATAGAAATACCAAGAGGACGCTTCTATATAGTGGAGTTTGATAATGTTGGATGGTCACACTGCATAGTAATGAGTTTTCATGATAGGTCATGACTGGCATATTGCCAGCGGTGTTTTTGAGATAATACTAATTAGCCACCCCAACCATATCAGGAATGTATGGATATCAAAAGCAATCTTCTTTAAGAGAGGTTAAATTGGCTAATTATGGCACAAGCATAGATCCAACTGTCAAGAGGGAAATCTGCCATGCATGTTGGCAGCCGCGAGCCCTTTGTTGAGCGCACACCTGGTGCACCTCCTCCCAGTCCAGCCTCAGCTAATAACACACGAAATACACGCAATGGTGAAAACAGAAGAAAATAAAACTAGTGCCACATTCTGCTGCACATCTCATAGATGGGGACCATTGACTGCATCAATCAAACTGACTGACAGACTCAATATTGTGTGACTGTGTCTTACACAGTTACACCGAGGTGTGTCTTATCTGACTGCTCGCAGCGAGGCTGGCTCACAAATCTGATTTGATTTGACTGTGCTGGCTGTGCGACTGCCTCCATAAAGCCATCTTCATTTATTTCGCCTTGCCATACCAACGTGCTGACTAAGCTAAAACACATCTTCAGCGCGTGTCTTGCATTTAGAAACGAAATCATCTGGATCTGAATTTTGACTGCTATCTTCTGAAAACCGCGCACGCCTTCCAATTGCAGGATCCAGCCGTTAGCCTGGCAGGTTCCCTTATCTCATCTGTGACACTTTTCGATCAGTTTGGGGGAGAGAAAAAAGAGTGCCAACTTGGAGGGACTCTTGCTGAGCTAGTCTGAAGTGCTGCTGGGGTTTAAAGCCGCTTTGTTCCCGGCCGCCTTTCAGTCGCTAACTAATCTCTCCTTTCAGGAACAACGAAAAACAGAAATGTTGAGATTTTTTTTCCTGAGGGTGTGTTCTAAATGAAGTTGCATAATCATTACTCACTCACTGCTGCCATTTGAATTCCTCTCTATCTTTTCTGGAAAGCTGCAGATGGGCTAAAAAACGTATCCAGGGCTGTCAAGCACCATGAGGGACGGGGTTTAAAGCTGTGCTTCACTGCACTACATTTTATGAACCTGCTAGAATAAACTGTTCTGCCCCTCCTCCCCCTTGAGAATTGTGTTTAAAAAAGACACAGATACTTGCTGTCACTTTAGCAGTGACACTGACAAGAGGGGGGACCCTCCCTAGAGATCAGCAGCATGGTTAAAATCCCATGGGGGTTCACTATAGTACATGATGCACAACCTGCTGTTACCTCTATGGAGGCGTACAAAAAGCGTGTGTGTGTGTGTGTTTTTGTGTGTGTGTGTGAGTGTGTGAGTGTGTGTGTGTGTGTGTGTGTGTGTGTGTGTGTGTGTGTGTGTGTGTGTGTGTGTGTGTGTGTGTGTGTGAGTGTTGGGGGACATTTCTTTCAGAAAACCAAAACAAAACCACCCTGTCCTATTGTTTGGGTGCCACTCCTGGTGAGTGTCTTGTGTATGATGTTTGAAAAGCCAAATGAAATTCAACCACCCCCACCACCATCCAACCGCCACCCGCTGGCCCTCTGGTCATGGAGCTCAAGGGGTAAAGCTGATCCATCCTTCCCATTAGATAACGGAACAAAAGAAGGAGTAAAGACGGGGATTTCCTTGAACAGGACAGCGTGGAGATGAGAGTGACAGGAGAAAACACTCAGAGATAACGACATGAGACCCCCAACCCCTAACCCTAACCCTTACCAATACTCAAACGCGCACACACAAACACACACACACACACACACGCATACACATACACATACACACACACACACACACACACACACACACACACACACAAACACAAACATACATACAGCCTGCAGGAAGACCTTGAGGGTTTGAGCCTCAATTTGCTAACAAGACACCATGGCTGAGCTAGTTGCCGTGGCATCTCATCTCCATGTGTGATCCTTCCGTTCAGGCATTTTAAAAGGCCTGCTCGTGAGCACTGCTAGTACACTGACAGACAACCAAGCTATCCAAGTGTGTGTCTCTCCCCCCCCCCCTCTTCATTCCTTCCCTCGTTCTTGCTCTCCTTTTCCTTCAGATTGTCTCTTTTTTCTGTCTGCCTTCTGTCTCTGTCTCTCTCTCTCTCTCAGTCCACTTATCCATCTATACTGGATTAAGGGGCAGGATTAATGTCATCTGACTTGAGCAATAAGTGGATAAATGAGGGGAGAAGAGGAATGCGCTGCACCAGCTTACAGCCAACGAGGGACTCAGCTGGGAGAGGCATGGCAGGGTGCAAGCCCCAAACTTGGCGCCGGTAGCAAATTACAAACACATGGGCCATAATGGGCGCATTAATGACAAGACGGGTGCCCGGTGGGGGATGCAGAGGAGTAAAGCTGCCATTACATGTATGGGATTAAGTAAATACTATTACTGGATGGGTCACGCTGAGTATTTTAACCAGAGAACCTGGTACTCGGAGTATGCCACGCTGCTGCTGTCTGCCTTCAGTGTGGGGGATGGTGGAAGACAACAAGGGACAGGAGGAAGGAGGGTCCTCCCTGCTCGGCATCTCCTGTCTTTGGCTGGCAGGCCGGTGGCATCCGGGATACGGCTCACACAGGCAAAACAAATCGACCTGTTTATTAAACTGGCACTCCATGCTGGCTATGCTGCGGCCCAGACGAGCTGTGACCTCATAATCATTCATTAATCAACTTGAAGGAAGGCAATGCCACTTGTTATCAGACTACAGTCCTGCTGCTGTAAGAGCCGTGCCCAACCAAAACCTCACGTTCACTCGCACTTGTGTAATACTCCTCTATCAAGTCATAATTGTCAATAAAACTTGTATAATGGCCTCACAAACATCCAAACACATTTATGCACACCACACACAAACACACTCACACCACACACACACACACACACACACACACACACACACACACACACACACACACACACACACACACATAGAGATAAAAAGTCCTGATATGGGTTAGGGCATTTCTTCCTCTTTCCCACAAGCTATAAACAAGAAGATAAAGATCTTCTGCCCCAATGAGGAGTAGGCTGTAATACAGTCAGACAGGTATCACTCATATCCCAGGGAAGACAACAAACAAGATCAAAGTCCCACTTTCATCCCAACTCCAAATTGCCTTAAAAACAAGTCCTCATAAATACGTCACACAGTCAGGGCAAAAGATTCACAAATAGCTGACACACCTGTGTGCAACCATGCCAGTGGTTCACTGAGGCCAGGGCTGAGGGCAGGCGGGGGAGAGGTGGTAAAGAAGTGCACAGAGGATAAATAAAATGGAGGCTTATATTTGTCATTTTAGGAGTGCAGCGTTCCGGAAATTTCGGTTTCGTCTGCAGACTCTTAAATCAGCTGTTTGTCTTGACTTTATTTGCAGATGTGAGCATGGTCGACACAAAAGTTAGTAGAACCCTTCCATACTGCATTATCCTCTCTCTCCTCTGTCCATGGGTATGACTGGGCTATTTCCCAATTTATATATACAGTTCAAAGATCAGTTTGAACTGATAGATACAATTACAGTTCAAGTACAGTACTGTAAAGAGGTTATGGGTCCATTCTGTTTGTTGTTAGTTACAACTAATATTGGTTTTGACTATAAACTTGTTTTGATTTGAATGGAAAAGCTCTGTAAAATGGTTTCCTCCTTGATATTGTTTAGTCTGCTGGGTGATATTTGGTCCTTTTTCATTGTTGATATGCAACACAGGAAGTCCACGAAAATAACTTCCTCCTTTGGCCTGGGGAGGTGGAGCCTGAAGTGCCAGCGGGAACAAAAGAGTGTGCATTGCAACACAAACCATAAAGGCAACAGAGGACATGAGCGTTGCTCAAATTCAGCTCTGGCTAGTCAATCCCCTGAAGTGTCTATTCCGACGTAAGTGTCGTAAGTCAAATATTGGAGTTCCTGAGTCGAATGCTCACTTTTAACCATCCACACTCCCTTCCACCGATAACTAATTAACCATGGCACTGACTGTTGACAAAGGGACAAGCTTGACCGACTTTAATTCCAGTTGAGTGGATTGCATTAACCCTGGGTGTGTCTGTTGTCCTTCAAAGTGCCTGAACAGACATCTGTGAGAACTCACACAGGCGGGGCGAATCACATGCTTTTACTCAGTTCACTGAACTGGAATCGGCCCGGTTACTAGCTAGACTGTATCATTTCACAATTAGCCCCACTCAGCCTCATGAAAAAGATGACACACATACACAGTGCTTGTAACTGTGTCAATAACTACAGACATCTGAGCACTCAAGCAATAAAGCAATACTGACACCAACAACACCTTTACTGATGCTTACTCCTCTCTGTCATCATCAGAAGTATAAAACATTAAGGAAAACATCAGGAAAGCGCAAAATGTCTCTATGGTACTAGTTATAAAGCTCACTAGCCTCCAAATGTTAGAACGCCTTGGCTAAATCGTGACTGGAGAGTCGGCGAGAGAGCGACCCTTTCAGCGTCGTTAAAAGCTGAAGCCCTCATTAAAGGGCATCAGCCTCGATTACTGAGCACTGCCCTGTCACTAGGCCAAGCAGACGGGCTGACAGAGGGTGGGAGGTTGCGCATGCAGACTCAAGGGGGGGTGGGGTGGGGTTAGGGGTTGGATAATATTAGTCTACTGGGATTTAAGAGTCTGTCTGAATGCCATCCAGTCAGTTTGCTCTCTCTCTCTCTTTCTGGGTCCTTAAGTCATAAAGAGCAGAGGAGTGACTGAACCCTCTCTGCTGTGACCCTGAGTGTCCACCTGACCGGCCTAATCACTTCTGAGAGCCAATCTGCTTCTTTCAGATTCCCAGTAAACACACGCACGTGAGGTGACCGGGGGGTAAACCCTAAAAACATCCTGCTGAGCACTAAGACAGAGATGCATTCACAGCTCTGGGTCGTTTAGGATTAAAAGCATTCAGAATAGCTAAACATAAACAAAAGCATAAACAATGATAATGACGATTGTGACTATTGTGCCTTGCTGATGCATCATTTATTTTTAGAGATGAAATGAGACTGTATTAACATTAAAAGATGCCAAGATACAGAAGCTTTTGTTTAGGCTGGACTCATTTTTGTTTGTTTGGTATGGGTCTGATTCCGAGATTGGGAGGAAGTGTTACGCGAGGCCAAGTGAAGTCATCACTGGTGACAACGAAAAACAGTCCCCTCCTCTTTATCCGAGAAGTGCCAATGAGAGGGAGAAGGTTGAAAGACAAACAAAAAAAGGAACAAAAAACAAACGGAGAGCTTTCAGGTGGGAAAAGAGAAGAGAGATCAGGGGACTGATTATCTCCCAGTTTTAGTCTTTGAGAGAGGAGAGAGAGATGGGAAGAGAGAGAGAGAGAGAGAGAGAGAGAGAGAGAGAGTGGAGGGAAGAAAAGAAAGGGATTGAAAGGGGCCTACAGCCACAGGAGGTGGGGGCAGACAGATGGAGAGAGAAACACGGCGAAAAGAGGAAACCCCAGAGAATGAACGTGGAGAAGAGACAAAAGATGGGAGAGAAAACAGAGAGAGGAAGAGATAGGAAGAGTGAAAAGGAGGATACCTGACAAAACGAAAGCGGAGCAGGCAACCTGACTTCAGAGGGGCCACAGAGAACAAAGGGGGGAGAGAGAGGCAGCACAAAAACAGGAAGACTATGGAAAGGGAACTAGGGCTGGGAGAAACTCAGGAGACAATGGCCTCCGGCAAAAAGAGCTATATGTGGAGCACACAGCCTTCTACAACTGTATTCACTAACCCCTTATCTCAAAACACAACAGTCCATAAAGCTCTCTGTGTGTTACAGTAACTGCCAGTACATATTAAAATGACTTAATTATGTGTTGGGCTGATCCCTCTCTAATTGCTCGTATTCAGCAGGACTGTCTATGCCATTTGTTTCGTTATGCATTCACTGCGTGCTGCTGAATGTATGCTACTGTACTTATTGTATGGTCTGAAATGTGTGTGTGTGTGTGTGTGTGTGTGTGTGTGTGTGTGTGTGTGTGTGTGTGTGTGTGCCTGTGTGTGTGTGTGTGTGTGTGCATCAATTGTGTTTGTGTGCTCATGTGTCTATTTATGCAGCCCTCCCACACACATCTATGTGTGAATGTGGGGCTGTGAGCATGTAGTCTGGGACAGATGGCGGGGGAGACATGAAGTTCAGTGACCCTCAGTGGTGGAGGTTTCCCATACAGATGGGCCGCCGGCACTAGCTGACGATGTGCCACTCGTTAGCACTCCCACAGAGATACAGCATGCCAGGTAGAAACCCCCTCTCACACAAACGCAGAACCCACACACACACACAATCCCCCCCCCCACACACACACAAGCACACAAACACACAACCCACACACACACAAACACACAACCCACACACACACCTACACTTATACTAGGGCCGAAATTTAAAGATAACCCCTTGCTAATCAAAACTCATTGTAATAAATTAGGTACGTCAGGTTGTGTAAAGCAAGCACACACATGTGTGAACACACAGCAAAACAGATGGGGATCTCTCACCAAAAACATGCACAAATGTACAAAAGCACAAACTGAGAAAACTACTCACACATACATACCTCCAGCATATGCTTCCTCTCACAAAAGACTCCCATGTGTAACAAATTGATTCATAAATAAATAAATACATACATAATGCCAAGGCCAACCATCCCAATTTGCTCCCCATTTATACCCTCTCATTCCATCTCTACCAGAGTCCAGTGCTTATATCAGCACTTGGCTTTCAGAGTCAGAGATTTTTTTCTGACTTGACAAAGACATACCAAAGGCAAAAATGTCCTCAGCTCACAGAGGGCTGCGGCTGCAAACTGGACCTTACTGTCACAATGCGTCATACTACTCTTCTACTAAAACAGACACTATTTCGTGGAAAGAGGCAGGCAATGGGGACAGTGGTCTGTGTTGTCAAGTCAAAGCTACAACAGCCTTCCCCTCAGAACTAGGGGTGGCCGTGAAGAGTGGAGTAGAGGAACCTGAGAAAATGTCTGTGATGTCACTTCTTCTTCCTTTCAGCCAGCATAGTATATATATTATATATACATATATATATATAGGACATTTCTATATATATTTTCTATATACTGTGTATAAACACTTCAGAATAAATGACTCCAACAGATCTGCAGACCAGGAAGCCCAGGAATGAGGCCTGTGAAAGTCATTACTATCTGTACGAGAAACGTAGCTGTGAAAGACACGCCCTAACCATTTTTGCCATTTAATTTGATAATATTGAGAAATAATGTATAAGAAATAGTGCATGATGGACATCATGTCAGAGAGGATGCACTGTTTATTAAACAAGTCAGCTCCATAACATGTCATTAGGCTGAGTTTCACAGATTGGATTCTACATTAGGTCATTTTTGAAAGACACACACACATCCACTATTGCTCGATTTCAGCTCTGTCACCTCTTAATTTCCGCTCACCTTCTCTTGCCCTATTGTCAAACCTTCTCCCCCATCTTACAGTCTATTCAGCTGTTGTGCCCCTCCACCATCGTCCATCACTGATAATGCTTCTCAAAGCTGTTTTAATGACCGAGTTGTTTACACAGGTGCACAGAGGGGCTAACTCACACCAGCGCTGCTGGTTTGTGCCCAGTTCTGCCACCCCCGTGACGCTAACCAGCAGGGATCCTTTATTGGAAGCTTTAGTGTGTGTGAGTGTGTGTGTGTGCGTGTGTGTGTCTGGGTTTATAGCATGCTGTGTGGGATTAATCTGGCCTGTCTTCTCGGTCTGTCAGTCAGACCTTTTTATCCGGTCCTAGAGGGGCCTGTGGGTGAGGTGCTCTCCATGGCCCCCGCCGCAACCTGACTCTCCCCCCTCTACTGTCTGCGTCTCCCTGGCTTATACACACCTTTCTCTTGGCCTCAATTCATGACTCTCGGGTTACAGCGCTGAAAAGGCTCACTGGGGACATTTTATTGTTTAGTGAATGTGAGCGAAACAGTGAGAGAGAAACAGAGAGAGAGAGAGAGAGAGAGAGAGAGAGAGAGAGAGAGATAAGGAGGGGGCAAAGACAGAGATGGGAAAGAGGTGTTAAACGGCAAGCTTATGAGCTAAAATGGCAATTAAGAGATAGTGGACAGACAAAGATGGGAAGAAGAGAGACATAAAGTGTGACATGGTGAGAAAACAGAGAAATGAAATTCTGAGTTACTGACTTAGGAAACCTCACCTCGGTTGCACTAAACTAATTGCCTTGGTTACCAATACATTACTTACAGTTCACAGACAAAAGAAAGTTAATGCCAGTAACAAGACAGCTGTAGCCTACTCATGCGGTCATCTGAGAAAGTAACCAGATTTCTACTGTCTCTTCACTTATCTATCAATACAACAGGGCAAGCCATTGTGAAGCCATTGTGAAGATTCACTTCTCTTACAGCTGTCTTGTTACAGAAGCACATAAACATAAGAATTTAATGAAAACAGCAGATATTTCATACTTTTACTAACAAAAAGACCTTCCAAAGAGCTTATAGCAACTTTATACAGGGATTGTAGCAGTACATTTTTTAAATATTGACAATTACCAGTCATTTAACACAGCACACTATTGTGCCAACCAAAAACGGTGTCAGCCAGTGGACAGAGATAAGACTCCAGGTCCAAATTTGGCCGTTGGCTATTTCTAACCATTTCTGTCAGTGTTGCCGTCTGTTACGTTTATAACATTGTTACCCAGCTCACACGTTGCCAAGGGTTCCGTGTTCTGTGTTCTACATCTGAGAGAACACCTGCGAGATCGCTGGGGGCCACTTGTCCACCTCTCCAGCCCCAGCTCAGGGTTGTGTGTGACACTGCATTTGTTTGTACAGTGCACAGGGTAGCCCACCAGATCATTAGTGCAACCCTGACATGAATTAAATGCCTGACGCCGTGGCTGATTGTGTTTTGTCTCCTTAGGTATTTATGGCTGTTGTCATTAACTACTCGTTTTAGGGGATGGTGGTCTCCATAAACCCGTTTGGGCCCTTTTGTCTGGCAGAGGTACCCCCATCTAGAGGTCCGTGTCCAGCACGCGTTAATGGCGAGCCCGGGCAGCACCCAGACTCTGAGCTTTTGTTCTGGATAGTTCCTGCCATCCAAGCACATAATGCAAACACAAAGGGCTGATTAAACACGCACACACTCTCTCAGACACACACATATGCACACTGACACAACTTCAGAGTGGATGCTGTCTTCCTTCACACACATGTGCACCAACACTCATTCACACATAAACCCACAGAAATACACACACACCTACACCTACACAGAAAGGGGAATTTTGATTCCACTGCCAAAAAAAGCAGAAACCTACTCATAGCCAGGAATGCAACCACTGAAAAAGTCTGAGTCACAGCAGACTCTTCAGACACCTACCCAAATGACTCCGCATTAACACTACACAGACATAATGTCACGTCAACATAGGTCAAAAGTCAAAATAGTGACAAACTCTAAACAAACTGTATTTTAAGGCAGGAACTTTTACACATAGTACCGCTACAAGGAAAAGGAACAATAAACTACTGCTGAATGCTAGAGCTGAAGGAGAGGGCATAAAGAGGGGCCTGTTCGATGGAGCTCTCCGACGGATCCTGCATCTCCAGTCCCATGCCTAGCCCCTAAGGCCCCGCGCACAATCCTCTCTCTGTCCTCCCCACTGGGCCTCTGGAGGACCTATTGTACACTGTGCCCTTAGGTAGGGTAAATAGTGCCTGCCCAAGAAAACCCCAAACGGACAAAAAAGAATGGGATGGCCTCGTTGTCTGGGACAAGGATGGCTAAAGAATGAAGGCTCTCTGTCAGCGAGGAGACCGTGTGCTAAGTCATTGTAGCAAATAGGCACAAAATAGGATAGCTGTTTTGTTCAGTGCTGGAGGTTATAAGTCAGTTCAGTCTCTGGTACACTGTATATGTAGCCTAATCCCTAGTCCTGCGCTGATATAGAAATTCCTAGCTGATACCATTTGCCGCTTATTGAGAAAGACCTACACCTCAGTTCTGTGATACTGCTTCTATTTTTCTTACATTTACACAAAATTACACACCATTTCATTTATTCTGGTAATTAGCAAATAATTACACTCACATAACTGTCGACTGATATAGGCAAATACAGAAAAAAAGCCTGACTTTAAGTGATGCATGAAAATAAAAATGTCTGACTGACACCGAACACTGATTCTGTGATTTTATGTTTTGCTGATACTGGTTGTTCTCTCTCCGTCTGTATCTGTATTCTACACATACACATTCACAGAAGCGTGTAATGAAGAGCCAAGAGGAGATTAAAGAATTCTTGAAAACCAGGAGATTTAAACCAAATGCCACTCTGCAGCTGCATAAGCAATCTGCTCCTGTGGTTGAGTTATAAGATTGTAAGAGACATGACCCATCACTCTCCTCAACAAACACTCAATGTAGAACTCTGGATGTGTGCTATGAGCCATATACTGTATATGAGAATGCATATCATGGCCACTACATAGATATGCCTACATGTAATGGTGTGTGTGTGTGTGTGTGTGAGAGAGAGAGAGATCAGAGAGAGAGAGAATATAGTATAGTAGAGTGTGCGTGACAAAGATAGTGTGCAAGTGTAAGACAGGATATAGTGAGTATACTCACATGCTTATGGCTTGTGTGTGTGTGTGTAAGTGTGTGTGTTTGTACAGTCCAGTATTGGCTCTGCTTGTTCTGGGGTTCACTGCCCAGGAATGTGCTATTAGCTTTGTAAAAACACGAGCAGATCCCAGACAGTTCACACACTGGGTCCTTCCAGTCCCTGAGTCACTTCACATTACCCAAAACACTTCCTCTGGCTCTGTATAGTCTCCCTCTCTCTACCCTGAGTGACCACAGGTCCAGTCATACACCCACACACACTCTCACAGTCTCACATAGCTCAGAAAGAGGTGAATCTGCATCGTCTTCCAGCTGTCAAACACATCAGCTTCAAGCAGATCTGTCCATTTCAAGCTCTCCCTTCCCAGCGACTGCTGTTTGTGCGTGCACTAGGCCTGTACCCACTCCACTATGACATCAAATATATAATTCTTGCTGAATCTGATTCACTAGTGAACTAGCACCACGGAAGTCATGGCCATACCCAAAAGGGGCCCGATGGTGCAATGCGAACTCTAATTACGGTCTGTTGTGTTACCGTAGAAACTATCACCTTCTGTACACTTCCTCTGGGCAGCTCGTACCAAAAACATTGACATAACTTCCCCACACAGAAAGCACACACACATATCATGATACGCTATCAGAGAACATACAAGGGCCTAGATCACAATCACAATGGCGCAATTATTTGTCATACAAATCTGAAATGTATAACATAAAGACATGCAACTAACGAAAACGGCGTTAGCCAACAGGCAAGTCGTAGTCTTGCAACGATGCAATCAGACTAGTATGACCATAATTAAATAGAACCTTTGTGCACCTGCCAAACCAGTCTGCACAAATCCCCCCCAACTCGCATCCACGAGCCATCGGCACTCACGCGCACAGTGCTACATTTACAATTACCAGATGAGAGTGGAATTGATCAATACACGTGCGACAAAGTTTCTGAGAATACAATGTAAAAACCGAAACATTGCAATATTGTACATTTACAACGAACGCCGGTTCGAACGTGGAATACGGAGCAGTCAAAGAAAGAGAAATGCATTGTGTGGTAGGCATCGAATTGGTATAGTCTACTTATATCATAAATGTATGCATCTGACCTTTCTAAAAGCCGTGAGGTACAAAGGGGACAGGGTACAACCCCTTCCCCCTACCAATTTCCTTCGAATCCTCTGGACAACGTGGTCGGCTTCAGAAAGCGGTTTCTGCTGCTACTGTGTCACACAATGAAGAGATCCCCCTCTCCCTCTCCCCCTCCCCTTTTTCCACGCCACGCTGTTCTATCGCTATACTGTAATCCACTATGGCATATGTAATGAGGGCTGCACCAGTGAATGTAGGGGAGCAACTATTCGAATGTATACCGAAAAAACGACAGATGTTCCAATCCGTATGGTGAGGGAGTTACAGAGACTAACAAAGTCAGAAGGACAGGAGAGTAAGAGTGCGTTGGTAGCCTACACACTATAGGCAAACAGCGAACGACCATACTCAGAAAGATAATTTTGCCGGTGAGGAGGATTTCCCTCATCTTAACATTTACTGTTATCCTCAAGAGGAAAGTCCACAAATTAAAAACCATGTAGTTAAGTTATTTAGTCTATTTAACATCAAGAATTATAAACACATAATGCATTACAGAAAAATAGTCTGTATTTACCCTTTGTTCCAAATAATTTAATTTAGAGCTAGACTTACCCGTAAATTGATTTCTTTCATCCTCTCTTGTCGCGTTTTTGGTAGTGGGTCCGTAACACGGGACATTCCGAGAAATGGATCAATAAAAAGTGATCCAGATGGGAATCCTTAGAAAAGTCTGCTTTTCAACGTAGGTAAAGCTTCTATCACATAAAAAGCCCAAAAATTAACATCCGTCTTCGGTAACAATTTAAATCACAAACCATGAATCCGTCAACTTTTCCCCTTTATTGTCACTGGTCCATTTGCCTCTAGAGAAATCGCTTGACTTTTTCAAACAGGAAACTCCAAGTAGATAGTTATTCTCCAGTGCCGCTTGATGTTAGGCCGCGCCCCGTGAGACCTTTTTCGTCCGTGTAATACTAACCTTCTTTCAGACTTGACCTATAGTGATCAAGTATCTCTCACTGCTGCCCGCCTGCTGAGTTGCTGCATGCGAATCTTATGTCCAATCATATTCGATACCCATTGCCTAATTTCCATAACCACGCCTACGCTTACACGTCTACGGCCGACGAGATAGCGGAACACCCATTTCCTCAGCACCGCCTACATACCGGTTTAAGAGAGGAAAACGCTTACCAAGTCTCGCGGTAAAGGACTAGAGGGATGTGAGCGGACTGTGAGATCCGTTATGTGGATTTGGAATGTGGCCATATATTGCGGTTGACTTCACCTTCATTTACATGGATGGAATTAATGTAACAGTTCCGAAACCAAATTTGACACAAAAGATTATTTTTTTTGTATTGCATACTGCCCTCTGAGCTAAACCAGGAGACAACGTGGCAATTCATGTTAGGCTATACTTTTCAATGCATCCGTCAAACAGTAGCCTATGGCATGTAAGAGCAGAAAATCCATACCAAATATCCATACCTATATCCATATCGATTTTTTTTTCATAAAAAAAAATGTAAAATCAGAGATGAAAGGAAAAATCGATGGCTACTAATAGGGCCTACAGTTTGTTTTATATTGAGAGAAAGATTTACACACACAAAGACACCACATCACTGTTTATGGTGATTAAGAGCTCTGTCTTAAAGTAGGGGTGTATGCGTGTGTGTGTCGCCTGTCTTTCAGAAGGTAATTTCCGTGGTACACCTAGAAAGGTAAAAAGGAGTGTCTGTTTGCACTGCCTGAGCTTTTCATTCACTATCACTGCTCCGCTCCCCCTCAGATGAACCTCCAGCTACATCCACATGCTTTGCTCGTTAAACAAAAATAAAGCCTCAATCTCAATTCCAACTCAATCTGTTTCTCTCTCTCTCTGACTCTTTGTGGTGTGTACGGGTTCCAAATACCACCACAACTATCCATCTCTCTCCTCATTGACCCCCTCACACATACACACACACACACACACACACACACACACACACACACACACACACACACACACACACACTCACAGTCAATTGTTTTATCAACCAGCCATTCTCAGTTTCCATCCATCATCTAACATAGAGGACAGCAATTACTGGCCTTGGAATTCAAACCGCTGACTAAACACCTCCAAGAAAAACACTTTCAGCACTCTGTCTCAATTTATTTGCCAAAAGTAAGGTCGCTAGCACTGTGGTCAACTTTAACCTCTGGCTTTGTAACATCCATGGATGATGATTGGTGATCTGTGCTTCTTGTCCCCCCTTCACTTGTGCCGTGAGTGGATGTTAGTGTTATTCTCTGGTGATTGCCCCCTACGGCAGCTGTAAAATTATTTCCTGCTGTGTCGTTCATTCTCTGACAATTTCCCACACTACTAGAGACTGCTTCAGCAAACACTTTAACCCAAAAAAGTAATGTGATATCTATATATCTACACATACACACATTGTTATTGGAGGTGCTGTTTTAGTATACTTGATCCATACTCGATCCATTGAAAGTATCTGAATGTCTTTTACACCATTTCATACAGTGCAGAGGTTTATATTTAGTTTCCCATTGGAGTCTGCTAACCATTTCTCTATGACTCTCTATGTTTACTTTACAACTAAAAAAGCACAACATGCATCAAAATAACTTTTAGAAGTCTACATGGCTTCCCCGCCCTATTCCCCTAGTAATTACAACCTGGTTCTCTCTGTTGATGTGCATGCTCGCCTGACATCAGACATACACAGCGGGGCACTAAAACACAATATTCACATACTGTATTTCTACAGTGGGAGAAAGAAAACATGCCAATGTGGTGCCATGTCTGAGCAGCCATTTTCTAGACACATTATACACACACAAAATCACATACAACCCCCTCAGACTCACCCACACATTTCACTAATGAGTTACTGTGCAGCTGGCCCCTTTCTTCTTCGCTTCATGTAGTCTCACACACACACAAGACACAAACACACACACACACACACACACACACACACACACATCAGTCAAAAAACAGATGCAGGTGTAAAGAGGCTAAGTGTGTGGGCTTGATCAGCCCCCTGCTGAAATCTAAGGCTCTACAAAGGGACTAACTTTGCCTCCCCTCTTCCGTTCACAGTGTCTACCAGACCCAGTCCAAGGTCAAGGTCACCTTTCCTCAACTCAAGAGGTTCCTGTCAACAGCTCATTCAGGTCATGTGGAAAAACCTGGAAGCTGTCAATGTGGGGGAACTCTATTCTGGTGAGGGCGCAAATAGAAGCACTGCAAATTTTAGCAAATAAACACACATCTCTCTTTCAGCCAGATAGAAAAAGTCAATAGCAAGACTGTAAATCGTTTTAAGAACATCCTTGCTTCTTGATAAAAAAGCTATGAGCTTTATTCATATTCTAGTGGATATGAAAGGTGCAAACTGGGGGCCACATTGATCTAGTGGCTGTGCTTTTCCCAAAGCATCCCAGTATGAGAGGACAATAATAGACATTGACACATCATTTAACAAAAACTGTGGCACTATACTGCTTTTGGGTGATGGGGCCCACAATGACAGCCATTTGGTTTGCTTCTGCCCTACATTTTTGTCTCTGCCCATTTATGTGCCGGAGCTTTAAGTGTTTTAACAGCACAGACATTTTACAAGGCTAGCAGAATCGTTGCTTAAGGGGATGACTACAAAGCTCTGGCAGTTGGTTCCAGTTTTTTTTAGGGTGTGAGAGTGCAGTGAGTTTGAAAGGTGTGTGGATTTCATCTGCATTCGTCAGAGGTGTCAAAAAGGTTCCCCAAGGGTTAATGAACTGTGAAAGCAGTCTGAGTAGAACAAGTAGGGTGTTAAAAAAACCATTGTTAGTTTTAATGTGCATGGCATCTGGTCACTGTGGAATGGGGTGATATTAGATAATGCACAGGTGTTAAGTGAGGCACAGGCCAGCTATTCAGTGCTGTCACCAAGCAGTGTGATCCTGATGCAGTGAAGCTACTGTTGTGAGGGGCCATTGTGAGGGAGACAGTATCTGACACTGAAGTGTGTGTGTGTGAGAGAGACAGAGAGTGTGTGAGAGACACACAAAGCAAAGAAAAGGAAGATTGAGAGCCAAGAGAAAAGGAGAACAAGAGAACAAACGAAAGGAATAATTCTTCATGGATTGGAGGGAAAAATAAAACGACAAGCCGTTTTCATGAACTGGTACCAGCTGTGATGAGAGGCAGTGGTGGTGGATGTCACAACCTATCACCATCACTGCCAGTCTGGTATGTTAGCAATGAGATAAGCAGAGTAGAACAGCAGAGAGAGAGAGAGAGAGAGAGAGAGAGAGGACTTCAAAACATTCACTTAAACTGTAAACATTTATTTGATGGCAGATGAGGAGAAAATTAAATAAACCTGAGCAAATTTGCTTAGTTAATATTCAATAGGCGCCCTATTCAGAGGCAAACTTTTATTAGTTTCCATGTCCACTGCTGTGACTGCCTCTGTTTGTCCACAACACTGTAGGGCAACAGCGCTGCATACTTCAGTCTACCTCCAGATGGCTTTTGGGTGGAAAACTAGGAAGGGGTGGAGGGAGGGTTAAGAGAAAGAGAGAGAGGGGGGTGCGGGGGGATGTTGGAGGCTCCGCTGATGCAATCCTGCCATCCGACAGAGAAACTGCCCAGCTGGGCCAGAGAGGAGTGCTGGAGTGGGGCTGGAGGAGGAGCGGACAGGAGAGGGGCGGGAAAAGCTGGGGGTGGGGTAATGGGTGGGGGTCTGTAGGAACTAAACTTCTGCCAGAAGCTATTAACTTTGGGTGGAACAAAACAAGCTCTCTCTATCTCTCTGTCTCTCTCTCTCTCTCTCTCTCACACACACACACACACACACACACACACACACACACACACACACACACACACACACACACACACACACAAACACACACACACACACACACACACACCGTGTGAACCATACATCAGTGTAAATTTTCTCAGGCTAGGTGGGAAGATAAGCTCTTATAACGCACTGGGCATCCAGTTTGACAAAGGAATATTTATGAAGACTACTGATGAGATTGTGTAACATAGACAGTAATGATTCAGATTAAGGAGTTACTTGAGTGAACCTGTTAGAATTCGCACACCAAAACACACTCACACACATGTCATCCAGATGTGTCTTGGCTGACCTGAGAGAGACTGTTTCGTAACCCCCCCCCCATCACATTCACTTGGTAATTCTTTAGTTAACACAACATGCCTTGAGAGCGCTTTGTCTATAATACATCAACAGTAAAGAAAATACAGTACAGATCACTTATCAAACTCCAATTTCAACAATCACCAAATTCCTAACATGTTCTTATCCCCAGCTATCACAGAAGATTAACAACATCACAAAACCTGTCTTCCCTACTTAATGTTAAAAACAATGCAGGCAGTAAGCCTCCTGGACCCAAAATGTATATTTCACTAAGTGACTTATATATTATGTTAAGCCTACTGTGCCTTTTTGGCAAGAAAGTATTTTGGTTTGTTGCATGGATGCCGGACTGTTCTGTTATCTTTTCCTCTTGTACTCTCTTACTTCTCCTTCTTAGCCAAAGCATACACACACAAACACACACACACACACATACACACAGACACATACACAGACACAGACACAGACACAGACACAGACACACACACACACACACACACACACACACACACACACACACACACACACACACACACACACACACACACACACACACACACACAGATACAGACACAGACACAGACACACACCGACACACACACACACACACACACACACAAACACACACACAAACACACACACACACAAACACACAGAGAAATGGTGCGTCTATAGCTGAGAGAACTCGGTACAGTTTGGTCCACCACACATCAAAACCCACAGACAGGGTGTGGATCTCAGCAGCCGTGGTAAGAGCACATAATGTGAAACACACACACAGATAGATGGACAAATAGAGATAGAGAGAGAGAGAGAGAGAGAGAGATATAGACACACACACACACACACACAGATAGATAGACAGATAGAGATAGAGATAGAGATAGAGATAGAGATAGATATAGAGATACAGATACAGATAGATAGAGAGAGAGAGAGAGAGAGGGAGAGAAGGACATACACACACAAACCTGAACATATACATACATCTGTCAATGTGCCTCACATACATCTATCAACAACACGCACACATTCACACACCACACAAGCACCGGATGGATGCTGTCATTAACCCAAAATAGACACATGGGGCGGGCAACTTTGCTCAAGCAGGCCAAGCCGCCGGGTGATGATGTCATTCCACAAACAAACTGTTGCGCTTCAGCAGCAGAAAACGAGCAGACAGAGGCGGCCTGACGGGCTCTCTCCTTCAGAAGGACAGCTGCAACCATCTGGAAAGGCACTGATAAGACACAACCAGCAACCCTCTTCCCTGGACAACAGATACCATTAAAGATCCCTTAATTCAGGAGGGATAATTAAAATGTTTGACCTTTAGCTGAGGACAAGGGGAAGCTGGTCATTATTTCCACCCTCAGGTCTTTCTGCTTGCCAAGACTTTTGTCAAGAAAATATACTGCTCTGCACCCAAAGGGATACTGATCTTGTCATTAGATGGGGCTACTTGATAATTGATCATGGGAAAGGGAATTAGCCTGTATCTCTGCTTCCCTGTGTCATGCATTTGTTTGAGTGCTGTTTTACAAAGACTGTTTGAGGAATAGTCCAGATGTGAATGGGCACAGTGCTTTTCCGCTTGTTATGCAGAGCAGGCGGGTGGTTTGGTGGCAGCGCCAAGAGCGTCTCTCAATGCACAGCTGCCCCCATCTGGCCAATCTGTGCTATTGCTAGCAAATAAATATCAATAGGGGCCTCATAATATTCCATAATCTCAATTGGAACTGATAACACTGGATTAATGAAAAGCAGCAGAATTATTTTGCCAACAATGCCTTGACTAGAAGTATTTTCCTCTAGCAAAGTCAGCTCTTTCTACTTGACACTACAGTGTGTGAACAACACCCAAAGATATCTCACTTCTGAAATGATACATTCATCAAAGTAGATTATCAGAGATCAGGGAGATTGATACATACAGATATGAGAGACACTGGGTATAAATAGAGAACCAGACCAAATGCAAACCTCGTCAGAAAAACAAGTTATAAAAAGAGTTATAATGAACTCAGAAAATACTGTGCAGCTTCCTCTTCAAAACACAAGTGGGCTAGCTCAGAGGAGGAAGTGATAATACCTTCTTTCTCCTTTCTCAGTCACACTCTCTGTTTCTCTCTGTCTATTTCTTTCTTACAATCACACACACTCACACTCACACTAAATCCTGCTGTTACCTTGCGATTCCCGGCCATCTTGCGCAGGAAGCTGAACGTTCGGCCAAGGGGGCTCCCGGTCTTGTCCCCCTTCTCCTCCCTGAGTCCGGCTTGGCCCTCCGTTCTCCCCTCTCTCCCCCACAACACAGAGCCCAGTTCACTGTCTGCATCCACACTAGACAAACACACAAACACATCAAATACATGAGCACACAAATACAAATAAACAGATTTTAACATTACAGTACAACATCCCTCAAGGTGAAGGTATACAATTCAGGTTTTCTATGCTCTCAGAGGATCATAGACTTATCTTCAGATTCTCAAATTACCTCTCATCCCATACACTGTAATGGCTACTTAAATAGCTAATTAACTACACCAAGAAGAAATTCATCTTCATCATATAACTGCAAAACCTACATTCTTTTACTCACAATAAAACATGACTTTGACTTTGACTTTGACTTTGACTTTTCCAGACCCTTGTTCTAAGAGTGAATGCAAATATGCGTGTCAAGAATCAAAAACTTAATTTGGACCACAGCTGCCATTTCCCACCAATCAGAACCACACACAATCTATAAACCACTGGACTCTTGCCCTACTCTTGCCCTACTCTTGCCCCTACTTAATACTAAAGTCAGTGGCGTAACTCTCAGCAGTTGTTATGCGTAGACCATTTTAAACAAAAGATCCCTTAGAGAAGACAAAACTGCTGACCTACCTCTGTGTGGATCCTCCAAACACAGATCGGAGAGAGGAGCCTGTGGAAAAGACAGAAACACCAACACTGAGGCGGTGGTTTCCAATGCAGGACAGAGAGAGCTGAACACAAACGTCAGGCCAAGTAAAAAAAAAACAGAAAGGCTCTCCCTCAGGCAACACAGGCTTTCAGGGCATCACCTCAGTCCTTGTACCTCAAACTCTAAGTCTGAGCAGGCCAAGAGGCACTCTTGCTTCTCACCAAATCATTAGTTGAAATAAGTACAAGAAAGAAATGAAAGAAATAAAACAGGTAAAAAACATTCAGCCAGAGGACAGATGAGAGAAACAGCTAGGTCTGTTTTCCCTGTTCTTTTGTCCGCTAACGACAGGCGCAGCCACAGCGAGAACAAACACAGGAAGAGCGCTTCCGCATAACTGCGCACATGCAGAGAACCGCACGCCAAGACACCCTCGCACACATCCTCAGATGTGTCACACACTCGGGCGCACACAGAAATGTGGCCCAGTTTGACAAACACCGCACAAACCCATGCTGTTAACATGCAAACCGATCTTGAAACACACACACACACTTACACACATATACAAGCCATAATCTAATTCACACTGATTAAAACACAACAAAAACCACAGACTCATGCCATGAAGACATACACAAACCTTGAATACACACACACACACACACACACACACACACATACACACACACACATACATTTGCATGCAATAGCCTTATTCACATACACTCACACAGACACATTCAAAGCATCAACAGACACTGTTCTGCACAGACTACTGAGGCGAGCACATGTACTAAAGAAGTGCAAACTTGAAGCAAATGGAGCTGTTTGTCCCAACACCCTAACCATAACCCACATTCCTCTCAGCCTGATGTCCTACTAGTCCACAAATCAGCATCTGACACATCTACTGCTAGCTTCCAGCCACTAAAGTTATTAAAGAGAGTGAGAGAGATAGAGAGCGTGAAAGAGTGAGAGGGAGAGGGAGAGAGAGAGTGATAACAGGCACACAAATGCTTCATTCTCACTGTTATGCCTGTTCTGGGCAGCTAGGCTACTGCGGGTGGGATGTAGTGAGTACCTGATGTGTGGTAATGAGGAGGCATCTGCTTGCTGGGAGACACACAGAGGGCAGGAGCTGAAGCACTGCAGCTCTGCATCTGAGACGCCTGCTCCTGAAACACACACAACACAGCACCCTTTGGAGTAATTACACAGCACCACACACACACACACAACACACACATCTGAGATTCAACCCAAACTACCTTGATTTAATCCAACCAAAATTACCCATTATATATATATAAACAAGCACTGTCACATTCATGTGAGGATACTCTCACTTATACAAAATGAATCAAAAGCATGCACAGGGTAAAATGAACTGCAACTTAAAATGTACTACCTTGTCACAACTCAGTAGAATTTCACGTCAGAGCAGGTGTAAAACTGAACACCTGAAGTCTCACTATCAGTTGCTGAAGCTGTCAAACAGTCACTAAAAGTTGCACTGACGCACACACATACAAAAACTGAAAAGCCCAATCTGAACCTGACAAGCACACACCCATATGTATGCAAATATTGCTCACACGGCTCTACACTATTATTTTATGTTATCTATCTATGACTCTCCTTATCAGCAGGCTGACTGGGGACACACCTCCTATTCCCTGCATTTGACCTTTGACCTTTATCTCACCTCCAATAGAGGGAAGATCTGTGGCTGAGAGCCCACCTCCTCCTCAGTGAGTGACAGAAGCGACTCCACCTGGTATTGGGTGATGGGGGCCCGACGGGGGTCCCTCCCCCCACCACGCACCCCCAGAGCCCCAAACAGCAACCTCTCCATCTCCTCTTGGTCCAGATTCTCCATACTCAGGCTACAGCACAGAAAGGTACAGAGAGGGAGAAATGCCAAGGAGGGCAAAGACAAGAAGATAGACAGAAATGACATGATGGGGGAAGGAGGGAGGAAGGAAAGAGAGGAGGAGAGAAGGAGAAAGAGATTAAACTAAGCACTCAAGGAGGAATTAGACATATGATGGAAAAACAATATGTGCCATATCAACCTGCAACCTATTTTGTCAGTGTATACAATTTACCTTGAGGGAAGATCTGGCTTAAACCTACTCTGTCCAACTCTTGTTAGAAAGTCCTTGACTCACCTGGAGTGATTACACTGACACAAACCACCCGGCGTTGGCGTAAAGGTACAACCACTCCAAACACGACCACCAGCGTGATCACTAATGCCAAAATCCCCAACATCCCAATAGTTGCAAATGGCAATAAAGCGAAGATAAACATCACAAAAAATCCCAGAGCATATCCTCCAATTAGAGCTAAAATCACCAGCATTGCTCTCAAAAAAATACATTTTAAAGTCACTTCCATTGTGCTAATTCAAGACTGCACTTCTGGTGAAGCACTAACAACCCAAAAGACATTCACTTCAGGAGATGCACAGTGAAGGCATACACTGACGGATGAGATGGGATTGGCCAGAGAGATGAGAGTACAATGGTAGCACACAGCCACCCATCACAATGAGCCTCAATGTTGCACTGCCAGTGTGTGTAGATCCTGAGTCAGAGCAAGACGAGAACACAATAGGGACCCACACTCCCCCCTCTATCTTTCAGCAATACGCACACAGACATGAGGAGAACTACAGAGAAATTCAGTGGCCCTGTTTGACTATGTCTTTCGCATATAAACACAAATGCTAATACAAGCGTCTTCTCTTTCTTTCTCTTTCTTTCTCTCTCTCTCTCTCTCTCTCACACACACAAACAAACACACACACACACTTCTTTTCTGACTTTTTCTGTCTTTCTCTCTCTCCTTTTGTACCCAACCAAACAGCAAAGTTGACATAACAACAGGGTTAATTCCACATTAATAAGACCGTAGTTACACTTTAATAAAGAAATACAATTTAGAGGAATTATCCATGCAGTGAGTTCAAATTCTCAGTGTCAGTTTCTGAAAAATTCAAACACTGAATTTATAAGATGAAGACTGAAAGCTAAAGAAGTAACTTGAACATACATTTCTCAAACCTGTACTTCACCCAAGCTCTCTGCACCAGCCCAGAGTCTCTCTTTCTTGTGACAAATACTTACAGTCAGCAGGTCTCAGCATTCAGCATTCACTTAGCGAATGTTTGAGAGAAAGTGAATGAGAGACCCACTCTACCCTGAGAGAGGAACTATGATACAGGAAGTAAGTGGTGACTTTAGGTGACAGCGACAGTGAGAGAGAGAGATAAAGAGAGAGAGGAGGCCTGAAGTGCCTTACTCTTCACAGGCAATACTGGCTGTCAAAGAGTAAGAGCAAGATAGAGAGAGAGAGAACAAAAGTGATTAGACAATCACGGAAAACAGAGGTCTTCCCGGGCCGGCTAAAACAGCAGTGATAAGAACAGAGGCATGGCAGCTCTGGTGATAAAGAGCTCTGACTGTTGCTGAGAGCACACAGCAGATAAAGTCCTATGAAAATATGCTCACAGTAAGAGCGAGAGAGAGTGCATGTGAGAGTTCATCACCACGCTCCCACAGCACAGTAAAAAGATGCAAGCTAATGTACGGTATAAATCTGTAACAGGAAACTGTACAGACTAAACATAACATAAACCTCACTAGTAGCTGAAAGTAACTGCTCTTATAAATGCCTTTGCAGCAATTAGAGCCATCAGTACTTCACCTAACCTTTCTTACCACCTCCATTGCTTCAGAAACATAGAAGGAAGGGGAGTAATTGTATTGGCTGTTGAGCTAAAACATCAACAACATTTTGCCAGAATCATGGACTACACCTTTAGCTAATGCTTGAGTAGCCGACACAGGACATTGCTGCCCATCTCTATGCCACTGTAGCATATATATTTATATATTTATCCCTGCACTTCTCGCACTCTCCACTTCTTCTTTGCACTACTGTTGTGCAACATTTCACAGCTACTGTATATAGCCATTCCGCCTTGTACATACTTTCTTAAACTTCTTAGACCTTTGCACTGTTGCACTGTTTGTTTTGTATTGTATTGTATTGTGTTGTATATTTTGTGTAAGCACACTGAGAGTCACTTTACCGAGTCAAATTCCTTGTTTGTGCAAACTTACTTGGCCAATAAAACCTGATTCTGATTCTGATTCTGATTCTGATGTCCCCCTTCTAACTCATGCCTATTTACCTGCGCTGATCCCATGGCATGTTCCCCAGCAGCACAGCTCCAGGTTGCCAACTATGCCTGCGCAGGGTGTCCATCTGCCCCGAGGATGATGCTTGAGGCCTCCTGAGTCTCACCCCTCCATCAGGGGGAGGAGGAGAGGGGCAGGGGGAGCAGGGCGGAGGAGCTGGGCAGGGCACGCAGCGGCCCACTGGCATGGGGGATCCTGGGATACGATAGGAGCTTGGAGGTGTGGTAATCATCTGTGGAAAGATAGGACAGGGAGTTTGGGAGAACTTGTAAAAATCCTAGTGATACTTGCATCACATTTAGTCATTTATTTTCATTTATCTATTAAGAGGCTTTTATTAAAGACAAATTATACAAAGAAATTCATTAGAACTTGAGTCTCTGGCACAGCCAATGATCTAATACCTTGTCTGTACCCTCATGTGTTCATGTGTGAGGAGGATAGGGCTGTCAGTGTGTACTCAGAAGCCTATTTTCAAAAGATTTACCTCAGTGCTTAATTGGGAGAAACATCCAGCTACTATGGCTGCCGTATATAATGTGAAACTAACATAGTGTCATCAGATACATTAAACTCTTAAAAACATAAAAACTCTTCTGGCTCTAAACGATTGCAAACTACCCCTCTGGAGAACCCTTACCATGTGTACCGTAGCAGGATTGTTCTCAGGACCCATTGGACGTTAGACTGATTGCTCCCTCTAGTGGCAGGAAGTCATTGTCACCGTTGCTTTTGAAGGGTCCCACCGAGTTTCCTGATAAAAACAAAAGACCTGTTGCTTATCTCTGTCACAGCATGCTTTTGTGGGTTAGCGAGGCATTTGCCATTCTCTGTATAAGCTTCCTGATTCAACTTCAAGATTTTGTTAAATAATGCTGTTATTCAGGTTTGTTCAGTGACAATGAACAGAGGTTGCAATTCATCCTGTCTTCTACGGAAACTAGATATAAGAATAGCCTCTGGCTATGAGTGAGAACAAGAAAGAAAGGGAGAGAGGCACCTAGACATAGTAGTGGAGACAGAAAATAGACAGAAAAAGAGGGGGAATTAGGAAAGGCAGAGAGGCCATGAGAGAGAAAGAAACATACGCCAAACCAGAGTACACTGTAAGTCCCCCACACCCAGTTGTACGCAGCACTATATGTTACGCTGTGAAAAGCCCATTAGGCCAGGTTACCTCAGATAAGGCAGATAGTTCCTCCAGCTCCGGATGGCACCAGAGGCCAGAGAGAGGCCCTGCACTGACAGACACATGGTCTCCATCACAGAGGAGACAGTGAGAGGGGGAGTGAACGACTTCATGGACATGGATTTCTCCTCCTGTGTTCGTACACGTGTGTATATGGGGTGTATGAGATGAATGCCTATGAGTGTATCCGCATGTGTGTGTGTGTGTGTGTGTGAGAGAGAAAGAGAGAGAGAGAGAAACAGAGACCGAGAGAGGATAAATTAGTTGATAGAGGTATGTGCATTCCTGCATGAATTACACTATTGGCCTCAACCTTGTGCTTATGAGTATAGCAGGATGTGTGTGCACGCATTTTACCATGTGCCTGAAAAAGCATGATACATGACACTTCATACCTTTGGGGATGAAATTATAGTGTGTATTTGGAAGTGCTATGTAAGGGGATGTCAGTGGAGGAGGGCTGGATGTGTATAACTTTGAGAGAATAAGGAAAGAATATCAAAACAAAGAAAAGAAAAGAAAAACAATAAAGAAAGACAGAAAGAAAGAAAAGAATGTAAGAAAGAAAAAAGAAAGATAGAAAGTTTGTGACTTCACTATTTCCAAGTTGGAACTGACCACAGATAAATATTAAAGATAAAAAGAAAATAATTTAAGAAAGAATGAGAGAATATGTGACTTGTCTTCACTATCTTCAAAGTGGAACTGACCACAGATAAATGTTAAAATACATGTGTCATTAAGATCACAAGCATGATCCTTAACCACTTAAGAACCCTCTCTGTAGTACACGTTTAGGATATCACTTTGCATCTCAGCGCAATCGACCATATGGCACCACTATCATTCATTCACAGATAGCACTGACCGTTAACTCTTCCTCAATAGGCCCTTTTTTCCTCTCAAAGTCGTTAAGAGACTATTTACATTTTAGTTATAAACATTCTGAACATTTTATTCAACATTTAGAGAAGATGGAGTACAGTACACACACATAACAGCTACATGAATAAACAAAAGACCAGCAACACAAAATGGCTGAGTTCCAAAACCAATGCTAAAAATTAAGGACAGGTTTCCTCAAGGTAAGACATCGATCATGTGTGTGCTGACACTGGACATTGCCTACGTTACAAGTTAAATAGGGAGGAAGCATTGGCTTAAAACTAGTTTCTTGCAGACATGCTTAAATTTAGACAAGGCCAGAGGCATACATTGTCTCTCCCTCCTCCCCCGACTTTTTCGCTATTGGGTCACAGACAACAAACCAGAAAGGAATGTAAACAGCGTGAGACGAACAGGTAGGACCGATGGCTTGTATATGACCCCACTCTAGGCGATGTCACTTCTCCGAATTGTGTATTAATCCCTACCTTCAAAAAAAGTTCACGGCTGTTGATATTTTGGTATTTTATTATTTCAGTCCGCATAGACCCATATCAGGCCAAAACGGTGTACTAAGCTTCAGCCATCAATGCAAACACACTTCGCATTCCAAGTTCTTATCATTATATGGCTCGTGTAGACCCAGCGCCTAACAGCTAACGTGTCATTACAAGGTTTCTGGAAATAGCCGTCCATTCCTTGACATCATAAACAAGGCGAAATCCAAACAGTTAGAGCAGCTCACATTTGTAGCTAAATATTCATACCAAATAGCCTATAGTACATGTCATTCTAATACTTTGTGACATTTCCCGTTGAAAAAATTAATAATCAACCTGAGTGAGAAATCTTGTGAGGAATCACCTATGTAGGAGTATGCCTATGTTTAAAAGGACCAAGTAACCCTCATTTTAATCTATTCATATTTGAACGGTTCTATAGCCTACTTGAGGTCAAGTCATTACACAGATATCAATCGCTGGAACAACAGAACAACTCACCTGTTCTGTGTTGCTACACCTGCAGTTTTTCTCCCCAGAGCTGCCAAAAGCCAATGGCACTGTGGGCTAATGTCTGACTTTGAATAAAAAGGAATTGACAGCGTCGTTTCGCTAACTTTATGATTTATTCCTGTATTAATTACACGCGTCTTTGCGCTGGTGACTTTCATTCGTGAAGCTCCGACCCGAAACCATTCCTCGGGTGCGTGTGTCATTTGATCTGGTCGCGGAAACCAGTTTAGTCTCTCGTGTGTGTATGCTTACTACCACTCCCACTCGAGTTACTTTTTCAAGTAGCCTACCTGACCGTATCCTGTTTCTTAAGTTTCGTTACACTGTCTGCGTTGGTGGATAATTGACTCACAGTAGCTGTATGAGTTCGTGTGTGCATATGTGTAAGGCGCACGCCTCAGTGCCAGTTACATTACAAAGGCTACACTTTCTCACAATATTAGACTATCAGTGACAACGCTTAAGTATTAATCACACATACCTCGTTGACAGGTACATTTTTAAATTATGAGATCACACTCACATTTGTCAAAGCTCCTTTTTTTGCGCAAGGCTGCGTCTGTTGTGAATCGCTCTATGGCAACGGCCTTCCTCCCGCGACTGCGCCGATCTGATGACTGAGTGCCTTTGAGGAGTGAGGTCTGAGGCGGGTCGTCAACTGGAGCACTTGCATGGGCAGCATACGGAATTTAGAGAGAGAGGGCTTCATTATTTCCCTTGTCTCCCTCTCCCTCAAAGAATGCTGACTCCTTGGATACCCTCGCCTGCCATGCCATTCCAAACCAGCATGTCACACTTCTGTCTCTCCTCCCTCAGAGGATCTTGTGCCAGTGTGTCCTTGTGCGAGTTCAGTTAACAACTACACCCACCCATCTGAAACCTAGAACTCGGCTGGAAAACATGTTCAAAACGCGTCCATGAAAATCCATGATGTGGTAAAGCTATATGTAGAAAAAGAGTATGTATGAGAATCTATTTAGTGATCCACGGGTTTTGTATACTGTAGCTTTCATACACAGTCAACAATGAACATACAGCTCCAGATTTTTTATGATGGACATTTATTCAGTCATTCGGTAATAAACTAAATTACACAGCAATACCAATACAAATGTTAATGATAAAAAAAAATAAAAAAATCACACATCGAAACTATCAACAAAAAACATCTGGAAAAGATGTTTTTTTTTTTTTTTTCAAACAAAAGTTTAAAATGTAACCAAGATACAGCTTAATCAAGAGTTCAATCAAGCCCCTTGTAAAACAGTCATATTTGTTGCAAAAGACAAATGTGCTGCATTGTAAAAAAAAAAACTTCTCTGTACTCTCAGCTTTGGTTTGATGTATAAGGCTGTCATATTACAGTGAGAGGTAGAAAGCATGATATACACTGAACACTATGTAAACAGCTTTCACTTCAAAACCCCACACTGTTGCCAAGGCAGAGCTTACAATCTCTGTTTCTACAAAATACATCTATCAAAAGGAATAACTTCAAATAACTCCTAAAATAAATAGTTTGCACTGAGCGTCTGGGGGGCTTCTGTGTGTGTGTGTGTGTGTGTGTGTGTGTGTGTGTGTGTGTGTGTGTGTGTGTGTGTGTGTGTGTGTGTGAGAGAGAGAGAGTTTGTGTGTGTGAGTGAATGTGTGGCAGTAGATTAAGCTGAAAACAATCAAAAATACTGCTATGGTTGATTTGCGGAATTAAATTCCCCAACCTTTTCTCGTCAGAAATAAGGTGCAGAAATTAGAAGCACAACAGTAGAACCTTCTTATCTCAAAACTGAATTCAACACCTGCATGGTTACCATAACTTCAGTGTGAACAACAGTGCTATACTCCATCAAAAAGCAGAAGTTATCACTCTCAAAATGTGTTCTGATAAATATGAATGGCAGTCTGTGTGTACTGTGTGGCACAGCCAGTGAACCTGCAGCAGTGGACACAGGTAGCTTATTCAGACCTCTACTGTCTCAGTTAACAGACTAGATGAGATCCTGTGAGGCCATGTGGCGCCATCTGTTGTCCATACTTAGGAGTTGCTGCTCAGCCTGCGGCGGAGGAGAGAAGCTGGCTTGGTCTCTGTATCCTCCTGGTCACTCTCACACCCCCTCTGTTAGGTAGACAGATTTTTTTAGTTATAAACAGGAAAATACATTTAATTCCTTGTGCTATTGGTTGGGGACTTCCCACAGCAGTACATGCAAGTACTCATCCCAACAACCTAGCCTAAGTATTATAACACAACAGGGTGCACTACAACCATCATACCAATATTTAACAACAACAACATTTCACTGGGCTAGTCAAGTGGGCACCTTCCTTCGTCAGTGTTTCGTTAAATTAGGCCCAGACCCAACCCCCCTCCACACTCATATATTATGGCATGCCACAGGCCACCCGGTAGGAAATAATAGTAAAACTCTTTAGACTTTTGTTCTCTTTGACATTTAAATAGTTTGTTGTTGTCTTTTATGTCTCCCAACATGTATTTCATTGCTATAAAAAACTGTTTTTGAAATGGACTACATCAATCAAATCCATCATAGATATTATGAAATATTTTGTGAAACCTCTCAGGAATGTTCTGGAGCAACTTTGTGCTAATAGGCTAAATCAGTTTAGTTAGCAGTGGGGTCTCATGCAAAAAGTGCTCTAGGATTAGGGTTGGCCCAAAAACCAACCAGTCATGTCTTAATGCTAATCAGTTTATTACATGACTGGAGTCAGTCTACTGTGGACTGCCTTGGTAGCAGTAAAAAAAAAAGCTGTAGTCATTTTGTTCCTTATTGGCTTCAACTGGCCACCTCAGAGCTACAGAAACAATTAGCTTCAAGGCTTAGAACTGGTGTTCTTACCAACTCCTCGTCAGCTTTGGCACTTGACTTGCACAGTAACTGCAAGCGACAAAACCTATTGCAAGCCCACACCATGTTATATGACATCTGTGGATGAAGAGAAGGACAGAATTAGAGATTTGGCAAAGAAAAGATGGCATAAAGATAATGAAACTGGATTAACAATGAGACATAACAATTGGATCCAGAAGATATAAGGAAATATCTGAGATCCAAAAAACTGTTGAATGTAATCTGTGCAACAGATGCAATTAGGAGTCAACATTATACAGTGTCATGTGCAACGTAGAACTGTTGTGTAATACCACATTTGTTCACCAGATGGCAGGCTTATCTCACACTCGTCTCAAAGGGGAACCCATTCCTACACCCAAAAGAATGGGACCTCACCTTCCATTTCCGCCTCGCGTTGAACTTCTTGAAGTTCTTCATGTTGATGGAGGAGCGACTCCGAGTGGCTGCCTGCTTTCGTGTCAGAGGCTAAGACAGAGGAAGCACATATGAAATGTAGGCCCAGTCATCGTAACAACAAACCATCTCTGCGAGTTCTAACACGCATACGAAGAGAGGACACTCACTCTCCCCTCCGCATCAGAAGAGATAAATCATCCTCACCTTGATCCAGGGGTGGATTAGGCATTCATCTGCTGTCATTCTCTCACTGCAGATATACACACAATACAATAAACACACCATCAAAGGCACTACATGTAGTTTTTGCTGTCACTGCAAAGTATGTTCGTTTTTCTCAGGGTTTGTCTTACATGTAAACCTTCACTCAATTATTTAATATGAGAGAGGAGGGAATCTAAATAACTAAGAGTACAATACAAGGCACACAGGAGCTACAAACACAGATACCTTGGGTTCTTGACCAGCAACTTCTCAATAAATTCTTTGGCCATGGCACTGGTGAGACTGAAGTACTGGTCTTCAAACTCATAGTTCATCGCCACAATGTTTCGTAGTGTCTCCTGATCAGTATCTCCTTGGAAGGGGGACATGCCACTCAGTCTGTGTGTGTGTGAAGAAAAATGAATACAACAAGATATGGTAAAGCTGTACAGCTATAGCGATTGACCACATGGTAGCTCAGGTGTTTGGATACTTACAAAATGTACGTTATCACTCCAAGGCTCCTGAAAAATAAGCAAAGGTTTGTAATGCTGTAACAGACTCCTTACTGAGCTCTAACTCTATTACATTTTCATGCTTAAGTTTATTTTTAAGGAAATAATATCATGTTTGCATGTGTACAAAGACACCTTTATGCTTCTCGTTTCACAGTTTTTGAGTCAGGGCAGTTTTAATACTTTGTCTAAAAATCAACACCAAACACCAAACTTTGAAGCAGAACACTCAAGCGAGGTCAAACCAATAGGAGAAGTGTGTGGGGGAAGGGGGAATGACACAATAGAGTGTGGTGGTGGGGGGTTCTATTGTGTGCTGCCTACGCTGTCTCGGAACCTTACCACATATCCGCTGCTGTGCTCAAGGCCTCATAGTTGATCACCTCAGGGGCTGCGGGAGGAAGTGAATACACACACAGTTCCTTCACATCACTTGTATAGCAAGACAACCCAAAAGCAGAAGCTAGGACAAAGGTCAGTCAGAGCTCAAATACTTTTCATTCAGACAGAACAAACTCTATGGTACCCACAATACACTTTTTGTCATACATATACAAACCTGAGTCGCCACCAATCTCAAGAACATGTTTCAAAATATTGACAAAAAGGCAGATATTCAGTTAGGGTGTTGCTGGGGTCAGATGTGCAACTAGCCATTGTGGGCGTTTGTATCTGCATAGTATCGCGGCGTTGTTGTGCGAGTCTCTATATCAGTATTAGCTGTGCTGTGATAGTGCTTTTTGCTTATCATGTTTGGACAGCGATAGAGCGCAACACACATGTCCATGCTAACCCCACTCTCTCGCCCTACCCCACATCCTGCTCAGTGTTCGACCACACACATCTCTATGACAACCTATGTTGGTTTCACAAACTAGACTGAGAAAAAAATACATCAAATGCATACACAAAAGGGGAAACTCACAAATACAGATACATGCATGTATCACCACCACTAACTGAACTACATGTTCACATAAATACACATATTTTCTGCTCCACTCCCCCACAGAAAAGCACATACATACCAAAGGCAACTCTCAAATCCAGACTTATGCACAGAATCCCATTCTCCCACCTCCTACATAAAAATCACTCTCACACAGAGAGAGAGAGAGAGAGAGAACTATAATTACCTATATATTGTGGGGTTCCACACATACTCTTATACTCCCCCCCTTGGGTGAAGTGATGTGCAAGGCCGAAATCGATGATCTTGATGTGGGGATGTTCCTGCTCCTTATCCAACAACATGATGTTCTCTGGCTACATACACATCACATAGAACAAATACAACAGTACAAAATGATGAGTGTGGGGGTATTATTGTAGCATAATCAGATATGTAAACATGTAAAAAACAAAAATTCTAAATGCGTCATGAGATTTGCAAGCGTCTTGAGATTTGTACATATGTACGTAGATACATCTGTAAATTGATTGAGATAACGTTACACAACTGTCCACCCACATTTGCTAATAATTCCACTACAATAACACTCCCAAATATGAGGCAGTGTTACTGAAGACAAGCAGTGATGTCACAACATGCAGCACCACTGGCACCCATGTTAAGTTGAACATCTGATGCAAATCAAGGACTCAGGCTATATAGTGACAAAAAAGAAACTACAAAGTCTTTACAGAGAGGACATATAAATCATGCAATCTTGACAGACTATGTTGCAAAATGTTTTCCTCTCAATAATCAAAAACATTTGGGGTAATGCCAGTGCTAGCTAACTACAGGGCTCAGTTGGAAATGTGATACAGATGGGTTTAAAATTCTTGCTAACAATGCTTTGAATGTTAGCAATGGTATGACTCCACGCTCTTAATACTTTCAACAGTATGAGATTGTGTAATAGTCACTTCCGTGACAGAGCACAAAAAGGAAAATTCTACAGTCTACCAGCTCTCCAATTTTCTACAAAAGTTGGGGGTCAGTCACAAAAACAAGACGTTGGTGATGTACTTGTAACTTACACTTGTATCTTGTAACTTCACATAAAAACAAAACATCTAAAACGGTTATCATATGTGACTCCATTCTAGTTTCTGTACATCATCACAGCGAGACAAGCAGAGGTGTGCATCCCCTCACCTTCAGGTCAAAATGGGCGATATGTTTGCCATGCATGAAGCCCACACCCTTTAAAATCTGCTTCATGAATTCGATTGCCTCATTCTCGGAAAGGTTCTCCTTTTCTGCGATGAAGTCAAACAGCTCGCCTCCACCGATCCTGCGTGGGATGAGAGAAGCCAGACAGGGAAGGAGGAACGTAAAGAAGCAGGGGTCAAGGGGGGAGGGAGAACGAGATAAATAAGGACTTTGAGAAACAGAAACTTGTGGCTTAGTGTCAAGTACACTATGTCCCACCATTATCTCGGGACGGTATTACATTCTTGAAAGAAAGACTGCAGACATCTCATAAACTGCATTGTATAAGCTGAGCGAAAGGATGGGACAGCTTCATAGATGTGTATCTCACAGTTATTTTCAATCTCTGGTTTCATAATATTTACCACAAAATTTCCAGTGGGTTGCTTTTTGGGTCTCAGTAGTAGAGAGAAAAAAGAAGAGAAAGAACAAGAAATACAGAATAGATCAGAGAGAAAACAAATTGTTTTAAACAGCTGCTCAGAGATCCTATTATAGATGTACTGTATTAGTTCTTGAATCTTCACAGCTTGAATCATCACAAACACGATTGATGACAAACCTTTCAAACTATTTCAAAACCTCAAGAGAAATTAAAATACAAAAGTCATGAGGTCATTAGAAATAGACACAAAGATGCCAGGAAGTCAGAAAGATTACGGGGGAGTCCCAAACAAGACTTGTCTGGAAACAGATCAATAAAGCCGAATCATTTTTCAGAGAATAAACTGAAAAAGTGGAATGGGAGGCCACATTTTAGTGAACTCAAGCCAATAGCATACCTTCACATTCTCTTAATCGTACAGTATGTAACGCACACCAACACAGGAGGCAGCCAAAAAAGAGATGCTCAGACAGAGGGACATTGAGGTCTAACCTCGAACCTTTAAATAGTCCGTCTGTCTTTCTCTGGTTACAGCGCTGGTGTGTGTCACCCCTGCAGCCTACAACAGATGCTCCCCCATGGAAACATGCACCCCTGGGTTGTTTCCCAGCCACAACTGTGACTAAGAGACAGCACCCTTGGCCATGTAATCCCCTCAATCACCTTCAGTATTAATCTAATATGTTCAGCTCAGATGGTGGCTTGCCGTGCAGGAAATCTAAATATAACTAAATGTAGACCCAGAATGCAGCATCACACAGTAACTCCCTTCTGTATGACCTGTCACTGCAGCATATGATGTCTCTATGACATATGTTTACTTCTGGTCCTAGTTTATTTTTTTTCAAGAGCATCTGTGATTATTTATATATGGAGTTACGGGTAAGTAATTACCAGGGCCCGGACTATATGAAGAAGAAGGAACATCAGTTAATTTGAATATGAAACACTCTCCACCCCAATCAGCCTCCGCACACTCACAGCTCCACGATGAGCACCACCTCAGCCTTGCTCTCGAACACATCCTTGAGGGCCATGATGTTGCTGTGCTGCAGGGCCTGCAGGATCTCCACCTCCCTCTCCACGCTCTTCCTCTCCAGGCCCAGGCGGCTACTCACGCTCCTCCGCAGCTTCAGGAACTTCCCCGCCCAGCTGGTGCCTGTCGCCAGCTCACGCACCAACCGCACCTGCCCATAGTGTCCGCTGGCAGGCCACCACAGAAAAGAGAAAAAAAGGAAGGCTTCAGTTTCACACTTGCATTTGTTCATTTGCTGAACATAGAAAAAAGACAAGGTCCTTACATTGGATAATTTAATAGAATGCTTTCAGTCAAACACAAAGGTAGAGAGGGCTAGGAACTAGTCTTTACATTAATTTGTTCATTTCATTTGTTGCCGTCGGTTGTTAGATTTGCAGTGTTTATGTTCTACTAATATCCAATCAGTTAGGGAGACTGAGCATGTATGCTTTTTTCAAAATAGGCTGCTATTCTGCTGTCCGATCTTGGATAACAGTTTTTTAAAGTCACATGTATTCTTGTTTACAGATATTAGCAAACGGATGAATTATGGCCTACAGATGCAACATGTGCAGATTTAAACTGATACACAAGGAGTAACCGTCCTGATGTTTGTTAGTGTGAACTTGTGTCTGACCACAGAACACAAAATGCAGAGCTCTTCAAGGAAGTGTGGCTCATGTCTTCTTATCCTGATCAAAAACACTCTTTGACTTTTGTTTATATATGGCAATAGTTTAGTGTGTATTTCTGAATGTTCTGTTTGTGTGTGTCACTGACCTGCCCAAAATATCTCCAATTTCATACAAGTCCTCCACGTTCTGAAGTTTAATCAGAGCCATGGCACTACTCCAGCTATCTCCACTCTAGCCACATGGACTGCAAAACACAAAGTGCATAACATTATTTACATGAGTACTTTTAATTCACTCTGCCCTACCATCACACACGCATGTATACACTCATACACAGGAGCCCAATCACACACAAATATCCACATGCTTGTCAATCCTGTCTAGAACAAACATTTATTCAGTGGTCCCTTTGGAATTCCATGTGATGATAAAAGCAGATTGAACCTAAATAAACGCCGCTGGGGAATTCTATTATAACTCAAACAACAGCTCAATGGACCCGCCTCAACCCCACTGTGCGAGCAGGAAGACTGCAAGTTCACGCCTAATTCACCAGCATGTCATTTTCATCCAGAGTTTCACACATTAGTCAGCTTCCGAGATCCTAGCGGAAAAATCAATTGGTTATTCCACTTTTCTTTTCTTGTCATTGCAGGTTTCATCTCATAGCTTCACAACTTCATACATTTTCCTTGAACAGTTCAGGAGAAACTGCATGCCATGGCCAGCTTGTGAGTGTGAGCAGTGTGAAACTCAAGAGTAAACGCCCACAACAGGGAAATGAAAAGGGAAACAATGGATGCTCTCAGTTCAAAAGGGTCACCAAGACACCAGCCACAGGAACAGGTGTGTTTGTAAGGCAGAAACCACAAAAGGCAAATATTATGCGTTTGTTAGTATGTACTTGTCTGAATATACTCTAAGAATGAGTGAATGTTTATTGTATATATATATATATATATGTGTGCGTGTACATGGAAGACTGTGTCATAATTGGGTGAGATTGAGTGTGCACATGTGTCTATGTGTAATGTGTAGGTGAGGGTGTGTGTGTGTCCACTGAAGTATGTGTGCGTGTCTGTATACATTAACCTTCTCCATTCCCTCCCCTCAGGCATCAGGGAGAGAAAAGGCAGCATCTGTATCAGTAAATATTTACTCAGGCCATTGGCAGAGCAGGAAGAATCCCCGTTTATCAGAAAACACCCTGACACGGCTGTCAGAGGAGCAGGGACACACACACACACACACTCACAAACATGCAACACACCATCACCATACACAACCCATGTCCCCGCAAAAGCAAGAGGGGAGAGAGAGAGAGAGCGAAAGAGAGGGAGGGGACAGAGAGAGAAAGTGAGGGGAAAAGATGGGGGAGAGAGATGAGTCCATAGCCAACATCATGCCTGTGGCATCAGCCAATTCCAGCAGACCAAAAAGGGGAAAAATAAGCAGGCAGTGTTGAGCATTCATTCTGTAGAATATTTAAAAAAAAATACTTTTAAAATAACTTGAAATTAAAAGAACACTAATAACTGGCAAAAGTTGAGATGGAGCAATTTGTCAAATAACTTGATGACTTATCTTGATGCAAAACTACAAAAGTAAACTTGTATATCCACGGCTTGGTTTTTACATCATTAACAGGACTGCGTATTTGTCATGTTATTCCCATACAATATGAACAACTAAAGCCAAAATATAATTTTGGAACGTGTGAGTGTGTGTGAGAGAGAGAGTCTATGTGTGTGTGTGTGTGTGTGTGTGTGTGTGTGTGTGTGTGTGTGTGTGTGTGTGTGTGTGTGTGTGTGTGTGTGTCTCTGTGTGTGCGCTTAAGAGTTTTCAACATGCCTGGTGTTGAAGGGGCTAAGATGCCATTTATGTCAAGGACAATGTGGTCAGTGGGATAGTATGTCCAGTTCATCCAACAGATTACCGGCAGAGAATCCAGAGGGGCCCAGAGAAAGAGAGCGAGAGCGAGAGACCGCAAAACAAGTCTGTAGTGATGATAGGACAATGGATTTAACAAAGGGCTATGCCTACTTACCATTCAGGTGTAATGTTCGCTGCAGAATAAGTAATTTATAACATTTGTGTAAGAGGAAGGCCTATAGTAGTTATAATAGTTCTCATTTTATATAAAGAAGCCTATACGATTTCTAACACAATTAAGCTCAAGTTTTGCGCATAAGAGCCAATAGAATATCAACCATATGACAAGGCTATAATTTATTATTTCATACGGTCTATGGCGAATCCTTTAAATATTCCGTATCCTACAATATTTGCGATTTCTGAGTGAGAAAATAAATGCTATTATTATGTATTTTTTGTACCAACATTTAACTTTTCTGCCTGGGATTTTTGAAAATGGTGTAGGCTATAAGCAACTCACCCAACTGTATAGGCTACTATAGTTGTTAATAATCCGTCCCCCGTTTGTTGCAGCTCCTTCATGGATAGGATTCCATAATCAATCACTTTGTTGTTACTCCCTCATGATATCTAAAAAACAATGAGAAACTGATGTTTGTTTTCCGATAATATTTCCAAACTATTTCCGTTTCCCAGTTCTACACGTGAGAAGTTTACAGGACCGGTCTAGCCTCTCCCTTTTCAGACTGTAGAATTGAAGCATCCCAAATACAGCCTACACATTCCACAGCAGAAGACACACACCCTTTGCTGGTTAGTCTTTGCGTCATGGGAACACATGCGAGGCGATGCCGTGGCCTTTTATGAATAGGTTACTTGGATTGGATGTCTAGATTATTACAATTAAAGTATTGACATTTGGGGAGAGAGAGACGGGGTGTTACTGACAAGGTTCTATAGAGAGAAAAGGGAGCAAAACATTTCCACCTGTCTTGAATGCATCTCAAACACTATAGCACATCATTAAATAAAAACACGATTAAACTAGCTATGAAAGAGAAGGCGTGAACCTATTTGTGCTGTGCTTCTTCTGAACAATCAGGAAGCGCCTTATTTTAACAACACGCAGTTCTGTCAATTATGAAACCACAAATGGTAGTTTGAGACAGTCTGGCTGCCATACGTCCATTAACTAAACTGACGATGGCAATCTTTCATAAATACAAATGAAATGATAGGAAAGAATTGCACAGTGGCCTCTTACGTAGGTTAGCCTACCTGTTGATTGCATTGAGGTTGCTGTGTGGAGAGATCTCCACGGCAGCTGTTCCGAGAACGGTGAAATGGATGAAGCTATGACCTAGGAGCGAGTTTGTCATTCCAAATCATGCCTGTGCCCCTGTTTTTTCATGCAGTTGAGGTCCACTAAGGCGGACTTGCTTTTGGTGTGTTTGCTAGCTAAAACTGCTTATCACTCAGACTCCCATAACTTTCAAGGGAACCTTGCGAACCCCGGTGGTCGCAGACCGTCACTGCATTTGTAATTAGAATCAGGTTGTATTTGCGCTATCACAATGGGCATTAGTTCATCTTCAACGCATGGTTGGTAAGAATTAGTCTGCCTTAACCCAACTTTCGTTTTCATGACGTTCTTCAATATTCAGTCAGAAAACGAATTCTTCAAGACTAGCCAACCTCTTATGTCACGTGGAATATGTTATGCAGGCCTACCTAAACTCATTACTTGAGGTGGGTTAACAAGTGGAACTCTTAAAGAGGGGAGGGGATACTGTTTTGTAGTTGTAGGGGAGCGGGGATGAAATACCTCTGAGTCAACAGACGCAGTTCAAACAATATGAGGCTTACCAGACAACACACTAGCACGTTGCCTTGTATAGTATTCTTTTGCGAGTATTCTTCAGTGTCCGTATAAATGGGTTTCCATCCAACTCATTCGCATATTTTAGGCATGAAAAATCGACTCAAATAAATGCGATTCCGTGCGCATTTCCATCCGCTGTGTTGTGCAAATCACTCCAATAATCAAGGAAAGAGTTATGAACAGCTGGGAGTTCAAAAATGTAATGAAAACATGTAATACAATCTCAACAAATGCGATTTCATGCGAATAAACCCCTGCGTCCCTATCAACTTTAATCGCATTGTAACCTATGTCAGTCAGGAGTTCATCTCCCCGTATGCAACCAAATGTAGTGAATTCATTTCTTACTCGATTTAGAAGTTTGTATGGGAATTTCAAGCGTTTCATCTCAGGATTTCCTATTCGAATGTTTGAAATTAGCATTAAAAGCTTGGATGGAAACCCAGCTTATGAATTCACGTCTGAGAGAGAACAGCTTTTACAGCAAGCCTATCAGGAAAACTAAAGTTTACATTTATTTTGTGTTTTGCAGTGCCAAGTAAGCATCTCTGAAGACATTAATCTGTCTATACTATTAGCGCACCACCATGTGAAAGCTGGCAATTCTCCTGTATGTATTACCTGTTTGGTCGTTATTCGGTCTATCATGGAATTTAATAGTTGTTAATGCCAATACATTGCCATTGACAATCAGTGTAAGGACAACGAGCAAAAACGGAGTAAAGCTATTTGGCGTGAATACGAATGCCCCTAGTGTGCAGTCGATGAAAAAGAAATCATTCCCTTTAAGAACACAGCCCTTTAACAATGATTTACCTGGCCACACCTGTCTGTCCACCCACAGACCTCTCGCAATAACAACAGCGTCAAACTCAACGTTGACAGGAGAGCTTGGTAAGAAACATTTACAATGTATACGTTATAGATAGGGTATTTAAATACATAGCCTATTTTAGTTGATATATTAGTATAGTTCAGTTTAACATTTAGTCAAAATGGCAGATATTTCACTTCCGTGTTACCAAAGTTCTGGGAACAACGTGCGTATTGGAAAGAAGAGGGCATTGTAAATTCAGGAATCCAAAGCAAAGACCGGACAAGGCAACTGAGGAATTACACGGCAATAATCGGATTTGTCGAAATAGTTTGAAGAAGTCTGAAACCATTTAAGCAGAAGAGAAAAAGAAAAGTCTTACTAAAAGCATTCATTAGGTTGTTTGCTGTTCCGAAGGGTCGATCATTAGGCTGGACCTTTCACAAAATTCTAACAAGTAATTTTGATTCCACAGGTGTTTCACCAGGTTTGGTTATTTGCGAGATATTCTTAATCAATCTAGGATGTAAGCCAGAGGCCAATTACTCATGTCATCTGGGTGGAAAGGGGTGTGCATTTTGAAAAATAATTCTGAAAAGGTGTAAAATATAAGTATGCTGTGTAACCCTAATTAACATTATTAATCATTATATCTTTCAAGGTACAAAAAGAAGACTAATTTACCAACAACAACGAATTAAAATAACAGTCAAGGAAATCTAAATGTCATCAGGAAAATACCTGTTGGGCATACAATATCGAGTGCAACTCGGGGGTCATTTAATTAATTTGTCTGATAATTAAAGTAATTACTGAATATGACAGATATCCTAGCAACAAATCTGGGGCCTACTGAGAAAGAGTCTCCAGAAACAACTGTAGAGCCCCAAACACCAGGATGGATGGCAGAAGGAAATGAGAAGCTAAAAGACGCTGAGAATGGTCTCGAGACCTCTCCTGAAGGGGAAGTCATGAGTTTTGCCTGTATGGAGCCCAGCACCCTACAATGGAGCTACCCTGGAGAGAAGGATGCTCTCAAAGAATTTGGGAGGTCTGTATCTCAGGAGATCGAAAGAGACAGAGGAGAAGGAAAGGAGGCCGACGGTGAGAGAGCGAGCATGCAGTCTGAGTGTTTGTCACTCAGGGGAGGGGAGAGCAGGACGGAGAGCGAGCGAGAGCTCAGGACGCGGGAGAAAAGGAAGACTGCAGATGGATGGCAGGAGCTGGAAAAGGAGAGGGAGAAGGAGAGGGAGGTAGAGTTGGAGCTGAGAGCACGACAGAAAGGATCTCACTTGGAGATTGAGATGGAGGAGGTCAACTCCTTGCCAGAGGAGGCAGCACGGGTTTTCAGCCCCAACAGGCTGTGTATTTCCAGTTTACCAGAGTCCCCCAGAGATTGGGAAGGTGCAGAGAAGAGCCCTTTCCTGGGGTCACATGGAGCTCCTCTGAATGGCTACTACCAAGACTGGGGACCAGAAGAATCACCAAAATGTAAACAACTATGTCAGTCATAATGTGTCATTTCTGGATCTATTCTAAAGTTTTATACAGCATCAATATCTTGAAACATTTAGTCATTATTCAGTCATAACTCCGGGTACCATAATGATCTGTCACAACCTCTATTTGACCATTTGAAAACATCTTACTTCCTAAAAGCCTGTTAAATGACTGATCTACTTTTGATTTCATTTGTAAAGATTTAGATGCTTGAAGTGTTGAAATTGTTGTGAAATAATACAACCATATTCAAGTGTATATTCATATTCATACTCAAGTGTCTATATGGACCTGCTGAGGGTAAAGGCACCTGTATGTGAAATGTTGCTTTATCCAACAGCGGGATGTGGTTGCTGCAGTCGTGATGCACTGAAACTTGCCGCCTCTGTGTTCTCGGGTGCCCTGCTGTTCCCTTTCCTGGTTTGGGGAGGATACGTCTTCCTCCCGTTCGATGCCCCTCTGCTGGAAACCGCACCCTTGAGGCTGGTCTACACACTCCGATGCTCAGTGTTTGGAGTTGTGCCCATTGTGCTGGGTGAGCAACTGAAGACTACTGGTCAAACCAGATCAGTTACTAGACTGGTTTTCTCTTCCTGGGTCACTCATAGTCAAGGAGGGATATGTGTAATCACTCTCTTGTTATTTGTGTTTAAGAAATAATGTCTTGATTGAGATTACTTGGCCTACCACTTTTTTGAATCTTTCTTTTTATGCTTGTGAATTCTGATTGGCAACTATATAAACACAAAATACTGAATTGCTTTTTGTGTAATGGCACTTTTCTCCTACACTCTTCTGCCCTCTGTCTCTCTCCCTCAGGATTGTTGGTGTTGGGGATATCACGTGTGCATTTTAATGTCTTAAGGCCCCAGTTTGAGAGTCAGACTGAGGTGAAGGAAGTGAGCGTGCACCGCCATTTCGTTGATGAATCTATCTCCTTGTTCCTACTGTACTTCATCCAGCTGGCTGTCTTGGCAGCTTATCTGAACCACGACCTACTCAAACTAGTGCCTCTGTTGACTATTGTTTTTACCTTTGGCAGGTAATCTCACTTGCTTCATAACTACGCCTATGACTATTTTCCAAAGGGTGTATGACAACAGATATCTTTTACTGATTGCAACAGGCACTATGTTGACTTAGTTACCAGACAGATTACACAATTGGTGGCTAATTATGGAAAAGACTGTTCTTGATTTAAACTATATTAGTAAGTGTCCATAATGGGAGCATTATATATTTTTTGTTGGTTAGGATATGTCTTTTCTATTACCCTCCGTTTTTGTTTTTGATGAAACAAATCTCTGAAAAATTTGTCTGCAGAGCATTTTATGTGCCCCTTGCTAATGAGCTTTTTGTAAACCAATTTGTAACTGTTTTTCACTCAAGATGGATTTTCGTCAAGGGGAGCACTAATACACAGAAAAATACAGTATATCAATTCTCCTTAAACTCAGTTGTGAACGGCACAGATTGCAACACTGCCAAGGTCAGGGGTTTGTACCCGAGAGCAGAAGTTTGGCAAAAGATAAACCTCTACAAAATGATCCAGAAACTTTAGGAACTCATTAGTTTGGCTTTTTAAGCAATTCCCTGAAGTTCTATGATTGTTAAACTCTTGAACCTTCAAGAGAATGTTTTATGTCGCTATGTATGCTGTTGTGTCTGATTAATGTGGTTAATCCCATGAAAAACTACTGACATTTCTCTGTTCTTTCCCCACCTGACAGGCTTTGCTACTGGGTGGCAGCAGCCCTTGGCAGTAGCCTCAGAGGGTTTGGTTTCGCTCTGTCCTTCTTGCCCATGGTCACCATGTTGGTGGCCAACATGTACTTCATCTTTGTGCTGGATGCTGAAGGCGGCCTCTTCGCCAAGGAGGCCCGTGCCGCCCAAGAGTCCCCTTCCACCTACCGGCAGAGATTCTGGGGTTGATCCGTTGCTCCAAAGGGGTTATGTTGCCAAATTGGGGTCCTTTCCATTCACTTTTTAAATTCAGATTACAAAGATCAAATTTTTTCTGAGCTGTTGAATGCCTCACTGTCAGTGATCACTGTCAGCATAATACGGCTCTGAATATGTTTATTATATGATGAACTAGACAAAATAACTACAATTTACATGATTGTGTTTTAATGACTTGCATCATGTTAGATTGACCTTTGGTGAACAATTACGCAGCCTTACTACTGCAGAAGATAAAGAAAACTAGTCTAACAGATTTTTTGATAGAGTGCCTTTCAGAAACATTTATGATTCTTGGAGATCGAAGGAGTAAGCATCCTTTTGAAGGTAGTAATGCTTAGTATTTAAGCTTCTTTGTATGTGAACTGGATTCCCTGTACTCCAAACCCAGTTTCTGCAGTAACTAGTAGATCTGTTTACTTTTCTCCTCTGCAATAGTTTTGATGTTTGTCATGCCTACATTGTTAATGTTTACATTTATAATAAACACACAATCCTAACTCTTTCTTAGACAGTTTCTCAGTTTTATTTCAGTGGTTCAAATACATAGCAAATTTAAGGACACCTAATCATATCTGCCAGTTATGTATTATTTAGTATACAATTAGACATTGATTATTATCAATGTCCCTGTGCAATGTAATGTCTATCTTTTTTTAATAAATATCTTTTCATACACTATAATACATGTATCGTGTGTTGTCATACACGTATTCTTATCCTTATGGTTAATGACCATACATAGGCATCTGCACTAAAGGATTTACTCGTATGTGCTCTTTCCTTCATAAGAACACTGAATAGCTCACAAGTATAGTTCGGATAACTCATGAATGGCAACATGAATCCAAACTTCGCCTCCGTGTTGAATAGATGAAGTCGAAGCGGAACCTGACGCCACAATTCAGGCAAGACAAACCAGTTTTCTCTACCTGTCGGAGGGCAAAAAGTCTGACGAGCCACCTGAGAGTCCATTAGGTAACGCACAACATTCAGCAGGCCTTGCCTGCTACAGGACGGCAGTCGAGTTTAAAAGACCACAGTGGTCAATCGACAACGACGACAGCCACCCAGGAATCACACATTTGTTTATTCATTTCGACTACAGAATGACAACTACACCGGGTAGACGGAAGCACAATGCATGTTTGTTTCGACTACGCGAGAACTGCCCGCTTCGGAAATTAAGGAAGAGCAAATGTCACGGTGAGTTGACTTGACAACTATTAAACTGTTTTTTTAGACGTAGACTAGAATTTGGTCCGTGAATTTGAACACAGAATTGGGATTCATTATAAAAGGTCTAATAACATGGCTTTAAATGTTGTAACTTACAACATTTAAAGCCATGTTATTCTAAGTTTACTTGAAGGGGCTGAGACAGAGAAAGTGCCTAGTGATATTGGGAAACTGTGTATTTGTAATGCCTTATGCCTTGTCAAGTGCAGAAGCGTTTTCATTTCTTGACAAAATATAAATAAATACGTTTCTAAGGTGGTGACTGGTTTCTGTGTAAGGACAAGGAGCGGTGCTACACCTACAGTTCTGAAAAAGAGAGCAGAAATACAACCTAAATCAACAAAGTCATAAATCACGAGTTCCACGTGAGAATACCTACAGGCAGTATATTACTATATACATACTGACTTGAGTAGCTACATAGCCGCTCCCATTCCATTCAGTGATCCTACGCAATGTATTGTGCTATGGTTTATCCTTAATGCAAGCAGTTAACAATAACAATGAAAGATGCTGTTCTCTGATCGTGGCTAAAATCACTTGACTTCACAGATGTACACAGCCAACCAACTCCTAATGGGGTACACAGCCACCCAACTCCTAATGGGGGGCATTGGACTGGATTTAATGATCAACCCAGCACTTCAGCAGGAATAACAGATGATAGTGCAATCAGTGTTATTTACGGGCAACAGCTATCGACTGTTCATTCTGACTGTGGCGCTCACAGGCTCCACATGAACTCAGGTGAACTAATATTCAATTTGTATTCCCCTTAGTTTTATAACATAGT
>NC_045162.1:17337123-17399623 GCF_900700415.2 Clupea harengus | reverse complement strand
TCTCCCCATCAACCTCACTCACCTCTCCCCATCAACCTCACTCACCTCCCCCCATCAACCTCACTCACCTCTCCCCATCAACCTCACTTCACCTTTCGGCAAATGGGCCCCCCCTTATGGGCCGCGGTTCTGCTTAAGGTTTCTTCCTGATTAACAGGGAGTTTTTCCTTGCCCCGGCACCCATGTTCTAAGGCGGTTCAGGCTCTGGGCTCTGTAAAGTGCCTTAATACAATTGTATTGTTTTGGCGCTATATTAATAACATTTTATTTAAATGAATTGAATCAAATTGAATTGAATTGAATTTCCCCCATCAAGTTGTCAACTACAACCACTCCTCCTTTTTCTAGTGAGAGTGTGAGCTGGAGTTGGTCTGAGAGCATTAGAGCTACTGTACAGTTCAAAGACATTCACTAAATGTGGGAGTGACTTAGAAATGTGTGAGCGAGATTGATGTTGGGTGAGGGAAAGAGGAACAGGAGACACATGTGAGATAGAGAGCGAGAGCGAGAGCGAGAGCGAGAGAGAGAGCGACTTAGAGAAGAAAGGGGGAGTGGAAAGTGGGGAAAAGTGTGTGGGAGAGCACAACTAAATAAAAGGTTGTTGATAGAAAGGGTGAGGGAGAGTGGGGACTGGAGAAAGAGGGAGAAAAGGAACGATAAGAAGATGAACAGACTCAGAGGGAGAAGGGGGAAGAAGGGGGAGGGTGGCTAAGATACGTGCTGCTGTTGGTGGGGCTCAGAATGAATCGGAGGATTTGCAGAAGATGTACAGACTCAGTGCAAGCAGAGGAAGAGGAAGAGGGGGGAGGAAGGGGAGGAGGGAGAAGGTAAGATATGCACTGCTGCTGGTGGGGCTCAGAAGCAAAGAGGTGTGGTGTGTACACACACGCACACACACACACACGCACACACACACACACACACACACACACACGGTTTGGAGGCAAGGCACATTAATCATCCTGAGACATCTGCTCATTCTGCTTCTTTACAATTCTGTCAAAGGCTCCCCCAGTGCTTCAGGTCGAGAAAAAAAAAAAAAAAAGACAAAACAGGAACAAAAACTGTCCTCTGTTAAGCTTGGTCAGTCACAGAGTGAACCATCAGACCTATGGTCCAGTGGGCCCCCGTTTTAATTGAACTTCATTTTGTTACCATTCAAGGGTATAAGGCGGATTATATGAGCTATACACAGGTTCTGCTGATGGTGCTCAAGGAGGGTGTGTGTGTGAGTGTGCATGAGTATATTCACACACACACACACACACACACACACACACACACACACACACACACACACACACACATACCACATACTAATACACAAACATGTACGTGTACATTTTGTTGCCATATGATAGGTTGTTTGAAGAATTAAAGCTATTTCAGAATACTGTTCCTTCTGTTTTGTACTGTCATTGCATACCTCAAGAATTCTTAATTTACTTACTTTTCAGTTTGCAGGTAGAAATGACAAGAGACAGCCTCATTATTTAGTGTGAAGACCTTTAAATGTGACAATGTTTGCAGCATATGGCAACACAAAAAAAATGTATATGCACAAATATGGTCCAGGATAAGATATTGGATAAGAGTCTTGCAAAATGCACAGGAGGCTGCACATTAACTGATGTCCAAGAGATAGAAAAAACATATTCTTAAAAAAGAAATATATCTTATTAAAAGCATTAAAACCATATTCTTCAAAATAAACAAAACAAAAGTGGTAAGTGCACAAACACAGTAAATGTTTTCGGCTCCTTTCATCAGTATAAACAGAAATGACCTGGCATACGACTCTGTCTGACTCACGTGAGCATTACGCATTATACCACACTGCTTGTCTACAAGAAAACATTTTATGCCAGGTCACACTGACACGAGACATGAATATCACTTGAATATCACAAAACATGTCAGCCTGTGAGAAAGCCTGTGAGACAGCCTTTTGAGAAAGCTTCTTATATCCATAGCCTTCAAGTAGCTAGCTAGCTACCACCAGATGCCATGACAACAATGACAAGCCCATTCACCTCTCTCTCTCTCATGCTCACACAAATGTGTGCGTGCAAAGTATTGTGAAGTAGATCTGCAGCTTGAATGACACACAGATGACCCAAAACCTACTTGTGTGTTTGATCAACGATATCAAATTATTTTCTAGGCCTTTAATGCATAATCATAATGACAGATGAATAGATCCAGTTATATATTTATATTATTCTTTTTTTTGTAAACAAAAATAAAAAAGATTTCCTTTTTTTGAGAATGTGAGACATGTTTGTGTGTCAGACGTGTTACGAGCCGGCTCAATGCACGAAACACAAAGGGGAGGCCACGCAGAATTTATGATAATAATAATAATAATATATTTATTAATGATTTACAAGGTTATATATTATCTAATAATTATAGCAAATGTGTGGTGAAGGTCAGTGTTGTGAAGAGAAACAAAAGATGCAATGTCAAGTCAGTTAAATGGTAATATAAACAAACGACGACGATAATCCAAAACCAGCGACACTCCAAAACCAACGACAATCCAAATCCAATCTCTATCCAAATCCAACGACCAACCCAACGCTCTCCCGACTGCCATCTGATCAGGGCTTTTGTAGCCCAGCCAATCACCCATACACCTGATCCAATTTCCTGTTGTCAGACAGATAGAGAACAGGCATGCAAATATCATGGGGTGGGGCCTAGACCCGCCAGGGTCGTAACAGACGTCAAATGAAAGACTCAAAGATTAACACTACAATTGAAACTGTATCTCGGTATAAACACTAGCAACGGGGATGGGGAATTAAAATAAAGAATCAAGGCAGAACCTGGCAGCTTGTATTCTGCAGATAAAATAGCCACAAACGAGAAAATTCTGTTTGGGGGATCCTAATGGCATATTCTTGTATCAGACATCACACTGTCACCAAAACATAATTCCATTCCAGCTTGCAGAGTAAGTGCTAGGTTGACATCAAATTTCTTGTCTAACTGCAAGTTTGACAACTTCCAACCCTGATCTTGGCAATCAGTCTCTCATCCAACTTTACCATACCCAAGCAATTTTGAAAGTGTTCTTTTGAAGTGAGTAGGATCTTACCAGCCTGTATTGTTTTGAAGGGTATTTGTGATGATCTCTGCATACAGACCATTTTCATAGTTTTGCATCAAATACCTTTTCATGTCTTTGATGAGTGTATTCACAGCATTTTTATATGAACAAAAGATCTGTCAGATCGAAAAAGTCCAACTAAATAGCAATTTATGTGATCAAACAGCTAAGCATAATGAACACCTTCTGTTTGTCAGGGTAGTTACACATTAAAGAGCACTGCCTGTCTCTCTCTCTTTAGTGCTGCCTGTCTCTCTCTCTTTAGTGCTGCCTGTCTCTCTCTTTAGCACTGCCTGTCTCTCTCTCTTTTGTGCTGCCTGTCTCTCTCTTTAGCACTGCCTGTCTCTCTCTCTTTAGTGCTGCCTGTCTCTCTCTTTAGCACTGCCTGTCTCTCTCTCTTTAGTGCTGCCTGTCTCTCTCTTTAGCACTGCCTGTCTCTCTCTTTAGTACTGCCTGTCTCTCTCTTTAGCACTGCCTGTCTCTCTCTCTTTAGTGCTGCCTGTCTCTCTCTTTAGTGCTGCCTGTCTGTCTCTTTAGCACTGCCTGTCTCTCCTCTCACTGCTCAAGTAAAGATAGAAAAGGCATCCGTCTTTTTCACATTTATTGCTTTAAGCACAAACACACTTTAGTCCAAAGCGCCTTCTATCCGATGATCATTAAAACCAGTCATCCTGGTGATATCAGCACGTTGTTCTTTTGAGCTAAGAACAAAAGAACAACAAGGCCTTCTCCCTAACCACTGTCCTCTTTGCCGCTGCATCCGTACCGCGCATGTCCTGTTGCGCTGAAACCCGCAGCTGCTGCATCACTAGGGACGTGGGGAGACCACACTCAAGGAAACACATGTCTGGAAAGACAGCGAACAGTTGGTGGAAAGAAAAACATGACAGACAGATTTGCTCAATGAACTGGTTTCATCATATCACACAGAAGTTTTAGTGGGAAACAACAGCAGAGTAGGAAACAATCCACTGGCTGTAGCGCTCATTTTTAATGCATACCACCACCCACAGTCACTACCACCAACACCTCTAGTCACTTAGTCATGACAGGTGGATAGGATCAAGGATCAAGAGAAATGCATCACCGTTTCCAGGCAAACCTCCAGTGACAGCATTCTCTCAATGAATAAACAAGTAGCTCAGTCATCAAGTCAACCTGTCAATTAAAGACTGTTCCTTCAGAGCTCTGGCTGACGGCTTTAGACTCCTGAGCGAGAAGCCATAAATTCTGTTCGCCTCCGCACATATTCAGAAGTGAAATGGGAAGTCATGGCTCGGTTAAACTATAATACATCAGCGTACCATTTGAAATGAGCATGACAGATAACAATGGAGAATAGGTAGCACAGTTCCAAGCCAGGGTCTCAACAAGCCCATAAAAGCAAAGCATTCCATCCATTTAAAGATGTTAAGTCATTCATATCAAAATTTGAAGTGAAGCATAAATGTGTTTTCAGACACACAGTCCCTCAGACTTTTGTGACTGTTATATACTTTAACTGTACAACCAATATGATATTGTTATGAACAACGTTCTTAAGAAAAACATGTCATCTATCACATCGTTTAATTGTTGTGATTTTTGGAGTGCACTATTGTTTTGTGGTAGATTGGTATGATGTCCAACGGTTTACTCCTGAGTTCTGAGACGAGAGACGATCCGATCAGGTAAGTCTTCGAGCTCTCATAGTGAGCTGAGACATAGATCTCCTCAATGCGCTTCTTGTTGACGAAATACTTCACCAACAGCCTGTCCATGTTGCTGACCTGGTCATGTTTATCATAGTATCTCCTGACCTCATAAGGCAGGTCCTGTGCCTGCTTGTAGCGGTGGGTGTTGAGATTTCCCAGGCTGTAGTAGGTGTATCCGTCGTGCTCGTCCAGTTCGGGAAGCAGAGAGCCACCCTTTGCTTTGTTGCCGAAATAGTGGAACCCATAAGCACCAGTAGTGGGGTCGCAGAGGGCCACCATGTTGTTGTCAACGCAGTTCTGCACATACCAGACCAGGAGCACGTAGCCGTGCCTGGGCGGAGGGCGGCCGAATCCTGTGTCATTCAGCTGCTTCCTGGTGTCCAGGGTCTTCAGTGAGGAGGCCGCTGCCGTGATTGACAGCAGGACACAGATGAAGAGACCCTCCCGATTTACAGCCATCCTGTTTCAGCAGCAGAGGAATTATACATAGGCTTGATTTTACAGGGTACGCTTGGTGGGGTTTCATTTTGTGGTGTTTATGTGACTAAACAAGATCTGTGTGGGTAGAGAGGGGCTCAGTCTCTCTCTAGAACATACCACAGCAAAGTGTCAGGACAACCTGAAGGCGTGGACAACACGCTGCTTTGATGATGAATATTTGTGGTTTTAAAAATGTCTCTGCAGGGATAGAGATCATTGAGAAGAATCTCAAGAAAGCTATCATGAACAATTATTCAGGACCACTGAGATATTATACTTACATGTGCCATAACTAAACAAACCCCAATGTAATCACATATCTGTACAAGTTAAGAGTTAAGTTAAGAATGTGCTCTTACACATTTAATTCAGTTGTAATTAATAATGTAGTTAAAATGTACTAAGGGAACAATTACACAAAACGTCATCTCTGTCTCTTACCTCTCTGTTTTAGTGCAGGTCTCTGTCTTTTCACACTGACTCTCTGAACTGGTGGCTATAACCTTGGCTGAGGTTTCTCTTTATAAACCAGCCTACTGTCTCACTTCCCTTTTCCTCCAGTGAGAGTCTCACTTGTTTCCTCCACTCTGTCATAAAATAATATGTCTGAAAGTTGTGTTTCTCAGCATCAGGTGACCGACAGCATAACACAACTCCCTGTTGCTCTCATGGGCGGAAACCCTGCAATCTCTAACTGAAAAAAAAACTCCCCTCTGAAACCTCTTGATTTGTCAAAGCAGTCTATTGCAGCAAAGGAATGCTAATCAAGATGATGAAGACGCCAGAATATTATGTCCTCCCAAATGTGTCATGGGCGCGTGGATGAGGCAAGTAATGAGAGGCACAGGTGCAGAGCCGAGGAAGGGACTGAATTTGCATTTCTGTTCAGCTCGAACAGATATGAGCACCAGAAGACTTGATTTATGTTATATAATATTTTGAAACATGCTTGTAATATGGCACTGCTCCGGGGAGAACAACAAGGCTCAGATGGCAGGGCATCAGGAGGAGGCTATGTATGTGCTTAAGTGATAGATGTACAACAACACCCTGCATGTTTTCTACCCACGGTTTCACACTTTCATGCCATGAATAAAATATTAACTCTTCCTTTGTGTCCCCTTCATGTAGATATGTGAGGGAAAGTACACATTTGGAGAGAGAGAACATGAGAAAAAATATACAAGAAAACTGTACGCTTGTGCTTCTTACTGTTAGCTCATTCCCAAATCCCAGTATCATATCAAAGCCTCTCCACTACGTTATAAATAGATTATACTTTTAAATGATCCCAGTGGTGCAAACAAGCGACGCTCTTGCACGGAGATGGAAGGGGAAAGGAAGGCATTAGCATTTCATTTGCAAAGATTTAACACCAAATTATGTTTCGTCTGGCTGCATTTATTTCCTTCCCCCTTCCGTTCACTCTGCTTACACCGATAGGTAATCACCACAGCAACAGGCCCTTGTGGAGTGTCTTTGAGATGACTCCTCTGAACAGCAGAACAGCATCTCAGGACTGCACAGTGATAACCCACTCACGCTCTCCTCCTGCCTCCCCCATACCAGTCTCAGCCTCAGTGTGTATTTTACTCTGTGTGTGTGTGTGTGTGTTTGTGTGTGTGTGTGTGTGTGTGTGTATGTGCGTGTGCGTGTGCGTGTGCGTGTGTGTGTGTGTGTGTGTGTGTGTGTGTGTGTGTGCGCGCGCCTGTGTGCCAGTGTCAGCCTTCCACCGTGGGCTTCAGGTGAAAGTCTCACTTCTGTTTTCCTCTCACTGTAGGGAACAGAACTGAGGACCACAGAAAGTCCACACAGCTGGCAGTGGCTGAACATCTGCGTGTAAATATGAGGCCCTGCGGGAGGGTTAGTTATACAGCACAATAGCCTTTGCTCCTCAGCTATCACTTTATAAGGGCTACAAGTAGTCTTGGTCCTTTTGAGAGGAATGTGGTGACTTGTGAAAGCTAACAAACCTCTACTCAATATTTGTGCAAAATAATAGAATGCCAAAAGCGTGGATATATTGCAACAAACATTCTCTTCACAATGCTTATCCTGCCTGAATGGCATCATATCTCTGTCTTCTCATGGCTTTGACACCTAAGCCACAAGAGTAGGCTCAGCCACAATACGCATGGAAATGAGAGTACGCTGCCGAGGGATAACTAGCGTGTCTGTGTGGGCTCTACTCTCACTCACATCTCCTCTCTCTCTCTCTCTCTCTCTCTCTCTCTCTCTCTCTTTCTCTCTCTCTCTCTCTGCTCTTTTGTCTCTCTATATCTCTTCTTACTAATATCCCTCTATACAATTTTACAGAAAAAAATCTTTTGGTTTGGTATGTTATTTTGGGTTATAGTTGTGGTGTAAGGAACATGTATAATATTTTGGCTGATTAGTCTGTACAGGTGGACTTACTTGTGTTGTATATGGCCATTCAATTTTGCAGGTGAAAATCTTGACATGGTAAGCTATGGAGTTTGGCATCTGCTAAGTGTTTAGTTATTTCCTCTTATTCGTTATCTGACAAACAATGCCAGATCTGCATTTGCTATAAAGTGAGTGTTCTTTAGGATAACCAGATTGAATGGTCTCTGGGCCTTATGCTGTTGCCGTGCCTGTTTCTGTGGGCCTTTCGGAGGTAGCAGTGAGAAAGGAAGAAAGCAACGTTATGAATGTTCATTACCCCACAACCTGTCATGTGACAGCAGAGGAATCAAACACTGCTTTTTCACGGCCAGTTGCTCCCTCTGAATACACTGATGATAAATTACATCATCAGCACCACTACCAAATTTCATTTTATTTCCCATTTAACAAAAGGGTTTATGGAAATGGATTGCAAGACAGGAAAAGGGTATTGCAGAAAAAATAATGTGTGTGTATGTGTTGTGTGTATGTTACAGTGTGTGTGTGCGTGTGTGTGTGTGTGTGTGTGTGCGTGTCTGTGCGTGTGTGTATGTTACAGTGTGTGTGTGTGTGTGTGTGTGTGTATATGTGTGTGTGTGTGTGTGCGTGTAAATGCATATATGGGAGTATGCACCTTTCTTCACCTTTTCCAGTTTGTACAAGAACACATTCTAAAACACAATTTAATTGAATTTTGAAATATGACACTATTACTGTTTATTATTTGACGATATAAAATATCACATCATTGTATACAAAGTATTGCTGATGGACAGTAATATACTGATGCTACTCTGTCTGTTTCTGTAGATGGAGGATCACTTTTCACCATTTGGACTTGAGCAGTATGGAGAATGTGGGCTGTGAACACTAGCTTCTTTCCAGCACCTAGCATCTTTCGGCAGCACCTGACATCTTTTACCAACTTCCAGTAAGCATGTAGGAGCAAGTCATGTTGGGAATCAGTGGTTTTGTGTGTTTAACAGAATTTCTCTATTGTCTTTATTCTCTTTATATAAAGTTTGTAGTGTATTAGCCCAGATTTGTCCTAATTTCATATGTTGAACATCGATAAGAGGAAATGTGTTGATCCCGCATGAGAGTGCATGTTCACTCATGAGAGCATTTTTGCTGCATATGTGAACATTTGAAATCTATGAAATGAAGATTACGATTACTGTCATCAGTATCACTATGTTCACTGATGTTCAGCGACAGAAGCAATCATTTCCCCTTGATTAAGCATACTGTAATCCTTTAATGAGCTACAGTATATGTAATACAATGCTGGCACTCTTTTCTTCATATGTGTAGTTTTGTAGTCCTTTTTCCTTTGGTAGACAAGAAAGAAAAAAGGACTGCAAAACTACACATATGAAGAAAAGAGAAAAACTAAATCAGCACTGGAAAATAGAGGATTGACATTGAAACACTTGTATCGAAGTTAACTTTGAGCACTGAAAAGATGTTCTGATGTTTTTTTGTTTATTCTGATGCTTTTTCAATGACAATCTATTCTTTGTTTCTTCATGTCAGCTTTTTTCAGCGCAGGTGTTTTTTTGTTTTTTGTTTTTTACGATGTCAGTACTTTTCAATGTCAACTTACTGTCTCTGTTTTGGCGTGGAAGGGGTGGGGTTTGATGGGAGTGGCAAGAAATACACTATTTGCATAGATCCAGTGGGCAACGCATCTCTGAATGTGGGCGTGGCTGGACTGTAAAAAGAAGAAGAGAAAATCCAACATAAGACATTCAATGGCACTTCAGATCATTTAACACTGGATGAAAACTACAAACTGGATACTTTCAGGATGAATCAATGACCATTCATTGTGTATCCTTGGTGGAAAAAATGCCATCATTTCATACTAAATACCCGTCACCAAGAAGAACATCAGAATATGAGAAGTTCATTTCAATACAGTTGTTTCAATGTCAATTTTGTGTTTCAATGCTCAATTTTTCTATTTTTTTTTTTTTTTTTCAATGCCAAACTTAAAGTCTCTGGTTTAGATCCATAGGCCCCCTCCTTACCGAAACATTATAGGACCATATTATTACAACACTGTCACTCTCTGGCCCTGTTGGATTTTGGAAATGACCTCTGACCTTTGGATGGGAGGGAATATCATGTGAGGTATCATGGATTAATAGGTGGATTTGTTGATGGATGGATGGATGGATGTGTGGATGGATGGATGGATGGATGGATGGATGGATGGATGAATGGATGAATGGATGGGTGGATGAATGGATGAATGGATGGGTGGATGAATGAATGGCGTGTGCCATCACCATGCATTCAGAGAAGAGAGGTTAAGGAAGAAGAGCAGGAAATCTTAACTGGGGTGTTGTATAGCAAGTTGGAAAATGGCTGGGAGATAATGTTTATACGTTTATAATATGGTGTGTGTGTGTGTGAGTGTGTGTGTGTGTTTATAATATTGTACTCTATTTTTTTTACATATGGAGGTTTCATGTCATCAGAAGACCTGTGATGCTGTTATATGGCCAGTCGGTTGGAGAACTGGACTGGAAAATATTTTCTTTTATTTGTTTGTGTTAATTTCATGTCTGTATGTGTGTGTGTGTGTGTGTGAGAGAGAGAGGGAGAGAGAGAGAGAGAGAGTGTCTGTATGTACTAGATGTTTCCGCACCACTGCATTCATACAGTGTAATCCCACACTCATGTCTTTCCCATTAGTTCCTCAGGGCGGCCAATGATGAGACAGGACACACACACAGACACACACACGTGCACACACATACATGGAGGCAAAGACACACACACACACACACACACACACACACACACACACACACACACACACACACACACACACACACACACACACACACACACACACACACACACACACACACACACACACACACACACACACACACACACACACACACACACACACACACACACACACACACACACACACACACACACACACACACACACACACACACACACACACACACACACACACACACACACACACACACACACACACAATCTCCTGGCCAGCCTGTGTGGAGTCTGCAGGGGCTGAGTGGCAGTAAAACCTTGCCCATAAGCGTGTTTGACACTTCCATTGAGGTGCTGCCAGAGGCTCTGAGCTGTGCTCTATACTTCATCCCCTTACTGCAATGTCAGCCCGTTCGGGGAGGCACTTTTTAAATTGCCCCTCATGCTCGATTTACACACTGTTTTCCCCCAATGAAGCGGCCACACATTAAGGGTGCTGCGGACGCCACATTCAATAATGAATGGCTTGTATATATCCTATCGCTGGGCCGCAATGTTCCTCTAAAGCGGTGCTTTGTCTGCTTTCTGTTGTTTTGCAGGAAAAATGAATGTTTGAGATGTGAGTGTGTGTGTGTGTGTGAGACATAGAGATGGTGTGTGTGTGTGTGTGTGTGTGTGTATGAAATGGCGAGAAACAGAGAAAGGGCACATACCGAATGTGTTTGTGATGTTGTGATGTGCATGTTTGTGTTTACCTGTCCCTGACTTGTGATTGAAAAACACTGCAAGTGTTTGTGTGTATGTTTGTGTGTGTGTAAGAGATAGAATGCAAGGGAGGGAGAGCGAGAGCGAGAGAGAGACAGTGAGAGAGAGACAGAGTGAGAGAGAGACAGAAAGACCGAACATATTTTGTTTTCCACAATGGACCTTATCTATAGGTAGTTTGTGATTGGTATTGCTGTGAGACCTTCATCAACCTACCAGATTACTGAGGCTGAACCAATTTCATGACACTTTGTTTCGCAGCACACTGGTGTTCATCTGGCTAAGTGATCTGCTTTACATCCAGCCGGTCATTTTTATATGAGGGCTGTTTTTCCATGACCCAAACTCCCCTGCAGCAGATTGCCATGCCACTTCTTATTTTCCCTGAGATGCTCGAAACCTTTCAGCATGCAAATGTGATACAAGCAGAGAAACGAAAAACATAAACCGATGCGAATGCTGTAATTGCAACTTGGAAAACAAGCATTGCTGTAACGAGGTGCTTTGAGAGAGAAAAAAAAAAAAGCTCCAACAAAAGCAATAAGTGTCATTTGCACTTGTAACCTCCTGCCCATCTGTGAAGCGTATGTATGGACTTAATGTAAAATACGATCTCAATTTGTGGGACAATTTACCTGTTGTTGCTGTTCTTTTTTCCCCGTCTAATTGTCAGTGGTGACAAGCATGTGGCTTGTGTGACAGAAATGACTGTGTGTGTGCCATGCAGTGTGATAGAAATTAGTGTGTGTGTGTGTGTGTGTGTGTGTGTGTGTGTGTGTGTGTGTGTGCGCGCGCCAGGCATTGTGGCTTTTTGAGACAGAAATGTGTGTGTGTGTGTCTGCTGAGCAGTGTGGCTTGTAAGACAGAAATTAGTGTGTTTGTGTGTGTGTGTGTGTGTGTGTGTGTGTATATGTGCAATGCAGTGTACCGGTAGAAGACAGAGAAGACAGAAGAGAGTGTGAAATCGGCTTTTCATTTAGAATTGAGATTGAGAGAAGTGGTTTGTGAGAAGGCACAGTTCAAACTGGTCCAGACTTCTGCTCAATGGTCATGGAGTTTGTACAATAACAATGATAATAATAATAATGACTATACTAATACTAATAATACTACAATAACAGTAACTATGTATTACATGATGATTATTACATTACTGATATATGCCAATTGCCATGTCTTAAGATTCATTGACAATTTGTGAATTGGCATGCAGATGCCTGCAGCCTTATATTTGAAAATAACTCAGTCCTTTTTTCTCATTATGGTCTTACAATCTAAGGTTCAGAAATGAATAGTATTAATAGTTCCAACTCATTAAAAACATACATGCCTAAGTATATGTATACGCATGCTTAAATATGTGTGTGTTTGTGTTGTGTTTTTATGTGCATTCAAATCACCTCGTCATTATCTTTTTTCTCTCTGAGCAATACACATCGTGTGTGTGTATGTGTTTACCTTGTATGTGCTGTGTGTATGAGAGAGAGAGGAAAAAGTGAGAAATGCTTAGAGAGAGAGAAAAGAGAGTGAGATCGCTTAGGGACGCTGGATCATTAATTGATAGACTGTGCGGGGCTGGAGGTCTGCCAGGCATGTCGATCCCGTAGATAAAGGCAATGGGAGGAAAATGAGTGGCCAGCTTCTCCGGCCCCGGATCCACACAGCCATAAAGAAAGCAACGAAGACTAATGGGGTTATGATTGGCTGCGGAGACACAAATGGGAGGTTGGTGGAGGTGAGGGTCGGGGGTGGCTGAGGGGGTTGGGGACAGACATGCTTTGGGTCTAGAGATACTTTGGGTCTGGTTGGTTTGTGTGTGTGTGTGTGTGTGTGGGGGGGGGGGTGTAGTAATGGATTTAATCCCCCCACCTCCCCCAACACACAAACACACACACGCAGTGTTTTGGTGATTAGAGCCCCACAGTCTACCCAGCGGGTGAGTAGGAGATCAGGCGGTTGGCATACTGACCTTCTGACTGGTGCCTGTCCTCAGTCCTGAAGGGCAAGGCAGATTCCAGCTCAGGCCATGCAACAACACAGGGCAGACACCACGTGGCGCCATGGAGTTGAAGCAACACTATGCAACACTTTTTGTTTTTGAGATTTAGTGAGATCCCTGAGATTCAGTGTCACGTGCGTGACGTGAGACAAGAAAAATGTTGAAAAAACGAGACTTGATGCTGAGGCTTTTTTTGGTTGGGTAGAATCAAACATTATCTCTGTTGGTCCAGTTAATTTGCTCATTTGCTCCATGGCGGTCGCATGTTGTGTTCGCGTACTTATCTGGCAACCCAGGATGGTTCTGGAGAAATGGGCAAAGGGTGGAATCACGCAGGCCAAAACACAAACTGATGTTCCACTCCAGAACGGAAATTTTAAAAGGAGAATATACTGGCTGTAGCATTGTGGTTGGAGAAACCAGTATTTCAATTTAGCATGTTTCCTTAATCTATGATGACAGCACTTGTCACTTGGACTATAAATTGACCTTAAATAGCAGTTGTCTTTCTAGTTTTTAGACTCAATCCCCTTACTAGAAAATACTCAATGATAACCAGACCTTGCTAGTCTTAATTGGGGGTTTTACTCCTGAAGGTTACTATAGAATAACAAGAACATGTTTTTGGGCCACAATCTAAATGCACTGCTATTCATATCCAATTGCAATCAGTGGAGGATGTGGATTTTTCTCAATGAATTACTGAAGAATAAATACGTAGTTTATAATATGCTTGTGTAATTATGCAGGGATCAGATAGTGTGAGACCTTGAGAAAATGTACCAACATAGAATGAATAAGCTTTGCTGTATTTCAAATGTAACCCTTTTAGAAATGTTATTACAAGTACAAGCAAATAATCTGTCATGTAAAGCCAAAGCTCATGATTTATGTGCTCACACTGTACGGTCCTATCGTCAAGCCACGACCTGACTGTTAGCACTGTACATGTAAAATAGGCTTGTCGGCCCTTGTTTCTCATTTGCAAAGCACATGTCTCATTTGCAAGGCTCATATTTTTCTCTCTGTCCCTCTCTCACACACACAGTAGTCATCAGAACAAAGTAGCAAGCTAGCTAGCTAACTAAATCAGAAACAAAAATATTGCCAGGCAGCTGAAGCTCGGCAGCTATTTCCTGCCAATGGCCTTTCAACATCAAGGAAGCCATTGCAATAAATGAAAACAAATCTACTACCAGTAATATCTAAGCAGGCAACATAACATCCAAGCAGAACATTTCTGTGATGCTGCTAATTACACTGAACCTTTTTAATGTTTAGCCTTGAACCTCATACTTCTGGTACTCAGTCAGTCTTTTCATAGCCCGCCAAAGGCTACTAAGGGTTAGCATTTCTCACCACTTTGCTTTAATAACTGGAACTGATTTACTGTAGTAATGTGATGTTGTCACCTCCATGTTGGCACTTTGTGGTACTTTCTTAGAAAGATTTTTACAGCCCCATTAAGTTGAAGTGTCTCTCTGTCTACATACATGTGTTTTATATTTATATTTTTTCCATCAGTAATTTTGGTCAAATTTGATATTTCTCCTAAATTGCTGAAGTTGTAGAGCAACACAGAATCCATTTCAAACACTTTGATGTAGCTGCTTCCAAAGTGCATTTTGTCTGTTTAATAAAATCATTGCAATATGTTGCATTTAAAAGCTCTCATCCACTGCTGAATGTCATGTTGACATGTGGACATGTCACATATAGAGAGTCTTGATAGAACCAGAGCTCTTAGCTATGCACTCTCTGGGGCACATTTGATTGACAAGAAAGCAGGGGTTGTCATCATGAATCATTTAACAGAAAGTCTCTAATGTTGGTGAAGGAGACCCTCCAAATGAAGCTGGACCTTAAAAGCGTGTACCCCTTTTCCCCCTCGCCACAGAAGCAAAAGCGACATGAGGTTATTGTCTGCCACTCTCAGTCTCTCTCTTTGGCCATGTCAGAAGGCAGCCTGCTTATGGGGATGAGCCCTTCTCAGTGGTCATTCAAGACTTCCTTTCAGGCCACATGGAAGTCTTGAACCCATCTGACAAAAGCTGCTGTCAAATCACTGAGCATTCCACTCCCCTGGTCATGCTTGTAGTGTGCCCTATACTTGTGATTTTTGATGATATTTTCCAAGAGGAGTACAGGCAAACTGCTATTACATAAAATGGCGCCCTATTATGGAAAACTCAAAAGCAAATCCAAAGGGATGCTGAGAGGCAACTCAAGAGCAATAGACTTCCTGTATACATGGCTTAGGGCCCGTCCACACGGAAACAGGATTAGCCGAAAACGGGCAATTTTTTCGTCGGATCTGCCTTTCGTACACAAAAACACAAAAAAAGAAGGCAAATTCCTTAGCTTCTTCACCATGGCTGAACGCAGTCTGAACTGGGTTTGACCTCTGAGGTCATAGAAGGCACTGCTAGTGGTGGAGGTCAGGGGATGAAGTGTAACCCAACAGTATAAACACAGCTGGTGTTCTCTTTCCAAGCAAGGGTTAATTTACAGCCAGCAGGGGTTGTCCATTCAAAAAGCTAAAGAGTAAATGAAGAGAATAAGAAATGACAGTGAAACCCCCCCCCCCCCCACACACACACACACACACCAAAGCAGCTGAACTGAATCAGCCATAGTCATGCCTGCTGTAGTCTGATGCATCAGCTGTTCTGTAAGCCTGTCATTTAATAGCCTCTGTAGCAGCCTCCATCAGCACCCCTTCTCTTGTTCCCCACCTTGTTGATCCATTAGCCTATAATGCGAGGGGGGGGGGGGGGGGGGGGGATACAGTGCCAAAGTCCTGTCTCCACACCTTCTCTGCTAGCTCCTGTCTCATTGCAATGCCAGGTCTTTTTCAATAGATCAGGCCTGTGAGAAATAAAGAGAGGGAGTGATGGGGGGGACAGTGTCCATGTCATCATGCCCCACACATCAGGTCTGGCAACCAACTCTGAAAAAGACAGAGGGAGGGAGATAAGATGACAGAAAAAAGATGGATGGGGAGAGAAAGACAGACAGAAAGAAAGAAAGGAAGAAAAACAGATAGATAGATAGAAAATGAGGCTGCTGTCTGTTCTTCAGTCCTGCAGTCTGCTCAGCCCTGTATCTCTGGCTTAGTGCATTCTCCTCAGGCCCGCTGTCCTGGGTGCCTGCAGACGAGAGGAGACGGCAGTGGGAGAGCCGCTTCACCATCTCAGCTCCGCGGTGGGACACTGGCAGCACAGCACAGCCTGCCCACGGCATCTCTGTCTGTTCCGTCACCATGAATCTCCATCACATTACCGCATCTCTGCCACATTACCGTAGCCAAACGTGAGCTGGCGCTAAATACGCTCTGATGGTAACTGACCTGATTGCAGAAATGCTCCTCTGAAAGAAGGGCAGGAAAATTGCTCAGGCACTTGGTTTCATGGCCTATTTGTTTATGTTGTACAGCCTCTTCATGCAATGCAATCACTACACCCTTAATCCTTGTTACACATCTGTCTGTCCTATTATTCACTCGTTTATTTGCGATCTGCACTGATGGTGTCTAAACAAGCTGTGCTAAACTATGATCGCCTTGATCCATTAGGACAAGATATAATATAAACAGGAAATATTGCTCTCTGGGAAATTTTTCAAGGACCTTGATACATCATTCTGACGACCTATACCAATTTCATTAATGCACACTTTTTTTTTCAGAAATACATATTTTGCAGTCTGGTACAGTACATGTTGCAACCACATAACTGAAATACGCAATTTTTGTTTTGTTTACTTTTTATTTAATTTTCCTTCAATACTGTTTGCCGTCCAGGCTATTGATGAAAGGTGCAGAATCATATTCCTCTATTTCCGAACTACAGGATGTATGAGAGGAAAATGAGAATCACAGTGGAAAGGCAAGTGCTCAAGACCCCTCAATCAAACCAAAGCGAACTTAATGATCTGAGAATCCCATCAATGCCTTCCTGCGGCCACCCGCCACTCAACAACCCCCTCGCACCAGCACGTTTCATCTCCCACTAGTTTTAATCTATGATCAAGTGATTGCTTCCTCAACTGAATCTGATGTTAACACTGTAGCATCTAAACCAGGGAATCAGATCTGTTAGTTCCTCCGCCCGTCTCAGGGGACTGCATTTATTCAAAGACTGCAGAGAGAGAGGGAGAGAGAGAGAGAGAGAGGGGGAGAGAGAGAGAGAGAGAGAGAGGGAGAGAGAGAGAGCAGAGGAATGAAAGTACGCAAGTGCGCAGACACGGGACATTAAATCTGGTCTATCAGAGCAGGGGTTCTGAGTGCAGGGGTTAGAAATGCCGTCCACATACTCAAGGTTAAGCGCAGATAAGGGGAAGGATGGTCCCTCATGAACACTGGGAGAATAAGGAGTCCATCTGTATTGTGGAAACAAACATAAAGTGGCGGAAATTCTCACTACACTTTCTGGTAACTGTATACTACCTTTAGGCTAGGATGACCAAACATATTATGAATTAGAGAGTGCCTGAAACCATAGGTCACTGAGGTAAAGAATACATATCTAAATAAATGAAGCAGATAACAAGCAGACGAGGTGAAATAAGCAAGACGACAAACAGTACATTCACCATCACTGCTGCTAAAGCTATGACTGAGCAATTGTTCAGTTTTGAATTGAATATTTGGCATCTGTTTTAAAAAATAATTTGGACACTGAAGAAATCAATAAGCAATGGCTGGTTTTAAAAGTGCTGTATTGGCCAGTTCAAGACTATTATAGAGATTTCCAGATAAGCCCTAAGCTTGACAATGCACTCATTTTCAGTTCTACTACAGTTCTCAGATCTGTATTTCTGGTGTTTGCTAATATTAATTCTTCAAAATCCCATTCAATATACTTAGATTATGGTTACAGCTTTTATTATGATATGACAGTTTTGTTGGGTGCCTTCCATATACCAGCTACCACTGCTGCACTGTAGATAGGTCTCAGTATGTATCTACCATGACATGTACTATTATGATACTCTTTCTCATCATGCTATTCCTCCTGAAACACTTTTTTTTTTTTTTTGTAAATATGTTTATTGGTTTTCATTTTTTTAGCACACAACCATACTTCAAACAAGCACACACATCAAAAACACAACACACAGATACAACAACATCGGCTCAGCTACACACATACAATACAATAAAAATGATGAATAAAGAAAGAAAACAGATACACAGCAAAGTATTCTCTCTTACGACTTTTCAAAAAATCCCTGTAACATAATGTCAGAAACGTTGGGGTCCAAATAATTCAGATAAGGTTCCCAAACTTTATAAAATTGTTTAGATTTGGAATGTATCACACATGTCAGGTACTCTAGAGGTACTAAATCAAACAAAACATTATGCCAGCCCTTAACAGTTGGCTGTCTATCGCTTATCCACTGTAATAATATATTCTTCCTAGCTGCATATGTAAGAATACAGAAGAGCCTCTGGTTTTTTAACACTACATATCTAGAAGGGAGACCTAGAATAAGAGACATTGGATCCATCTGTAAGTTTTGCCCAAGTATCTTTTCAATTTCTGTCAAAACATTAGCCCAGTATCTTTGCAGTTTATGGCATGACCAAAGGCAATGGGTTAGAGTACCAATCTCTGTTTTACATTTAAGACACATTGGCGACAAAGTTGGATTAAAATGATGTCTGCGGTTGGGGGATATATGCATTCTATGTAAATTTTTTTGCTGTATAGATTTGGCTCGATTACAGACTGAAATTGATTTAGCGTAGACCCAAATATCGTCCCACTCATTGTCATTGATTGTAACAGAAAGTTCGCTCTCCCACTTTTCTTTAAGCTCTTGCAAAGCCACAGTTGCCAGAGTACGCATAGCTCCGTAGAGTAGACTGATAGACAATCTCCAAGGTGTTGCAAACAGTACTTTCTCAAGATGAGATGCACCAGGGTTATCAATTAGGGTTGTACTGTGCAATATATAATGTCTTATTTGTAAATAACGAAAGAAGCTCTGTCTGGGGATATTATATTTCTCAACCACCTGGTTAAATGACATTAATGTATTATCAGAAATTAGGTCTTTCAACACATAAATGCCACAATCCTGCCACTGTCTGAAGCCAGCATCAAGAAGTCCTGGTTGGAAATCGGGGTTGTTCAAAATAGGAGTGAAAACTGATGTTAGTTTTGACCTCCCCTCAAGTCTACGTGTTAGTCTCCAAGCCTTAATTGTGTTGAGAGTAACAATATTGTCACAGCATGACCTAACAGTTTTAAAACTCTTAACAAACAACAGGTTCTTCAGTGGGTATTTTGATAGGGAGGTTTCCACATCCAGCCAGACAGAGGCTGTCTCATTTACGATCCAATCATATATATATCGCAAATGAGCACAAAGCTGGTACTTTCTCAAATTTGGTAAATCTAATCCACCTTCAGAGCTTGGCAGTTGTAAGGTAGCCATCTTTAGCTTTGGTCTACGTTTGCTCCATATAAATGCACTAAGCCAACCATTTAGTTTTTTCAAGACTCCATTTGAAAATAAAACTGGGATCATTTGGATAGGGTAAAGCAATCTAGGCAATATGTTCATCTTAATAAGAGCTATACGACCTAGCCAGGAGACTGGCAAAGAGTTCCAACGCTCCAAATCTAGCCTCACCTTCTCAAACAATGGAACAAAGTTAGCCTTATACATTTGCTCAAATGTAGGGGTTATGAATATACCTAAATAGATAAAGCCCCCTGGGGACCACTTAAAGGGGAAAAAAGGCAGTGTTGTAGGTATTGAGCTTAGGCTCCCTAGCGGCATGGCCTCTGATTTTGGCAAATTCATTTTATATCCAGAAAATTTGCTAAATAAACCAACAACATCAAGTAACACAGGTATTGATGTTTCTGGACTTGAAATATAAATTAAGACATCGTCGGCATAAAGGCTTATCTTATGATGTACATTGTCTATTTGTAAGCCCTCGATGGAAGGTATTGTCCTTATGGCCTCTGCCAATGGTTCAATAACCATGGCAAACAACAGGGGGGACAATGGGCAGCCCTGCCTTGTTCCTCTATGCACAGGGAAACCGTCAAAGAACTTATCCATCAGAACAGACGCATCCCTTGGCTGCTCAGAACTGTAGAGATTATGATAAATTATCTTAAAGGTGTCATTTATAAGCTTATTATCATATATACGGCTGCCTTGAGCATCACAAAGGGCTGCAATGGTTTGTGACTCTGCTCTTTTTTTTGTGAGATATGCTAGGTATTTCCCAGGTTTATCCCCATGTTCATAAAACTTTTGTCTAATAAATCTGACTTTGACTTCCTCATCTTGTGTTAAAAGGTTGTCTAAGGTTGTTCTAATTGCAGATATTTCTGTCAAAATAGTGGGAGATGGGCACTCAACATAAGCATTTTCTTTAGTTTTAAGTTCAGCCATTAACAGATTCTGCTTTTCTCTTTTTTGCCTTTTTTTACTTGCTGAAAAGGAAATAATCAACCCCCTAGCATATGCTTTAGCAGTTTCCCATAATAAGGCCGTGTTGTCTGTGGATCGAGTGTTAATGGAGATAAAATACTGAAATTCAGTGGTAAAATGAGTAACAAATGTATGATCTTTCAAGATTGATGTGTTCAGTCTCCAGAACTTCACTCCACTATTTACACCCTTGATGGAGAGGTCCAAAATTACCTTGGCATGATCAGAAATCAAAATACTACCAATAGAGCAAGACAAAACCCTGTGCATCGCGAGACCTGACATGAAAAAGTAGTCAATCCTACTGTGAGAGCCATGAGGTGCAGAAAAGAAAGTATACGCTTTATCAGAAGTGTGAATTGTTCTCCAAACATCAACAAATCCTAAATCCTCACAAATAGAACAGAGTGCCTTAGCCTGTGGTGAAAGAGACATAGCTTTAGAAGGTAATTTATCAATAAGTGGGTTTAGTATGCAATTAAAATCTCCACCTACAATGGCAATATCTGACTGAATCTCAGAAAAGTCCAAGAATACCTTAGTTATAAAGTCAGAGGGGTGAGCAGGAGGGTAGTACACGTTCAGTATAGATATAACTGTATCTTGCAAGATGCCCTTTACAATAACATATCGGCCACTTTTATCTTTAATACAGTCCAGCAATGAAAACTGCAAGTTCCTTCTCACTAATATAGCCACTCCTCTACTTCTTGAGGTGAATGAGGAAAAAAACACCTGATTAAAACCTTCCTTCTGCAATTTGAGATGCTCTTCATCATCCAAGTGCGTTTCTTGCAGGAGAGCAATATCAATATGCCCTTTTTTCAAAAAACGCAGTACTTTTCTTCTTTTAACAGGACTATGAACCCCTTTTATGTTCCATGTACATAGACGTAACTTATTACTCGCCATATAGGCCAACTTTATTCGTTATGTAGAGAAAGTATGCTGAGAACATGAATCCTAAAACATATAAAACGACATGTGCAGTCACTGAGCCAAGAGAAGAAAAACAAAAAAAGTAATGTGAACAAGAACTACTATACAAAAATATACAAATTAAACTTAAATTTTCAAGGGGGTTGTCCCTGCTACCTAACCTGCAGGGAGTTCCAAACATCGCCCACGGCAAGACTAAAGAGCTTGCCACCCAATCTTCATTCCTCACCACCATCGTCAAAAAAAACAACAACAACACGTCAGCCTACTCACAGTGGCTATACTTGGCAAATAAAATATAAAGTCTATGTATAGATAAACTCAAACAGGAGGTAACATACTGCATTAATCTTCAAAAATCAGTGTCTGAGTCCAGTCTTCAGTCTGGCATACCTTTGCGTCCTTCTTCTAATGACTGTGCGAGTAATGCGGCATCTTTCGGAGAGTCGAATCTCTTCTGCTTACTATCGACTGTCACCCTTAAAGTAGCCGGATAGAGCAATGCATAGATCACGTTCATTTTCCTTAGTCGGATCTTCGTGTCATCAAATGCCTTACGCCGCTGAACCACTTCTGCCGAGTAGTCATTGAAGAAGGAAACTTTGGGCTTTCTGGCCGTAGCATCATCTTGACCTCGAGATCCGAGCCGCCGTGCCGCATCCATTACCCGCTGTTTGTCTTGAAAGTTGTGAAACTTCAGTATAAATGGTCTTGGACGCTGGTTATGACTGGGTTTCAGTGCCAATGATCTGTGAGCCCTGTCAAGCTTTAAACGACCATCTTTCAGTCATTTGAAGGTGTTCTGGTATCCACGTTTCTAAAAATTCCACTGGATTTGTCCCTTCGGAGCCTTCTGGTATACCAACCACACGCACATTGCATCTACGACCTCGGTTGTCAAGATCATCGATGTGCTCAAACATGTTGCGCACTTGTTTTTCAAGGGATGCTATCCTAGCTTCTGAGGCTATAGTTGTGTCCTCGACATCAGAAATTCGTTTTTCAGCCTCCCCTACGCGTGCTGCAATTGCTTGCAACTGTGCTGTCTGCTCTTTAATGGCCTCTAAGACTGTGGAAACTTTTGTGTCGATCACCATAGTGAGTTTGTCAGTGATGTTGTCCAAAGCTTGAATAATATTTGGCTCCATCCCTGGGCTAGCAACCGCTAGTTCACCGCTAACACCAGTTCCCTCAGGAGTAGTCTTCACCACTTTCTTCGATGTTTTTTTCATGCTTTCTGAAATTTGGCGAAAATAATGATCTAGACTCATGTTAGAGTACCTCCCCTACAAAATTCCGTACTTTTACTGTCCAGACATGATAGATTAATATATAAACTCTGATAAATGCCACTGGAGCTGGCTTACAATGCTGTTCACTCTACAGCGCCATCTTGTTCCCCCCCCCCTGAAACACTTTCTGATACTGAACAAACGTTTAACTTTTCAAAGATTTTTTTCAGAGGGGGTTATTTCAGTTAGCGGTTACCTGTGCAGCAATTTGTGGTTTGCAGGTCCAAAAATCCATCTGGGCAATGTTCCAGAGTCTGTGTGAAATCCTGGGAGACTGAAGAGTACTTTAGGTAGTGGGTGATGATCAAGTACTATGGGCCAAATCTCACAGGGGATACACCATATCCAGCCTAATGCACACTACTTTGCTGTGGTCTGGTAATGTTTTTCTTCCCAATTCAGCAGTGCTTTTTCGGTTGATTAAAATCCACTCCAAACTACATTGCTTTCCACTCAGTGTGGGGTTAACACAATAGTGTGTTTATACCCCTAATATTGGAATCTATCATTTCATTCTACGTCCTAAAGTCTGCTGGCTCTTCCTTTCAGGGTTGCTCACACACACACACTAACTCAATTTCTATTCCACACTCTCTCCATTCAATCAACATTGCTCTTAGTAGTCAAGGAGACACTACCATCATATTGCCGTTTGTGTGGACAAAATGGACTGTCCATGGACTTTCACTGCAGACATTTTTACCTGAGATGGAAAGTATTTGTCAAAGAACAGGCTTATATTTGAAAACTTTGGGAAATGTGCCATACAATTTTGAGTCTGAGCATGGTCTTTCATAAGTCCTGCATTGCACAGTCAACTTGACTGTTTTATTGTCACTTAAGTGGACGGGTCAGGAAAGACCAAATCGCATGAAACAAAAACACACACACACACACATTGTACCTTAGAAGAATAGATGTGTCAGCTCCATGTTGGTAAATAGGTTGTTCATTCAATTATTCAATCTCAACTTGTGGAGATCAATGGCTAGTTTTAAACAGAACAATTGGTAAGTGTTTTTGGACCACCAGCACACTTCAAAACTCTCCTTAAGGGTGTATTTAAACTATACTTCTCTCTTTATGTACTCTGTGCTGAAGTGTAATCCCTCCTGGTCTGAGTTTGGTACGACCGGGCTAAGAAGCCCCCACGCCTCAAAAACACCTTCTGTGGATCAGCCCTGGGTTTTTGTTTGATTGGGTTTGATTAGCAAGTGCGCCTGTTTCTGAGACAAACATGAGGGAGAGAAGGATGGAGTGAGAGAGGAGCGGAGAGGGAGCAAGAGAGAGAGAGAGAGAGAGAGAGAAAGAGAGAGAGAGAGATATTAGTCCCCCATATGGCAGAGAAGAGAAAAAAGAGATCCTAATTCTCATCTGAAAGGAGACAGAGAGGATGCGATGGATCCTTCTGAAAACACACACACACACACACACACACACACACACACACACACACACACACTCCCTCCAAAGACTTCAACTCAATTTTCTTCCCATTTCTTTTTTGGACAATTACCTGCTCTATAGACATCATCAGATGTCATAACACCCTGGCCCATTTGGATTTCCCCATATCCTCTGTCTGCCTCTGCTGTTCAAGGGCAGCATATCCATCTGGACTAGGATACTGGAAAGGCAGGGAGGGCTATGTTAGGAAACCCACAAATCTGGCAACCATGTTCAGGGCAGAGTTTCTCAGGAGAGTATCTAAAGCTGTTTTCAGACACTACAACCCTGAACTTATCTAGACATTACCCAGAGGAGCTGTATGTGAGAATGCAAATGTCCGAACCGGACATTAAATTGATTTTTACCCTGCCAGCAAAGCCTGTGTAATGTCCGATTGAGCCCACGTGTAAATAGAGCAGGCCATTGTCTGGAGAATTCAGAGCAAGCGATTGGGCATGTTAACACCCCTTACCATATACACGAGACAGGAGAGAGACAAAGCAACTTGCTGCCATTTATTTTCAATGAGAGTGGCCAATTTACAGTGATAAGAGACAAGTGGCCATTGCAAGGCCAACCAGGCAGGGTGAAAATAGGCCAGGTCTATTTTGGCAAATACTGAGCGATGTCATACCAATATGAGTGCTAGCTAGCTTACTTACAAAATTGAATGTAATTCAAGAGAAACATAGTTGTTCATGTTAGTGAGGTAGCTAGCTATTAGTTGCTAAACTTTCTAACAAAAACTAGTAGTTGCTAGCTAGCTAACTAATGTCCAACCTACTTCTTTAGTTCTGGTACATATAAGCCAACTTACGTAACGTATAAGGCAACTCCGGACTCCGGACAATATCCAGACCCGATTGTTTTGACTTTGTCGGGCGTTCATATGAGAAAAAGGCTCACACCTTGCACCTTCCCCCTCACAGTCACTCGAAGCCTTAATATGTACTTTTTAAGCATGTATCGATTAGCCTGCAACACACAATGAAGTCAGCACAAAAGGAGAATGCTCCTCATTGATGCATGCAAAGCTGCCTTAAATTGTCCTTGTGAGTAAAGCTGTGACTGACAGTTAGAACTGCTCCATAGAGCTGCTGTAGCATATCATTTTATGACATCGATTGGCTGAATGAGAGGCAATTACAGGTTCTTGTATCTTGCCTTGAAAACTCAACGCTGTCCTTTTGGTTGTGCATTATTACAGAACCTGTTATTAGGCGCAGGAACAGACACTGGTAATGTTGGGCTTTGCGTCTGGGGAGAACTTTTGTCACAGAATGGCAGCCATCACTTACAATTACTCTTTAAGGATGTGGCACTGGGCACTGAAGGGTCTGGCTAGAAAACTGGAATATCTCTCGTCCCAGAGGATCTACACATGAAATGATGCAACTGGTGATCAGGTGATCTCACTGACCACAGGATAAGTGTTGAGATATATGTGAACAGACACTGATTTGCAGCATACACACTTGCATGTACACACACACACACACAAGCACACACACAGTGTGGGTTGACTAATAACAACTACTTAGAGTTACTGATAACATTCCTATACCTACCTGTTATTTCTCAGGAAAAGAGACGGATGTTTCTGTGATCTTTCTAAATCCTTGATCACTCTCACTCAACCTTTGGGGCCACACTATCAATCTCTAGCAGTGTGCAGAATCTGTCTGAGCAGCCTGTCCTCAGCAGTGAAGCGCTGAACGGATATGTGTGTGGACACTATTACAATCAGAAGTCTATTAAAGCTCCACAGGTTACTAAAAGATCCTTTGCTTTTCCCTCTTGATGAGTCTGTCCCCTGCCTTACACTAATTAATTAATTCATTTTCATGAAGTTCTTCATAGTGTGCTGTACCTCCGGAACCATTGTGCTGCTCAGTGAACTCATTTTGTGAAAATGAACCATCTCCCCCTAGAAGCGTTCTGTCAAGATCAAAGATCTAATAGAACTATCTGAGAATTCCTCATGTTGTTTTTTAATTGTTTTGATGACCATAAAACACTGACAGAAGCCTTGTTCTCCTATGTACATCTTAGAGCCCTTATTTTCAGTGGCAGCTATAAGAAAATGGTTAAAAAAAACATCCTGCCTTTCATGTGCCTGTTTCACTTCAAGTGTATGTAGTATTTGTGTATCATAGTTATCAGAAGGCACCTGAGATCATAACACATCATTGGAGTTACATAGACAAATCTGTTCCATTGCAGTGCCAACTATGGGCATTTGACTGTCGTTTGAGTTATTCATTTTGTTCACTGCAGAGTTTGTTTACATGCAAGGTCACACAGTGTTTTCATCATTCTTTATTGCAGGGTAAAGAAAATATCTTTACAGGCCGGGGTATACAAAAATGATGGGTGTGTTTTGTGTGTGTGCATGAGAGAGGGTGTTTACAAACTCAAAAGCAGATTGAGTATTCCATTGTATGTCTCCCTCGACTCTCTGCCGTGGAAACGGAGTGCGGGCGAGGTCAGACAGATGGCCTGGGCTGCTGGACTCGTCGAGCGCCAGTAATGGCCTGTTAGGAGCACGGCTGAAGACATTTAGGGGAGACCACACACGGCTTCTCCCAGAAACACTCATTCAACTTGTTCTTAGTGAGCCCTCTCCTGTCACAGGGACACCAGGGGGTGTGGCTGCGAGGATCAGAGAGATGTGAACTGGCAAGGGGAGCAGAGGAGAAACACGTCATTAAGCAGAGGTCTTCCCACTGACTCTCTCCCTGTCTTTCTCCTTCTGTCTTCAGAGGTTAGATAGATGGGGGAAGCACAACAGCTGCCTTTCCACACAATAGCCGTTGGGCCAGATCCGTGCCAACTAATTCGCGCCAAGGCCAGCTGCGTTTCCATTGTCTCTTCCGGGGCTTGATCAAGTCTCTTCAGGGTTTCTTCGGGGCCAGCGGCCAATAACCAACTAAGGCTAATAGCCCATGGGCCAACTAGGACCAACTGGTGTTTGAGCCGGTGTCACTGTGACAGGCGTGGTTAGCAGTCAGTTAAGGGAGGGTCAGTGCCAAAACAACAAGATAAGTGGCCACCAAATAACCTGCACACAGGAGGTCTTAAATGTCAAGGACACACCTGGCTCCCATACTTTGGATTACGTCAGCGAGCCGTTTCTTAACATGAGGGGACACTGGGATATTAACCATGAGTGGTGCTTTTGCTTACACACAGGGGTGTGCTGTGCTGGACTACGCTCCGGCCACGCCCCCTGTTCAAATGTTTATGGACACACACACACACCTCCACGTCATCTTCCCAATCGCCTGCAAATAATGTTTTCTTAGTCTTCTAAAAGTGAATCTAAAATTATATAACAAAAGTATGTATTATCATCATTTGTTAAATGTAGCTATTAAGCATTTTGGTATATTTGGACAGCCTGGCATTTTTTTATTCCAAGATGCATAGCTCTTGATTAGTTGAATCATGTCTAATTAAACTGTCTAGCTCGCTCCACCAAAACTAAAGCTGTCCAAATTTGATTACTCAAAACTTTTCAAATTGCGGTACAGCCGAACTTGAACTGATGTTTCGACTGAATGGCAATAACAAGGAACGTCACAAGTCACTGGCTAGCTAGCGAATACATCCATTCGCTAAAGTTGACAATACAACACTTGGATTTTTACCAGTATTCCTCACTGAAGTTGCCGTGTTGGCTTCCTTAATGGGTGTGCTATGCAACGAGTAAGATATGTGTAGTGTTGTTGCATTGGCTATTGGCTTTATATGTGCGCCCCTATTTTAATCATGTCTTTTTTGTATAATGTAGAATAAATGGACATATCATTTTTTTATATACCCGCCTCTGTAAAATCCTTAAAGAACAATGTGACAGGGAGTAGGAAAACTTTCAATGATAAGGTACATCTTTTCTTCTTAACTCCACTAAAGTGCCGGGGGCAATTCACGCATTCGTGAACGTTTTCTTATCTGGAATTCATTCTAGGCTAGAACAGGATTTAAGGATTTACCTTTCTCCTTGGCACATTTCTCTTCTTCTTCCTTTCTTTTCTTCATAAATTGCGCCCCGGATGGCTTTTGCCTCTTCATTATTTTGTTCTTCAAAGTTTCTTGAACACACACACACTCTAACCAAACGCCTCACTGTGCTAGCATGTTCTGACAACACCAAGGACGTACGTACCTCTTCCGTTTTCGATTTTTGGCTCATTTTACCCTAATGTTAGATTATTTTTTTTTATGTCAAAATTTTGGTTGGAGATATAGAAGGGGGCGCAAACTCTGTCCAGCAAAAAAAAAGGCGACCGCCTATACCGCCTGTAGGAAAAACCGCCCCTGCGTCAACCTTTTTTTTTAGCACAACAGGACTCTAAATAGTTGCTTGTGTTGTCTGGTGAGACAGGCGATTTCATAGGAGAGATGAAAACATTTCTGTTTCAGGGGCTTTGCTACGTCGTGTGTCACAGCTGAGATTTGAAACGACAACACGGGAACGTTTAAGGGGATTAGGAACGCTGTCAAAACTGACTGTCATGACAGAGGATCCCGCCTGTGCGTAAACAAACGGTGTCTTCCGGAATAAAGCAAGGAGCGCTTTGACGGGTAAAGGCACAAGAGGAACGTCGGAATGGCTGGGAGACAGATGCGGAGCGGTGTGGAGGCTCTTTGTGTGCGGCAAGCGGAGTCTGTCACAACGAGACAGCTCCCTGTCGAGTGAGTCCTTCTCCCTTCACTCCTCGCCTCCCAGGGGAAGGAGCGACCCTGCTGACTTGACTGCAAGATGAAAGAATAAGATCATGTATCAAAGGCCTTAAACTTAAAGGTGCGGTCTGCCATTGTAATCCCATACACTCTTTGCCAAATTCAGCGAATTGCTTCAGTATTGGCTCTCAAATGTTTTTTTTCATACACAGTCCTGGCTCTGTACATAGGAAATAAACATCGTGGCTTAGACCGAGCCACAAACAATCCCAGCCAATCAACACAGTGCTTGAGGTGCACAGAAGGAAGGGGTGTAATTTGATTTGCTGTTGAACAAATATCAATATATGAGAACAAATATCAGCAACCTTTCGCAAAACAGAAACAGAATTGCAGAGTGCATCATTAAGAGCTGGCTTCCTAAAGTGGCTACTGGTTAAATGTTATTAAAAATAATATATGATATCATCACGTCATCACATAGAAGGTGTTAAGTGGTTGTATAGAGTGGCTGGTGGATATATTGACAATTGCTGGACTCTCTCATTCATAAGGTGGGCTTAACACAATGATGAACTAGAGACTTTTATTCTTTAGTTTGGGTGATTTCAGATGAATGGTTTGCATGCAGACAGAGGGCTATTTCCCATGTGTGAAAGCTAGACGTCCTGTGGTCCTTCTGTGTTGTATCTTCTTTTCCTCTCTGCGTCATCAGCCCTTATCACAAGAGACACAAAAAGAGCCACCAAACTACACAGTTAACCTTTCATAAATGTCCAATTAACCTAATAATTGTGTAACTGCTGTGTCTTCACACCTCCTCTTAATACTCCCTTTGTAGCCTCAGAACCGTGTGTGTCAGTTGAATGGGTGCAGTGGTTGAACTTACCCTGTAATTTTGACATTCGTATTCTGTTACCATGACGTTAGGTGACACAAGCACTCTATATTGTTCTTTGAAAAAAGCAAGGAGTCTTTGACATACAAGTAGAGGAGAACCACAAGGATAGAAGGAACAGTGAAATAGCCAAGACCTGATTCATAAAATCGCCCTGGATGTGAAGGGCACTGGTGCTTAGTGGATAAATCCTATAATGTATATAATAATATAGGAACAGAGGACAGATTCCTAATTCCAAGATTCACACAGGATCAGAGCCATTCATGTTCCAGGGTTGTACATGGTCTTGATTTCTACAGTAAACAGAAGCCAAACGCTGATGTCTATATTGTGGTGGTATTCTGTAATTCTGAGTGTAGAGAATGTTTGGTAGGCTTGGTATTTGGTAACCTGGGCTAGTCTGACAGATAAGGGTTGAAACCTAGCCTTTGACAAACAACAAAATGAAGAAGCAGAATTTGGCTTGCCAGTGGGTTTATCAAGGACTATTCTTCATTTACGGTATAAGCTGCCTCTTGTATTTGCCCCTCTGCATTCAGTCAGTACCCTGGAAAAGTGCTTTTCACCCAATGATAATATGATTTATATGATATGATACCGATTAACCAAACCTGCAACAGACTTCAGACTCTGACCATGTCAGAAGACTCTCCACTCTTCTCTTCTCTACTGTACTCTACTGTACTGTACTCTACTCTTATCTTCTGTTCTCTTCTCATCTCTCCTCCTCTCAATTCATCTCTTTCCTCTCTTCTACTCTACCCTCCCCTTGTCCTGCTCCCCCTTTTCTCCTTCCCTCCTCTTATCCTCACCCCTTTCTCCTCTCCTCTTCTCCACCTCTCCTGGGTCTCCTTGTTGACAGATCAGTCATGTTTTTGAGGGGGGTGACACGACTGCAGGGGAGAAGCGGGCCACCTTGCCTAAGCAGGTTACGGGACATTTCCTCCCAGTGCAGAGAGGTTAGGGGTGGGAATGGCCACATATTAGATCAGGAAGTGGTGTGGGCAGACCGTGATTAGATTTTCCTCCCCGCACTGAAGGTCCTTTCAAGAGAAGAGCGTCTCAGCTGCGGCTGACACACCGAACGACCTCCGGTGAATGACGGCATAGACCGAGACTGCCCTGGCAATCACCTCCTGAATTCGTTTCCAGTGAATGGCCAATTGCTTTGCATTGTGCTGATGGAGTGAAGGCTTAGAGTGGGTAAACTGTCTAAAATATGCACACCTACTTTATTATCGCTCTTGCGAAAGAGATTGAAAAGCTCTGCAGGGACTCTGAAACCTTAATAGATGCTGAAACAGTAAAAGGCACAAGCAGGAAATTAGGAGTATGAGACCGCCTTCCCCGGGTGTTAGGGATATCTGCAATCACGGCAGTGTAGATGGCAAGTGTTGCATGTATTATTGTGTGCTGAAAGATGCGTGTGCTATGTGTGTGTAGCCTATGTGTGTCTGTGTTTATGTTTGTGTGTCCTAACTGTGGTTACAGTAGGTGTGTGTGCATGTGTCTTCAAGATTCCTTTATTGTTATATCTCAGTATACAGGAATAAGAGACTACAATTCTTGGGGTTTGGCTCCTCGACATTGCAGCAATAAATAATGATAGTGTGTAATATGTTCTAATGTACATTGTTTGCATGTTTGTGTACGTGTTTGTGAATGCTCAGCTACGCCTCAGTGTGTTTGTGTGTGTGTGTGTGTGTGTGTATGGTTGTGTGTCTGTGTGCGTGTGTCACAGGCAGACAGGCAGCAGGTTGTAAGTGTCCATCATTCATAAGCGTGGTTGCTTTGTGGAAAAAACTATCCTAGAGCCTGCAGGTTTGGGCCTTGAGGCGGGGGTGGTTGTGGGGTTGGGGTTTGTGTGTGTGTGTGTGTGTGTGTGAGTGAGCATGTGTGCAGATATGCGTATATGTACCTGTGTTTGAGTGAGCGTGTGTCAGGGTGTGTGTGCCTCGTTTTTCTCCACATTGCCCCAAAACAATCTCCTGATGAAGTTGTGCAGCGGGGTGACAGTTCTGGCAGCGGAAAGCCAGACCTGTGCAGGATGCCACCTCTCTCCCCTCCTAAAGGTCACAGGCCTGGCTCATCAAGCCTTTCTCTCCCCTCCCCTGAATGATATGGAGCCCAGAACAGAGCCGTCTTTTGGCAACAAAGAGGCGCAGGAGTATGAAAGTCACCCAGTGGAGGAAGTCATTTACCCACTGCACCATACTCCTGGCCTACTGTAGATAACCTGAAGATGCCAGTGCCATGACGGACGCGTGGTTGAATGCGAAAGCTTTGGCGCATGAATGAATCATGTGCTGTGTCTATTGGAAGAGCTTTCAAATGTTGCTACAGGGCTGTGCCTTTCATTCTGCCAAGAGTAATTAACTGTGAAGATTTCACTCAGCTGACAGATTTGAAGCATTCATATAGCTTTTTATGATTACTATTAATTTGAATAGTGTTCAAGGATCATTTTCATTTTACACTATAGAGTACCCCTTAGATTGATTGTTTTTGGTTAGCAGATTTGCAAATTGGACAGTGTTCTAAAATGTTCTACAAATGCACGGAATATTGAGGATTCTGTGCTTTCCTTAATCAATCAAGTAGGCTAGCAGGCTAAGTAGGTTTTTGTCATTTTATTAGATGTTCTTGAATGTTTACCATGAAAATGAACTCTTTACAGTCATCTGAAGGGGAAATAAACACACTATCCATTGTGCTATTCATGATGTAGTTTGGTGGGTCAGACACGAAACCTCACAGGAATGTAACTACAGCCTTTACTGCATCATGTCACTAAATTTCACCAAGGTATCAGTTAGCAAGTCAGCTTGCCAGCTTTTCTCAGAATCAGCTGCGCCGTAGTTGGTGTTTGCAAAGCAAATCAAAGCAAACCTCGGCGGATAGTTAGTTAGCAGGCACTCCCAGCTGTGTCTTTCATCTAGATACACACATATAGACATTCAGTTTTAGGATTAGCCCTGTAGCAGGCATAGTGTGTGCTGCCACATTCACGTCAGGGAGTTTAAAGTTCAAATTGCATTTTATGTAGGCACGCTTAGGGGAGAAACCATTCTTATCAGACGATAATCAGCTGTTTTTATTTTCTATTTTTTTTTTTCCGAGTTTCTCCATTTCACAGAATCTCAGTGATTTAGATCAAGTTTGAAATTAAGTTGTTCATTTTGTGTTGTTTGCCTCCAGGCTTTCTGAGAGCTTGCTGGTTTCTTTTAGAGAGAGACTGTGCAGGATCATCTTATTTCCGTGTTCATTTCTGGAATTAACAACTTGTCCCCAGGGTATACTGGAGTTTTTTTTTTCACAGTAAGACACCTCTCTTGTGTGTGTGTGTGAGCATACAGCCACCTCAGAGTGCTAGCAAATAGGTTTGTCTGTCTTATAGACAAAGTTTTTTTTACATTAAAGAGGAAAAGGGAAAAAAGAGAAAACCAGTTGTTTCCTTGTTTGTCAATCGATTTTTTTTTATCTCATCCAGAAGGCACAGTCAAAAGTTTGAAAAATTACAACGAGAAGAGAAAAAGACAGCGATAGAAGCTACTGGATTGCTTTGTTCTAACTGTCTCACTCCCTTTCTTTTTCATGCGCTCCTTCTTTGCTTTCTTTCTTTCTTCTCTCTCTTTTCTTGTGAGTTGTTTGTAGGGTAACTGTGAGCTCATTAAAGCTCTGTGCGCAGTGGTGTCGTTAGGCCTGGGTCGTCTGAGGCTACAGCCCCCAAGCCCCAGAACAAACTTATTTTTACAAAAAATAAGAATAATAATATAAAATAACCCCATCTATTCATCTGTCATTCCGATCATGCATTAAAGCACCTCCAAAATAATATTAAAAACACAAGCACATTTGGGGTCCTCTTTGTGTCATTCAGGCAGCAGATCTACATCACAGACTACATAGCACGCTTGTGTGATCACGAGAGAGAGAGAGAAGAAAGAGAGAGAGAGAGAAAGAGAGAGAGGCTTGTCATTGTTGCCATCTGGTAGTAGCTAGCTAGATAATTCACTAAGGTAAGACTTGAAGGTGACGAATATAAGAAGCTTTTTCAAAAATAAAAAAGGATAACGGCAAACCTGGGTAAGTTAACTCACACTAGGTGGTAAACCTCCTAATAGAAGAGCCCTATGGCTTTGTTTTGCTAGGAGAATGAAGAATGAAACCACAGGGCTCATACAGGTTTACCACTTCCTCTGAGTTAACTTACCCAGGTTTGTCAATCAACCACGTACTTGAAATACACCCCAGGGTTAAGGGATATTCTCAGCTCCTAGCAGTGCTCTGGTCCGTACGGCCAGCGAGTCGAGCCACGCCTCTTCTTTAGTCGGCGTACATACAACACACGTGAACCCATGAACAGGAGCAGACAACAGAGTTGTTCCTTTTTTGTTATTATTACTAAGTGTGTGTGTGTGTCTGTGTTTGTCCTTCTCACAGCTGTTTGCTGTGTAGTCCCGTTTTCTCCTGTGTTGCTTCAGAGGAGCGTCACTCAGAGGGCAGTGGCCGAATACTCTGCCTCGCAAAAACTGGGTCATCTATTTATACTGGGCCACTCCAGCGTACACTTCAATTTTTTATAATCTTACAAGAGCTTATGCATGACTGTGTGGGACTGCCTTCTTGTATAAATGTATGTCTGTGTGTGTGTGTGTGTGTGTGTGTGTCATGCACAAATGTGTGAGACTGCCTCCTGCTTACCCATGGGCCTGTCTCCTTGTATGAATGCGTGTGTGTGTGTTTATGTCTTTGCACACCAGTGACTGCATATGTACGCTTGTGTGTGGACTTGAGTCTCAACCATGCACGCCTCTGTATAGAGCGTATAAAGTATGTTTTCATTCACACTTCCTTTCCACCGAATAGTTCATTCTAGCCCCAGCACATGTCTCGGGAAAGCAAACATGTCAGGAGCGCTTTGATGGCATAAACATATGCCTCGTGAGGAAACAGTGTGAGATGAAGCTGTGCACATTCTTCACAGATCAAAGCTGTCAGCATGTGACACGTGTGTGTTTAGTTTGGGCATTTTACACACAAACTGCTGGAGGTTCTTATTGCACAGTTTGCTTTTTCTCCCTCTGTGTAAAAGATGCTAAATGTATGTATACACAATTTACAGCATGTAGGAAAATCTCTGCACTGCTCCGCATGGAATAAACTAAAACATAACAATCTCGTTCAAACTAATATAATGTCTGTCCTCTTATAAGATGCATTGAGCATTTTTGGTGCGTGTGTAAGAAAACAATGTCGCCAAAAGAGGCCAGTTAGCATGTTAGCATGCTAGCAAGCGCTTATCAGTGCCAACTGGGCTGTTGTTGTAGTTACCTCCTAGCTACCTAGTTTTAGACCAGAACTCATAATGCTGCATCGAAAGCAGGAAGGCCATGGAAGAAGGGAGAGAAGTGAAAAAGAAGAGACTTCATCATAAGGGTGTGGGTGTGTGAAAGAGAGAGAGAGAGAGAGAGAGAGAGAGAAGGGAAGGAGAGAGATAGCGATACATCCACAAACCCAGAGTCAGTGATGTAAGCTGATTTTCATCAGGATTCATCTGAAGGTGGTTCCCATTGTGTTCTGCACTTGAGGATCTTCTTGTGTGAAGAGAATAGATCACTGTGGCGTGCGTGTCCTCCATGCAGAAACGTTGAAAGAAACCCTGCGGAGAAAAGGAAAACAGATGCGTCAGTGGTAGAGCCCTGTTGTGCTCAACAATGAGCCCAGGAACTGATGTGCTCTCCTTTAGAGGAGACGTAGGGGAGTGGGCTGAGATGAAGAAGACGAGTGAGCTCTTTAGTAGCAGCACCTGGTGAGACGTCGATGAAATCTTTTAGATGACCCTTCCCCCATGGGCGGCATGGGTCAATGTGAAACCAGTTTTGAAAATCAACTGCTATCTCTTTCTCCGAGGTGAGGATCAATACACTCCCGCTGCCCCGTGGCACTTTCTCCATTCAGACAAGCGAGGACCAATGATTCCTGAGGTATCCTGGTTTCTTCTTAAAGCATCTTTGTTAGTATGCCCCGCATAGGACACAAGGAATGCAGTTATTATAAGACCTGCCTCAACTGGTGGAAGACCTGCTGAGTTCTGGTTTTGGCCTCAAAGGACATCAGCCTCCTGTGGCTCGACATCGAGCCATGCTCTGTTTTGTTCTGACCTTTATATTTTAAACCGATCTTATCTGTTAGCTTCAAAAGACCTCAAAGTGAGAGAAAACTTTGTCAGTGTGTCACTTGTCATACAAGCTTTACTCAGATACCAGTTCATCTTCAGAGGATCAAAGTTTTCAATACACATTCATTTTGACTTTATACCAATTTTGCAGAACTGTAATCAAATCTACATTTAAACAGGAAGGAGTGTGTAGGTCTGTGAAGGCAGTGGTGTAACGTAGTAACGACGGGCCCAGGTGCAATATATTATTCCGTAGCCTGGATACCAGACCGAATTTAGCCCCGCCCACAACATTTGAAGTCGGGAAGTTCGGTCTGGCATTACTTCATTGGGGAGAAATTATTTTCGGACAGAAATTGCCAGACCAATCAAATTGTCAATGCGGGCTTTATACAATGATGGACAGATCATCAACAGTAACGTAATCAAGCACGTCACCAACACAGGAGTTGATTTTGTTTTCAACAAACATGGCTGCCGCTGGAGAGCTGAAATGTATAGATTCGAGTCCATTTAGACATTGACAGTGCATTCATTTTGAAAGAGGAACAGAGAAACGCGATCAAGGCATTTGTCAATCGAAAAGATGTTTTTGCCTTCCTTCCTACGAGATCCGGTAAAAGTTTAATTTATCAGCTGGCCTTGGTCACATACTACGTTGTTCTGATTGGTTGTAGGTAACCAATTGAGCGAAGAGGCATTTTTTCTCCTGGTTCGGTTGAAACACGCCCCATAATCACAGCCCAATGGAGCGATATCAGACTCATATTCTGACTAGAATTATGAGTATGACATCGTCAGGCTAATTATTACGGGCCCCCCTAGTGAAAGCTAAAAAAAAGAAAAAAGAAAAACGTAGCGTTCCCTACTTCCGCAACCGCGTCTAAAAAACCCGCTAATCAAAGGTGTTTGTTATCGATATAAATAGTGTTTAATTAATCAACCTTACATATTTCAGAAGCGATGGGTGTGTAAGCTACTGTGTACACAATGAACTAAGTCTTGTTTGACTCTCAGCAGGAACATTTCTTACCGTAAAAACTGTTAGAAAGTAATAGCGACCACAATTTACCCAACTTGTAGCCTAGTAACTGCTGCACTGCTGACTCCTTGGGCTGGCGACTAGTTGACTAGCTTTGCCGCCTTCTCCTCCTGTTCTTTTTTCTCTTGCCCTTTTCTACTTCCACTCTTGTGCTTAAAAGGCATGGTTACGAGTAAAGTTGTGCTGTGCTCAATGAAGTAGGTTATCAGACCTTCGAATTGGTTTAACTATAGCGTATTGTATTGTCACATGATCAAATAGAGACTTGACATTGGACAACAACATACATATTACCCAGCAATCATCATTGCTAATCACAAAAATACCAAAGAAAATAAGAACGTATTAATTTCATTGAATAGCTTTTGATAGTTTCTATAGTGTATGTAGGATAAGCATATGATTTTGGTTATAAATTACTATTTTCCCCTCAAAAATAATAACAACCATGACTGAGATAAGTTTGTCTTTTTAAGTCTATATATAACATTTGACACTACCAGTAACATATTTATAACGCGTAGTTGATCTTCAGCATATAAGCTATCCGAGAAAATTTGACATTGCACAGACGGTAGGTCCGTTCAATGACGTAATTGGAGGGGGGCCCGTCGAGCGCCTTGTGAATTTCTTTGGGCCCCCGAAACCCCACGGGCCCAGATGCAGCCGCACCTGCTGCACCCTCTTTAGTTACGCCCCTGTGTGAAGGTAAAATGCAATGAGTCATATCTCATCTACAGTAGGTTTCCAAAGTAACAGAGGTGAGCTCAAACAGTGTGCAGTTTGTGGATGCACTGCATTTGTGAATCAGCGCCCTCAGTTCGGAACCGTGTCTGGTAGTGGTGTCAGCCGTTATCTTACACGCGTCAGGTTTTAGGCGGGCTGAATTCAATTCACAGACAGGCACTTGGGCTTGAATACCAACAACGAAGGAGAAAATCTGGGGCGACTCTCTCGCCTTGCATGCTGTGGAGCTTGTGGAGCCGTACCTCAGTGTAAACAGCATTAGGGCTAATTCTCTCCCGTTTCGTGGATGAGTGCCCACACAATTAGTGCAAGGCACAGGAGCAGACTGCCCATCGAGAAGAATTAAAGACTCACTGGCACCTAATCGTTAAGGTAATGCAATTATTCCCTCTGAATGATCAGTAGGGGTACTTGTGTTGTTTTTTTGCCCCCTTTTATTTAGAATATGTTCCCTTTCGTGGTTTTAAGTTAATGAGGTGCCCGGTGAGGTGAGCTGTGCTGATTATGTCTTGCCTTTTTTCTGCACACAAAACTAGAGCAGAGGTCTTATAAAGACGTGGAGGTTATTATGGATATGTGAACCTAATGGTAAACATCACAGACGTAGTGTATGTGAAGACACAACACAAACAAATAAGCTCTTTTGTATTTGTCAACATTAACTAAAAAAGTCACAGTCCCTTTCATCTAATTCCATGTTGATGTTTTATAGTAATTATATTAAAAGTAAATCTAAAATTTTGGTTTGGATGCAGGATTATTACCCTGGGTGTGAGGCCAGGTGAGGTTACTGCTCTTTCCCTTTGCTATTACATTCCTTTCTCACCCTTAAAGGGGTGGTATGTGTTTTTAATCCCATACACTTTTTTGTCGAATTCACCTTTTTGTCTTTGCGGTCCTCTGCTGTCTGTTCACTGTTCTGGTGTTCATACACAGTCCTGGGATTTGTAAAACTCTGGTCTTCGTACACAGTCTTGGCTCTGAAATGGCAAACAAACACAGTGGCTCGGACCGAACCATAAACAATCCCAGCCAATCAATGAAGTAATTCCAGAGCACCGGAAAGAGGGGTGGAATTTGACTGGCTATCAACAACCTTACGCCAAACCCAAACCGAATGGCGGACAGCATCTGTAATCTACAGACAGCTTGACAGGAAATGGGAGGGAAGCACCTCTCAGCTCAAATAGCTGTACTATTGTAGAGATGAACACCAACAAAAAACTATAAGCAAAACTTATATTGTGTGACTGCCTATTTTCTGTATTGAGTATTGGTTGCGACTGGTCACAGGCAGCCATTCCATAGTGGGCACTCAGACCATGCCCCACCAGCATGATGTTCAAATGTTCTGTTTTAGGCCCGCCTGTCACGTTTTCTCAACTCCCTGTCCTCTTTCACAATGTCTAAACATTTGCTGTGGAAGTAGATGGAGAGCTCTGCCTGTTATAACTGCCTTTGACATGGAACCGATGTGCCAGTGAATGCCAGTGTGGATGTGTTTAAATGCTCTCATGAATCCACTCCAGTAATGACATGTGTTCATGAATAATTAAATACTGGCACATGTTTAATGAAGGAACTGGTACCAGCACTGAAGCTAATCAAAATCAGTATATCTTCGTGCAAGTAAAGAGAGCCACACTTTTGAACGAATAGCCTGTTTACATCGGTCTTTTGTCAACTAACATACCTATAAATGCTGTTTATAACATGCAGTCTTAACCATCTCAGTTGATAATCCCCCTCCTCCTCGTCCCCACCCCCCAGTGTGGTCCCAGTCCTGTTGCCCAGGGGGTAGGCTCTTCCCCACCGCCATCTCAGTCTGAAAAGATCACAACACCCCTTGACCTGGACTGAGGACTAATAGCGGTCTGTACTGAGTTTGTTGTATTTTAATGTTATATTTTACAAATAAAACTGTATCAATGCTTTGCAGATTGATTTGTTAAATGCTCTCCTGTTGCCGTAATCTTTCATACAAGGTGAACTCTCCCACCGATCACCAACCGATGGCCATGTCTGGGTGTCATATCCAGCTGCGGTGAGTGCTCTCACCTCCAGCATGACCTGCACGAAGGAGGGTGGAGGTGGGGAGGCTGTGGGTGTTTTTCTTTTAGGTAGGGGGGCTGTAGATGTTATTTTGCCTGTAAGGGGGGCTATGGATGTTAGTTTGCTTGTAAGGGGGTTGGGGTTGAGGTTATTTTGCCCACAGGAGGAGTGGGGGTAGGGGGGCTGTGGATGTCACAGGGATGCCAGGGCTGGGCTGACTTGAACATGTCCAGAGGAAAACCGTTTCTCTCTGGTGTCTGTCACCACCGCTAGGCCCTGACCCTTAACCTCCCTACCACAGGTGGACACATAAACAAACAAACAGGAAGGAGAAGGAATAAGGAAAGGAGGCTCTGCTGGGTAGCAGTGATTATTCACCCCTGGTCTGAACATGTGTAGTGGAGTGGGGAGCAGGAGGGGAGGGGGGGGGGGGGTACAGTGCAAGGGGGGCATCACAATCTAATCTAGAGCTGGAGTCACAGAAGTCAAGTCATGTTCCCTGGACACGGCACTGTACGTTTCTGTGTGTGCTATACTCACAGCACAGAGTGAGAGGGCAGTGCCACTGAACCACTGAATCAATCATGTCAGGTGAACATCTTATGGATTCCCCATTCTACGCACACTGGCAATATCGCATGTATGCCTGTACGTACAGAACATTCGCTTAATGTGTGCTAAAATGATTTGTGTATGTATTATCTGCGTGCCTCCTGAATCTTCCCACACTGCCCTTCCTCCCTGTGCTCCCCACTCCTTTCTCCTTTCTATTCCTCGATCAGGCCGATCTCAAGCAGAGGGGTCCCCCCTTACAAACGAGACATTTCTCAACAGCAGATGTTGCTGATTGTCTCAGCTACTACCGAGGAATCTGTGGTGCATGGATTCTGGGATTTGCTCAAGGTTTCTTCCTCTTTAAAGGGAGGTTTTGTTTGCCACTGTCGCCTTGTGTTTGCTCTAGGGGATCAGGCCTTGGGTTCAATTAGGGCCATTTGTTTTATGGCAAGAAGTGCTGTACATATAACCTGCTATCCCAAGCAAGATCTAACAATTTACCCTCACTGTTTAACTGCTCAAATACTGAGTGTCCAAATGCGCGACGTGATCTTTTAAAAGAAGTTCATCTTCATGGCTTTGTGGGTAATCTTGGCGATGTTACTGATAAGAACTGCATTTGCTGTGGCAGGTTTAATTTGAGTGCATACAGACGCACCTTCACACACGGCCTCCAATTGAAATCCTATAATCTCTCGTAAGTCCCTACCACTTCATTGCTTTTCAAGACAACAGTTGGCTGCTTGAGGAGATGTTATCGGTGCCTGATAATGATGGAGCCATAACAAAGAAGGCAAAATCAATAGTCCCCGATGAGACAGTGGCCTGATCAACAAAACAAACGTGTTTGTGTTGCTCCAAGACTGTCTGAGGTTTCTACCGCCTGCGGAGAGAGTGAGGGGAAACGTTTTCTCTCTTTGTTCCTTCCTTCCATTTGCAGTTCCCTGGCGTTCCATTATTCTGATTCCGTCCCCCACCTACCATCCTCTTAACACTTCTCTTCCCCTCACCAGAGGATTAAAAAAAACACTAAAAGAAGGGGAACCAGAACTCCTTCACTCTACAATTCAGACAGTCACGTCGATTAAGATGTGAACTTTTTTTTTTTTTTACAATTCCAGTTCATATCCAGCTTGGGGGGCCTTATCTGAAATTAAAAATCCCTCATCACCCCTTCCACCCCCCCTGCCCCCAGCCCCCCCATCCCACCCAACCCCATACCATTTCTCCATCCATCTCCGTCTGCCACTCCCTCTCTCTCTTTGAAGTGTTTCTGAGACACGAAGAGGGATTTTTTTAGAAGGAGAGTGCAGGCTTTCAGGAGCAGCCGCTGCCTTCCTGTTACATTGTGTTGGATCATGGGTGCCTGAACCAGTTACCGAAAGGCTGCTTGAACCATGCACAGGCAAACACACGCACACACATATAGTAACACACACGCAGACACCCACCCATCCACAGACACCCACACACAAATGAGTATATCACTATGAAATCTATGTGCACAGCAATCATGACATTTAGTAACACTGGAAATAGGTTTGAAGATTTTAATGTTTCCATTGAGTTCTTTAGACACAAAATGTGACTATTTGGTGAAATAACTAGGGCACAAGCACAAGATGCATTATCATGTACAGCACAATGGCTATGGTCCTCGCTGTGGACAGAAGCTAAACGTTCCTTACATCATCACTTCTATGTATAACGTTATTCAAAATAACATATGACCTTAAATGCTGTCTTACATACAGAAGATGTTTGTGAGGCCAGTCCATCATGAAATATAATCACTTAGATATAGGTAGGTTCAGGACCTATTACTTAACAGCGTAGGGTGTTGGGTATCAAAGAAACGAATATCTTCTTGAAAGTCTATGACTGTGTGCTGTCAGCATACCCAGTTGGTTTCAACGTTACAACTGCAAAAAACCATTCGTAGATGTGCTACTATTTATGGGTGCATGTCCAGGTGTGTGAGGGATTCTAACATAGAGGAACTAAAAGAGAAACGTTTGGTATTTTACGAGATAGCCTTTGCCTAAACTCTCTTGTGTGGTTTTGGTGCTGACTGGGTTTGATAATGTCATTCATGTCAAACAATGAATCAAAATGAGAGGCCATCTCATGGATATGAACCTCGTCCTCTGACCGCGGTTAGTAAGGCAGGTCACTCATCCTCTGACCGCTGTTAGTAAGGCAGGTCACTCATCCTCTGACCGCTGTTAGTAAGGCCGGTCACTCTTCCTCTGACCGCGGTTAGTAAGGCAGGTCACTCATCCTCTGACCGCTGTGAGTAAGGCAGGTCACGCGTCCTGTGACTGCTGTTAGTAAGGCAGGTCACTCGTCCATTTAGTACTTGTTCCAAATATATTGATGTTGTTTGTTGTTTTTGTCTGGAGCTCTGACTTCGCTTCGACATCACCAGAGTTTCTGCTGAACGCAATGGTGCGTGTGTGAGTGGAACTTTTTATGATGAAGTGTGTCAAGACATCTTCCTGCTGGCTGTTGACTTTCTGTATTTTCTGTGGAACATGAAGCACACTCCAGTAATGTTCAGAAATACCATTCAAAAAACGATACAGATATTCATTAATATTTATTGTAAATTACATTTGATTGTAATTTTCCATATTTAGCCAATGGAAGAACGGACAGGAGATGGAGTCAACGGCATGGACCACCGACTCAACTGACATGTCTATTTACAGCACTGGCATATTAAACCATCCCACAGTAAAGGAACTTATTTATATTCTGCTCTTGCTAGTTCTATGGTTAGGTATTATGAGGTTCTGACTTCAGGGGAAATGACATCACCTATTAATCATTCACAGAGAATCAGCTTGAACTGAACTTTAGTGACAGCCTTGAAGCACAGGGGCCAAGTAAGGTGAGAGAAAAAAATACAGCCCGAACTGTGACACTGACGACACCAGCATTACAAGAATGGAGGCTGCAGATGCACACAGCTGTCCTAGGCAAATGACACAGTCAATAAGGCGCCGAGATCAATAGACACCCAGCTGTGATGGTGTCTTAAGGATCTAGATTACGGAAGAACCAATGTCCCAGATGCCTTTGATCTCGGGCGGCCGCAGAAAACGATTCCACTGCTCCTCCTCCTTGATCTCACACTGGTTGGAGGGAGAGGCAGAATGAGATTTTAGCTTCATGGATACATGCCCGCTAACACTCACATACACAATAGAACACCTATGCTAACACACACACACACACACACACACACACACACACACACACACACACACACACACACACACTCGCACAAAAATGAACAAAGAAAACCTTCCAAGGACCTTCAAAGACACATATCTGAACTTACACACATACAAACACACACACACACACATACACACACACACATGAAAGGGTAGTGTGATATGTTGAAAAAGTGCTGGTCAAGCTGTGGTGAGCAGGAAGGTCAGGGCAATAAGAGCTGAACATTTGTCTTCCTACAGATGCTGGTGACTCACGGCCCATCACTAGACCACAGGGAAAACCCAGCCACTACACACAGCCACTACACACACACACAGACACACACCCAGCCACTACACACAGACACACACACACACAGCCACTACACACAGACAAACACACACACACACACAGACACACACCCACCCACTACACACAGACACACACACCCAGCCACTACACACAGACACACACACCCAGCCACTACACACAGACACACACACACACACAATCCCACACACACACATACACACAGCTGTGTCAGGGTAAGTAATGCAGACCCTGCAGAGCTTTAACAGAGGGGTTTGATGGCCAACCTCTCAGGCAGCCCGACTACACTCCAAAACACATAAGGGTTTCCACCCACTCACCTACGGCCCCTAGTCTCTATTTTACTCACAGACAAATGGAGTAACAAACAACTAATGCCCTCGTGAATATTCCTCTAAATTGGCCAGCCATTGTTTATCCATGCTAGCACGGTGCAGGAGCTGTGATACTAATAACTGCTGAGAAACTGCTGGAGAATGGTTGTGTAGAGGGAGAGAGCAGGGCATATGATGAATGGCAAAGCCTGTGGGTAGAGCTGGCCATGTATCATCTGTGTGTCCTGTGTCTGGACTCTGTGTGAATGCTTGAGTGGGTTTACTATGTCTAAACTGCATTTTGAGTGTGTGTAGAATACCTGTGTGAGTGTGTGTGTCTGTGTGTGTCTGTGTGTGTTATTGTTTGTGTGTGTGAATTGAAAGAAAATTGCATGTGGCTGTGTGTGCATACATGTGTCCTGTGTGCTGTGGGCATCCATGTTTGTTTGCCTAAAGCTTCTGTGCATATCCGTGTGAGGAAGCGCACAGCATGTGCTTTTGTGTTTCTGTATCTCTGTGTGTGTGTGCGTGTGTGTGTGTGTGTGTGTGTGTGTGTGTGTGTGTGTGTGTGTGTGTGTGTGTGTGTGTGTGTGTATGCTTATGTGAATCAATATATGTGTGTCCAAATGGCTTACAACATGTGACTTTACATGTATGTGTTGTTTTAGCCGTATGTGTTCCCTGTGCTGTTTGTCCCTTTCCCCCTCCTGTCCTCTCTGTCGCTCCGCCCAGGTGTGCTACATGCGATGCTCAAAGAGGTGCGGCTGGCCCTGGGAACGGGCTGCTTAACAGCTCTGGTGTTTGCAGGAGAAGAGGGAGGCCTCTGGCATGGGGAGTGCTGGGCTTGCTGCCTCTCAGCCTGGGATTTTAATTTGTGTTGCTGTTGTATTTTGATTTTGGGACTTCTCTAGTCTTGATTTAGTGTCTTGGCTGTTTTACATGTCTTTATGTTACTAAATCCCATGGCTTGGGTATTTTAAAAGGTGTTGATAGAGTTTTACTTTGGTTCAGTGATGGAGTGTCATTCGTGGCGAATTCATAGGGCCGCCTAAGTGTGTGTGTGTGTGTGTATTTCTGTGTCTGTGTGTCTGCGTGTCAGTGTCAGTGTCTGTCAGTGCCTGCTGTGAGTGTGACAGTCATGGCTGTTGCTGGGTAGTAGTTGGCAGTGGGCAGGACATCAGGGGCGTCACTGTCCCCTAAGCTCTCGTCAACATGGGCGAGAGGATCCAAAACTCAAGGACAAAGGCCTCAGGAAAGAATGCTAACCACCGATCCTGGCGCCACAGCCAGGATGGGTCATGGTGGCGCCATGCCATCGCCTGACAGCAGTAGGCACCAAGGCCCATGTGTTCCAAACCTTCCGGAGAGTGGATTACAGGCGGACTGCACTGGCTTTGGTTAGGAGAGGTTCTAGGCTGCTGTTTGCTCCTCATGTTAGGCAGTGAGCCTGAGATCTGGAGCAACAGACTGCATTGGCAGCCTCTTCCTCAGCACTGGCAGTATGTGTGTGTGTGTGTGTTTAAGAGTGTATGTGTGTGTCCGTGTGTGTGCGTAAGACTGTGACTGTGTGTGTGTGTGTGTGTGTGTGTGTGTGTGTGTGTATATGGCATGTGTGTGTTTTCCTCTTAGATTGACAATGTGAAGCGGCTCTTTAAAGAGGATATTAGCAGGAGCTGTTTCCCTCATTCTGGGTGTCTGTTTCATTTCACGCCTGCCGTTTTGAAATGTGAAGAGGTGAGCGTCCCATGATTTATTTATTTATTTGTTTGTTTGTTTGTTTTTAGCTGCAGAGTGTTTCATCCTACTCCTGTGCGGTGGGATCTAATCTCGTCTGACATCTGTCCGTCACACCGTTATTATTCTGAGCAGGAAGAGACTACCCCCCCCCCCCCCTCAGAGCCTGTGAATGGAGAGGCAGGTAATGGCGCTAAAAGATGCCAGTTTGCCACAGGGGATGCCATGATGTGGCACATAATGCCTCCGCAGATGCGACTCGGGGCCCCATAATGGCACTCAAAGCGACGCTTAAGGAGACTCTTATTTTGCTGCTAACACCGCAGACGCCGTGTCAGATGCCATTGTCTTGGCTGCTGTCACAGTCCAACATCACTGGAGATGAGTGCTGGCATTAATATTTATGAATTTCACATTTCTCACCATGCTTAATGTAACATGGGACACATTAAAACTAATGACACGCAACACGTGGATTTCACACAATCAGTGCAGCTGCAGAGCTGCCATTTATCTGAGGGAGAGGGCCTCCGACTGCTCCCCCGTGAAGCCTTAACTTTCTCACTGTTAGTTGGAGAGAGCACACAATTGTTCCATAGCATCAGAGAGATGACTGCAGGCTGGACCACAACACTGAGATCGATTACATTCAAAGACTGTATGACAGATGATGAGTGAGTGAGTGAGATGCTGGGTGAAGGAATCCCAAAAGAGCAAACAGGAGACAGTGGGCATCGGACAGACAGCAGCATGAAGTAACGCAATGTGTGATCGAGAGCAAAAGAGAAAACTAGGGAGACAAAGAGGCTGAAATATAAGAATATGAGGGAATGGGAGCAGACGACAGAGTCTGGAGCAAGAGAAAGGAGAGAGAGAGAGAGAGAGAGAGAGAGAGAGAGAGAGAGAGAGAGATAGAGGGAGAGAGATGAAGAGAGACTGGGAGAGAGGGAGAGAAAGGAAAGGGGAAAGAGAGAGAGAGGGAGAAAGAGTGAGAGAAGGAGAGAGGAAGAGAGACTGAGAGAGAGAGGGAAAGAGACTGAGATATAGGGATAGAGAGAGAGAGAGAGAAAGTATGGACGTTCTATAGAGGCCGAGCGATATGAAAGTGCAGGGCTTGTGAGGGAGCTGTGTTATCAGAGAGCACAGCCCACAGCCACTCTTGTTTACAGGCACAGGCGCTCTCTCCTCAGTCAGCTAGCTGCGCCTCAGACACGCAGACAGGCCCAGGTAATTAGGGAAGCTGAGGGTGGTGCTGGAGATGATGCTAACGGGGAGGACTGGGGGGCCTGGGCCCAGGCTGTGCATTCATTAGCATTCTCTTGACTGCCTCTTTCTACCCCTCGGAAAAAAAATATCTCACCAGCTTTCCAGCCAGGACAATCAATCGCTAATCACCCCTCCTATTCCCCCTCTCCCTCTCCCTCTCCCTCTATCTCTCTCTCTCTTTCTCTGTATCTCTCTCTCAGACACACACTTACACTCTTGCACACTCTCTCTAGTAGACAGCTCAATCAACACTAAGATATGCTAATCGTATTCCTATGATGATTACACTAAGGGGGCTTCATTGATCTTTTCTGACCTCCAAAAAAGCTCGGGCCTCTCTTCAAAATAAAAAAAAAATAAAAAAACAGAGAAGACTCAGGAGATGTTGGCAGTCTTATCTCTCCAAATTCTTCAACAGCCAATCAGAAGCAAGCGGCTAACAAGAGGAGGAGAGTGAAAGAGAGAGAGAGCGAGAGATGTGTATCGAACACCCACAGCTCCACTCGACTTCACTCTGCAGGATGCGACTGTAGCAGAGCTGTAGTTAAAACGAAAGAGCTGAAGTTTTTTAAATGTCACACTGTGCACAGACGCGGCCCCTCGGTAAGCCAGTCTGGCAGATCCCCTTCCTCGGCTCAGGAGGCTCCGTAGTGGAAGCTGAGTGAACACAGGCGTACAAGAGTCCTGTGTCACTTCCGGTCGCAGGGTCTATACTCACACCTGGACGAGGAGTGAGCTCAGCTAAACAGAACGATTTTAAGCCTGTCTGCAGTATCACAAGCCTGTCTGCAGTATCACAATTCTGTCTGCAGTATCACAATTCTGTCTGCAGTATCACAAGCCTCTCTGAAGTCAAACCAGCCTCTCTGCAGTATAACAAGCCTGTCTGAAAACCAGTCCTTTTGTCTTCCCATTAGCCAGCCTGTGTGTGGTGAGTGTAGCGGTGCCGAATGGCTGTCATCCCATCCACATGGCTGCTGCACCATGACAATGTGACTTAAATAAAACACTCTAGGTATTGCAGTATTGTAAGTGTAATTATTCATTCATTCATTCATTCAAATACATCCCAAGGTAAATAGCCCACAGAAGCTTCAGGATCAATAAACTGCAGCAGCATATTAAGTTTAATCTTCATAATTTGTCTTCAACTAAAATTGTTTCTCATGGATATGGGTGTTAATCTTAAACATTCAAGTTCTGTGATGCTAACAGTGAGAGATGATGCATGTTTCATGCATATTAAATGGTTTAATAGACTTTCAGAAGGTCATGTCTTCGCATTCACAGGTGGTGATTATGTACCCCCTTAGTGATTGTAAAGTGCTCCATGCTCACAGAGCATATGTTCCCTGTTCTGCCACTAGATGGCACTGTGACTCTGGCATTGCCCGAGTCTTGCCATCTCTATCAACCCTCCATACCTTTCGAACACACACACACACACACACACACACACACACACACACACACACACACACACACACAAACTCACACACAGAACATTCCGAGCACCGAGCCCCTGTAGAAACAGCCCAGGTCCTGTTTAATGGAATGTCAAGAAATGCCAGGGCACTCTTTGCAGTGTTGTTTGAAAATAAGGAGTGAGTTTAAACAAAGCGTTTGGTGGAGTAAATCTGTTGCTCTTGTGGCGTTGGCACCGTCTCCACAAGTCTAATGCACAGCCAGATGTGTGTTTGGCTCTCCTATAGACGGCTGGCCATTCACAGGCAGAGAGTCTTTTTCTGTGTTCAGCCATTCTTGGTACTAGACAGCCTCTTCAAACTTCAAGTGCTTCGTCTGGGATTATTGTTGTGTGGATAAAGAATATCCTTGTGGAGAGCTACACGTTTGTGAGTGTGGGTTTGTGTGTGGTGCACATATGTGTTTATCTGTGAATCTGTGTCGAGAGACTAGGAGGTAAAAATTGACAGAGCAAAGGAAAGATGGTAGGAGCAGAAGGAGTGTGTGTGTGTGTGTGTGTGTCTGTGTGTGTGTGTGTGTGTGTGTGTGTGTGTGTGTGTGTGTGCGTGCTTGTCTGTGGGTGTGGAGTGCTTAACGGGGCTCTTTAGCATGTTTGTGTGTGTGTGTGTGTGTGTGTGTGTGTGTGTGTGTGTGTGTGTGTGTGTGTGGGTGTGTGTGTGGAGTGCTTAACGGGGCTCTTTAGCATGTTTGTGTGTGTGTGTGTGTGTGTGTGTGTGTGAGTGTGGAGTGCTTAACGGGGCTCTTTCTCGTGTTTGTGTGTGTGTATGTGTCTGTGCGTGCGTGTCTGTGGGTGTGTGTGTGTGTGGAGAGCTCTTGTGGGAAACAGAGCAGTCCTGTGTTGTGTTATCCCTCCCATCAGTCAGGGTACATGAGGAGAGGCGACTAACAGGCTCACAGAAGGACAAAAATGAATCCTATTCGTATTTGGTGTGTGTGATTGTGTGTGCGTGTTTGAGTATGTGACTGAATGCAAGCTCAAGTTGATTTTTTCCCTTTAAATTCAAAAAAATTATACGTGTTACCTGCGAGAAGCAGACACAATCACACACACACACAGACACACGCACACACACACCCTCTCTCTGTACCTCCTCCTGGATAGATGGGAGTTTGATGAAGTGGCCAGAGCTCTTTTTCCCCCTATTACTTGCAGCAATGACAGGCAGAAGGAGGCGATTTCCATGTCTGCTGAATCCTGATGCTGGTATTGATCCGCCGTGTGTCTCCGGGGGCCGGTAATTTGTTTCTTTAACTCCCCACTGCTCCCCCCGGCGTGGCCTCCGCTAATCTCCGCGCCGCCGGCGTCACTGACCTCTGCTGTTTATGGGCTGATGAGGAGGCTCTGCTCCTCCTGGAGGATTAACACCAGATATACTGCTGGAGTCGGAGACCACCGGGTGGCCTGCTGAAGCTGCCTGTCAATGTCTGTCACATTTGCTTGATTGATGTCGTGCGAGGAGTGTTGGGAGCGAACGGAGCGTGTGGAAATTTGAGAATTGAGAATAGATGAGGGACGCTAGCACGCGTATGACAAGGCTTTGGCTTAGATTCATTTGTATTCTTCACTTTTGCTCCCACTCACTGTCTCAGACAGTGTGTGTGTGTGTGTGTGTGTATCTGTGTGTCTGTCTGTCTGTATGTATGTATGTGTATGTGTGTGTGTGTGTGTGTGTGTCTGTGTGTCTGTGTGTGTCCATCTTCATGCATGTGCATTTTGTCAACTCTATTATCAAGTCTACAATGTCCACAATGTGTTTGTGTGTGTGAGTGTGTGCGTGTATGTGCGCGTGTGTGTGTGGGTGCGCGTGTGTGTGTGTGTGTGTGTGTGTGTGTGCATGTGTGGTGTGTGCATTTCTATGGGTGCATTTCATGGCGTACATGTGAGGTTAACAGCTCTTTCTCTCTCGGTTGCTTTGAAGGAGTTATTGTGTCTGTAAGTGCCTTTGCAGGACAAACAAACAGCCCTGCAAGATGTATATCAGTGATGCCTCTGAGCTTTTACGACCTCCATGTGTAGGTACTGCCGGCATAGGTGCTTAAATCCAATGCGCAAGTGCGTTTGTGTGCATTCATGTGTGTAGGCTGTGTTCACATGTGCACTTCTCAATTATGCATAACTGCCGAAACACGCTTGCATGTGAATGCTCTCAAGGGGAGGGAGGATAATCCCTGCGTCCTCCATGGCCAAAAGGGAGCTGAAATTTCTTGCCTCAGCTCCATTCAAAAACCAGCCTCAACAAAAAGCCTGCCTCTGTAAAGAGAGGTCATTCTAAACAGATCCTCACTCGTGATTCAAGCAGGGGAACATAATTGCATATTTCCCCTCCTGGGCAACATGTTTGGTAGACTCCCGTCAACAATCTGAAACATCTGGGTTTTTTTTCACCCTCCCTCTCTCTCTGTCTCCGTCTTCGGCTTCTCTTGCTCGACTAGGCACATATGCCCTTGGCGTTGCGTTTCATTTCCGCGTGTCTCCAGGCGTAGAGTGTGTAGCGTGTGTGAGTGTGATTTATTTAAGAGATACGTAGCCGGCATTGCCCCCACTGTTTTAGCAGATAAATTGAAACCAATAAAGAAACGCGGGCGCTGTCTGCTGATAGCGTTTGCGCCACTGCGGGGAGTCGATAAAAATGATGACTTTTCCCCGGACATGAGCGGCCTGTAAACGCTCACGCTGGTTCTGTGTTTTTTAGCCTCTTTAATTTATGTGTTTTGTTGGCACGTCAATGGCTGAAAATTCAGCATCTGATTAATCCTTTGCCCTGGTCTCGAGGCTGGTGCGGTGGCACCGAATTGGCATAGATGAATCACTCAGTGGACCACAAACATGAGCGGTACAACCGTACGGCACTGTTATGGCTGCGTGGGTAAGCTTTGTGAAGAGAGATGTGAGATTTGGCTTGGAGTTTGTGTAAGTGTATAATTTCTCAGTGTTAACACCTATATGCCAAGAACTCTCAAGTCTTTAATTTACTGGTTTAAATAGACATATCTCACAAGGAAAAAAAAACATCGCTTCCAACATCTCCTTCCACTTCAAAATAAGCAATTAAACCATGACCAACTGAAAATGGACAACTGAGGAAAATTGCAAAACAAAATTAAAAAATCTCAAACCAAGAAATGAAATGGCAAATAATACAACTCTAATGCAACCTCAAGCTTCTGAGGGGAAAATGGTTTCGCATTAGTACATAAAGAGCATCCAATTACACTCCCCTGGAAGCCCGTAATTCACAAGCAGAAGTGGCTTTTGTCCTTGTCCTCCTGCTTTGTGTCTCACACACTGATGCTCCTCTCTCACGCTTTTAGCTGTGGGGTTTGGAGAGAGTAAATGCCCAGGGTCTGACCACGCCATCTACATACCCCCTGTTGGAGACAAAAAAACAGACCCAGGGAGACAGAGACTGGGTGGGGGTGTTGGGAGGTGGAGGTATTGTATTCGTAAATGGGGGTTTTGTGCCTAAATGTGTGTATTGTAACGTAAAGGGTGGTTTTGTGCCTAAATGTGTGTATTGTAACGTAAATGGGGGTTTTGTGCCTAAATGTGTGTATTGTAACATAAATGTGGGTTTTGTGCCTAAATGTGTGTATTGTAACGTAAATGGGGATTTGTGTCTAAGTGTGTATATTGTAACATAAATGTGAGAAATGTTTTTGTTTGCTTAAACTTGCAGCCTCTTTTGTTGTGCGTCTCTCATGGACGGAAATGAGTAAAAATGTACGTATGGCCTGACTGCTTTCTGTCGGAATAAGAATGCTAGTCTTACTATGCTTTAATGTCTCACTAATCGCTCATGTAGAATATCCTTCCTGCTAAAAATAAACCCCACAATTTCGGCCCTCTGGACTTCCATGAGTGACACATTTTTGCCCATTTTCGTTGTGTTCTAGAAAAGGCAGTAACACAGCCAAAAGCGGCTTAATGACATACTTACGACGTGACTCCAATAGGCGAATGTAAGGATGGCGCAATTTCATGCAATCATTTTTATTTCTGATGCGATCACCGGTCTTCAACATTATGTCAACAGCATGTTTGTGTGAGTGTGTGTGTGTGTGTGTGTGTGTACATGATTGAGTCTGTGCATGTGTGAGTGAGTGTGTATGATGACTTACCATTTCTGATTTTCCATTCATGCCCATTTTTGTGCGTGTACATGAGTAAGTCTGTGTATGTGTGTGTGTGTGTGTGTACATGATTGAGTCTGTCCATGTGTGAGTGAGTCTGTGTGTGTATGTGTGTGTGTATGTATGTGTACATGAGTGAGTCTGTGTCTCTGCATGTGTGTGTGTGTGTGTGTGTGTGTGTGTGTGTGTGTGTGTGTGTGTGTGTGTGTGTGTGTACATGAGTGAGTCTGTGCGTGGGTGTGTGTGTGTACATGATTGAGTCTGTCCATGTGTGAGTGAGTCTGTATGTGTATGTGTGTGTGTATGTATGTGTACATGAGTGAGTCTGTGTCTCTGCATGTGTGTGTGTGTGTGTGTGTGTGTGTGTGTGTGTGTGTGTGTGTGTACATGATTGAGTCTGTCCATGTGTGAGTGAGTCTGTGTGTGTATGTGTGTGTGTATGTATGCGTACATGAGTGAGTCTGTGTCTCTGCATGTGTGTGTGTGTGTGTGTGTGTGTGTGTGTGTGTGTGTGTGTGTGTGTGTGTACATGAGTGAGTGTGTACATGCGTGGGTGTGTGTTTTGTGGGTGTGAGAAACACATTCTGATTGGTCAGCACACATCTCCGAAAGGCATACTGCTGAAGCTTTAAGACCCATCTAATGCTAACTAGTTCTAAAAGGCTACTGAGCTAATATTGCAGTTGTCAAAAAAACAACCAAAATCCAAAATTTCAGAAATTTTCTCACAATTTCTTTGGTAGTAGGCCAAATGAGGAATACGTCCTGTCAGCATCTTTCCACCAGGGATTGTTTTGTCATAAAGACGTCAAGGACAGACTGAAAGACTGATAACACTCCTCTGTATTCGACACACTTCGTCAACGTTTATGTCACAGTATTTTGACTCACAGACGTGCAACCCCCCGATGCTCCTGGATAGTTATGTATTATTATGATGTGTTCCATAGATGGCCTTCATCCCTTTTGTTGTCATGGAACAGCAAAATGTGTCTCCCCCTGACCCTTGTGATATCAGATTTCCTGTTCCCTGTCTGACCCTGCACACCATGCCTGTAGCAGAGACTCTCATCTGACATCTTTTCTTTCATCTGGGAAGTTGGATGACAAGACAGTAGGAAAGAAAGAGAGTAGAGGAAGAGAGAGAGACAGAAGGAGAGACGGAGAGTTAGTGAGTGACAGAGGGAGAGAAAGAGAGACAGAGAGTTAGTGAGAGACAGAAGGAGAGAAAGAGAAACAGAGAGAAAGTGAGAGACAGAAGGAGAGAAAGAGAGACAGAGAGTTAGTGAGAGACAGAAGGAGAGAAAGAGAAACAGAGAGAAAGTGAGAGACAGAAGGAGAGAAAGAGAGTTAGTGAGTGACAGAGGGAGAGACAGACAGAGAGAAAGAGAGTTAGTGAATGACAGAGGGAGAGACAGACAGAGAGAAAGAGAGTTAGTGAGTGACAGAGGGAGAGAAAGAGAGTTAGTGAGAGAGTGAAGGAGAGAAAGAGATGTAGTAAGAGACAGAAGCATTCAGCAAATCTGAAGCCTGATGACAGCGACCCAAATTATACTCAGGGTGATGCTAATGGCCTTTAGTGTGTGTGTGTGTGTGTGTGTGTGTGTGTGTGTGTTTCTGACAGAGAGTGGGTTTGTGAAAGAGAGGTGTGTGTGTGTGAGAGAGAGAGAGAGAAAGAGAGGGAGGGAGAAGAGAGAGAGTGTGTGTATGTGAGAGAGAATGTGTATATGTGTGTGTGTGTGTGAGAGAGAGGGAGAGAGAGTCTGTCTGTCTGAGAGTGTCTGTGTGTGCCCATGTATGTGTATGTATTAGTGTTTGTATTTATGTGTGTGTGTGTGTGTGTCTGAGTGTATGTGTGTGTTTCTGTATGTATGTGTGTCTGCATGACTGTGTGCCTGCATGTGTGTGTGTGTGTGTGTGCCTGTATGTGTACGTGTGTGTGTGCCTGTGCCTGCATGTATGTGTGTGAGCCTGCATGCGTGTGTGTGTGTGTGTCTGTGTGTGTGTGTGTGTTGTGGTGCTGTATGTGTTAAGAGAAATGTGAACAAAGATAGAACATTTGTATGCAGGGATGGATTAACGAACGGGCCTACCGGGCCCAGGCCCAGGGGCCCATGAGCTCAGGGGGCCCCTAAGCCAGAGCCTCTGCGTGAAGTCGCTGTAATGTATCTCTTATTTGTGTATTTTGTTAATTTGCTAATGGCTTTAATTGAGTGTACCTGTGCTGTGTTAGAAAATGTGCATGTGCGCCAGGGGCGTAACTACAGACAATGCAGCCAGCTTGGAAGGTTCGTAGGCAAAAAGCAGACATGGTTTTCTGAATTTTACCGAACATTCGGACGTTCAAAATGTCACTAATTTAATGCGACAGTGACCAAGGATAATTGTTTAATGAAATTGCTCTAATCCCTTATGCAATATATTCTCTTAAAATGGCAAACGTGTCTCTGTCATGGTTTTCATAATTTTAATGGGGAAATCATCAGTAGCAATCTATAACACAATTATATGCTTATCGTGCATACACTATAGAAACTATTAAAAAGTCGATTCATTTCAATGAATAATTTCTTATTTAATTTGTTATTTTTGTCATATACAGATATGCAATGATGATGGCTGGGTAATATGTATCTTGTTCGCCAATGTCAAGTCTCTATTTGATCATGTGACGAGACGATACGCTATAGCTAGTTTAGGCGCAGAATCTGAACGTCAAGACCTAACAAACTGACTGAGCACAGTACGGTACACTTGACGAACGACGCCTTTCAAACATAAAAGTGGTAATGCATGATTTGCTCTTTCAATGGACAGGATAGCCAGCCATTTCAGCCTCTCCTGCCCCATGCTGCTTAGGTAGGTCTTAATCAGTTTCAATTTGGAAAAGAATCACTCGGCTGTTGCCCTGTCACATGTAATGTCAGAAACAATAGCAGGGCAGTGCACCGAAGGTGGATGTTACGGAGTAAACTTTGACCTGTTTACTTTCCCAATACAATAGCCAAAGTATCTAATTCGACCGTTAAATCCAACACATTGTTGGTAAAATATATATACGCCTAATGGTGTTTGTGTGTGCGTGCGTGTTTTGCGAGCGCACAATATTTTTTTTCGCAAAGGGGGGAGGGGGCCTTTAACATGTCCAGGCCCAGGGGGCCGTGGTTTCTTAATCCGTCCATGTTTGTATGTAAGTGTTGTTTAAAATGCAGCATTGCTTCACCTAACTCCCACACTCTCTCTGTCTGCCCTTAGTTAACCTTCTGTCTCTCCTGATTCATCTCTGACCCACACTGCAGTAATCACTCCAACCACTTAGAGCCCCTCTGTAAAACCACACAGTCTCCCAGTTGTAGTTTGCATGTGTGTGTGTGTGTGTGTGTGTGTGTGTGTGTGTGTGTTTGTGTGTGTGTGTGTGTGTGTGTGCGTGTGTGTATGTGTGTGTATACACATGGTACATATGTATTATTGTATCTCAAAGAGATATAGATTTAGACCCAAATATATTACTCATCCTTTAATACTGGAGACAATTCTAGAGGAAACCTTTTAAATCAAACCAAATTATAATGTCATATGCTGTCAGGGCAAATTCATCAGAAATACAGAACATCCATGCAGTTTCCTCATTAGCTTTTAATAGAGATATTTCAATGCATTAGGATGTGTTTATTTTGGCATGTTGGAAATAAACACATATACAAAGTTAATAAAGTATTGCATGTTTTTCAGCTAGAGTAAAACATTGTGATCTGTCTTTTGTCAGAACCTGTCAATGTAATACGAGTCACTCTACGAGTCACTCTACCCCTGACCATAATTCGAACGCAAACCCCTGATTTTAGTCAAGTTTTATGTGACGAATCAGTGTGTGTGTGTATGTGTGCGTGTCTTTTTGCCAGGTTTCATGTGACACAAAAGTGTCATTGTACTGTCTTACTCCAGTTATATAAGTACGCATTCTGCTTTTAGATGGATGTTTTGGATAACTGTTATTTTCTTCCTAATATCCTCAAATTCATTCTGTGGGTATACTGTTAAGTGAAGAACTGATAAACACACTTGTCGTTCTCACTGGCCATCCAGGATGTAGTTTGAGCTTTGGGTCAGAAACCCTGTGAAAATATAAGAAGAGCGTTTACAGCATGACAATGAGAAAGAGAAAAGCCCATCAGCTGATGCATAGCTTTTTAAAAGCCCTGTTTCTGCATTTGAACATTTTCAATTTGATTTCATCAGTCAATAAAACCTAAATAATTTAGTAGTGGAATATTTTTATTTCATTTTATTTGAGCTCTTGTTTAAAACTATTTATCAGAGAAAGATGAAACTTGGCCGGATCTAATACGGTTTTATGATCGCCTATATAGTGTTGTATTCTTTGGATCATAATCGTTCATGGTAGGTGCATGTCCATTGTATTAATAATTAGATTAGCTGCCCCTTACTACATTCTGTAGGCTAAACGGTAGGCCCTTATTTTGTAAGTACAGAGTAGGCTATAAACCATATAGAGTACTTACAGGCTACTATGCTGTAAGGGCACTGCCATACTTCATTGGACCTGTAGTTGGTTGTTTAGGGTTCTTTTTCTACGCCCTCAACCCACGCCCTCGTGACTGTAATTCTGCACCCCACCCCCCCATGCTCACACACACACACTTTGGGAACCACTGCCATATACACACACACACACACCTACAGGGATGCACACAGTGTAAGCAAGATCACGCACACACACAGGCACACACAAACACACACACACCCATTCACATCTGCTGAAATGAAACTTATTTCATTATCTCATATATTTGGGAATATGTTTAATGGTGTTTACCTTGCCTTGGGCTGAAACAGGGAGCCGTGCGCTGTGGCCCTACTTTAATAAAATGACAGCCCTCACTGGAGGCCTGTGCTCCCCCTCACGTCGCTTCTCCAAATGAGTCCTGCTGTCGGAGGAGTCGCGCAATAATGAAAGCAGGCCCAGGCCCATCCTATGTTTGTTTTCCTGCCTTAAATATTTCACAGTGTTTACATGAAGAAGTTACAGGGATATTGGAGGGTCTGGTGGTGGAGTCAAGTCAGCAGTCTTATAGGCACACAAACACACACACACACACACACAGATACACGCACACAGTCTGAGTCTAATGAAAGGAGGCAGATGCAAGGTCACAGACCACCGAGGAGAAGAGGGTCAATTTCACTCACCCAGAACAGGGCCGTTTAATATGGATCTTCAGGTTGTGCACTGGAACTGGAACTACTGCTGCTGGTTCTGCCTGTGGATCTTCCTATTAATCCAGAAGATTCTGGGTCTGACTGATCTGACTAACTTTTCCCTAGATTATTCATTAACATAATTTAAATTGAAATGTGTGGACAAGGCCATAAGTAACCTTAGCAGTAATCCTTTTTTTTCTCTCAGCTGTAATTCATCAAATTTTCAGATGTAATTCATTCAGATCATTCAACCTTTTTTATGTATAGTGGCGTTTGTATGCCTGAAGGTGCAAGATGGATCTAGTTGTAAAATGTGCAGTGCTCCTACTGGTAGAAGGAATCATGAAGGCACCAGAGGAAACCCTAAACCCTTGGAGTGTATATCTATGGTATCACGGTCATTAGAGGATTATGGGATTAAGAGGTCATCCATCATCACGCAGTACTGGTGTGGAGATCAGGAGACATGTTCAGACAAATCAGCCGCAATTAACCTTTATTAGGGTCAGCTCTGTCACTCATCATTCATTTTTACGTCTTTCTCTCCTTCACTCTCTCTCCCTCTCTTTCTTTCATTCTTTCTCTCTCTCTTTCATTTGCTCTCTTTTACCACTCTTTTTGTCCCTCTGTCAGTGTCTTTCCATTTCAGGTCTACCTCTCTTTCTTTTTTTCTTTATAGTTTGTTTTTGTCCTTTGCCATTTCATTCATTTGATTTATTCAACCTTTTTTTGGTCTTTCTCTTTGTCACTCATTTGACCTAACCCAGACACACCTGCCCATACTTACACATCCAAGCACACACACACACACACACACACACACACACACACACACACACACACACACACACACACACACACACACACACACACACACTCAGAGACATACACGCACACACACACACACACAAACACACACACACACACACACACACACAATGTTTCACATGCTTTCAGCTTCTAAGCACACACTACATGATTTTGCCATCCGTCTGAAAAGACCATTGAGGTCTGTCCTTTCTAACATGGATTTCACATCTCCATTCTCTGCCCCCATGATTACCTTCCAAACCCCCTGAACCAGATGCACTGAAACACATGTCATTGTAACTTTATCTGTCAAAATGTGACAAGTCTTTCATATTATTTACACTTTGTAAATAGTGTGGAGAATGATTATGACAGCTAACAAACCTTCAGCCACAGGATTATGCCTCAAACTGATTCGACTGTCCTTCTTGTTGGAGGAAGTCCTGCAAAATGTGTGTTTCATTGAGATATAACAGTGTTGGTTACTGTACACATTTGCTCTCTCTCTATATATGTATGTGTGTGTGTGTGCATGCGTGTGTGTGTGTGTGTGCGTGCGTGTGTGTGTGTGTGTGTGTGTGTGTGTGTGTGTGTGTGTGTGTGTGTGTGTGTGTGTGTGTGTGTGTGTGTGTGTGTGTGTGTGTGTGTGTGTGTGTGTGTGTGCATGCGTTTGTGCGTGCGTGTGTGTGAGTGAGAGATGGTAAGGAGTCACACTGAGCCTCCTGCTTTCTGAAAACTAGGAAGCAGCCAAATGCTTATTTTCAAAATGAGACAAAACTCCCAACATCCCAACAGCTTTTAATGAAGACACAGAGAGAAGCAAGCCATCATCTGGGAACACCTTAGGCTCCACTCTCAGATCATGGAAAATCTCTGCAGGCCAAAATATTACTTAGAAATCAGAAACAGTTCTCTGCCAAGACTCTACAGTTCATCATAGTATACACATGAGGCAGATACCAGAGGAAAAAGGGTGTGTGTGTGTGTGTGTGTTAGGTTGGATAGATGTCTAAAGTGAGCGGGTAAATTCTTGGCCATTTGTTTTCAGCTTCAGTTGATCTATCAAAAATTACAAACCGTAGCTTTAAGAAAAACAGGTAAAAATCTCCAGTTCAAAGATGCTAAAGGGGGTCAATCTGTTCTTACCCAGAATGCAACTGACTAAGACTCCGAGTGGGCCTTGAATGAGGTCTGTGCTGTCTTATGTGTGGGATGGCAATGAGGAGGGATTGGCCTTCTTACCTCTTAGGAGCTGAAGGGATCTAGTCTAGCTGTCACCTCTAAAACACTCTCACAGTTTCAGTCCAACTGACTGAGGGGGAGACTGAACCCTTCGTTACCTCCCGTTTGCTGTACTAAGGGTGTATTAGTGGACTGAAGTTTACATCCTTCATATATAATGGCCTGGAGGCCTGGATTCAGACACCGCTTTTCTCAGGTGACACAGGCTCAGAGAAGCAGACAGCTTTGTGTGTGTGTGTGTAAGTGAGTGTGTGTGTGTGTGTGTGTGTGTGTGTGTGTGTGTGTGTGTGTGTGTGTGTGTGTGTGTGTGTGTGTGTGTGTGTGTGTGTGTGTGTGTGTGTGTGTGTGTGTGTGAGTGAGTGTGTGTCTGTGTGTCTGTGTGTGTGTGTGTGTGTGTGTATGTGTGTGTGAGTCTCAAGATGGAAAAGCTAAGCTGTCACCAGTGCTTCTTGTCCCTTGCAGGTTAAGCGCTGTCTCACGTGAGATGGGAATAATTCAGGCGTGAAGAACAACTAACCACAGTCAAAGCTGGGGGACTCTTAGTGTGAAAGATTCATGAGTTTTCGCTTTTCCTGTAGAAAGGGGGCCTGGCGACAGTAAGCCTCTTTGTGTGTGTTGTGTTGCAGGTGTAAGTTGATGTACTATGAGAGACTGATGTGTATCTCTCTCTCTCGCTATCTCTGTGTGTGTGTGTGTGTGTGTGTGTGTCTGTGTGTGTGTGTGTGAATGCACTGACACCTCTGAAGACACCTGCATCAAATGGCGCATACAGTGTTTGCCTCGAGAGAAATGTTTGTTGTATATTTGTGCATGCATCTGTGTAGGGAAACAGGGGAAGCTTTGGGGGGAGGGGCAAGAGGCTGTTTGAATGGGGCCAAAAAAGGTCCATAAAATGTTTATCAGAACAGTTTCATGCAGTGAGACACACTATTGTCTCCTGTTAGCTCACGTTTGACACGGTGCAGGAACTTGTGCAAAGTGCTTGCGCTTCATGGCGTGTTCTGTGTTTTTTCACGTAGCGCTCACATTAATATTTCACTTACGTTTCGCTGACAGCAGGTTGTCTGTGTTCAGCCCCTCAACAGCCCCTGACTTGACCTTCTCTTCAAAAGGTTGATACAACATGGCATTACTACTCATGACACTGATTGCTATACCATCCCCATGATCTCCACAGCATGGGCGCTCGTTTGTAATCAGCCAGTCAGCACGCAGACTCCTAAACAGGAGCAGACATGTTGGCGTGGCTGCTATTAGACGTTTAGGTTCACTTACAAGACTCCTTGAGACCATTGAATGTTCTTACATGTTCTTATGTAAGAACACATTGACACCTGTTACCAACCTCATCCTTACACACACACACACACACACACACACACACACACACACACACACACACACACACACACACACACACACACACACACACACACACACACACACACACACACAAATACACACACACACACACACACACACACACACACAAACACACACACACACACACACACTCATCCTTAAACCTATTCTTGAGCCTAAGCCCAAGTACATTATGTAACTACATGCATATAAATGCTTTATTAATCAATTCATTAATTAAACTATTAAGCACAAAAGCATTAAGTGGGAATTCTTAGGCTATCTTTAAAAGGTTTCAGAGGAGCAGAGGTTCACCTCAGGCTATCTTTAAAAGGTTTCAGAGGAGCAGAGGTTCACCTCAGGAGATACCTGGGCGGCAGACACAGCGCTTCACTGCCCTCCTTGTCCACTGAGATGTCATAATGGACAAGACAGACATCTGGTTACATTAGCATATACAATAACCCACCATTTCTGGTGGACGGGCAAACACATCCAGAGAGAGAATCCCGGGAGGGAAACAGAGGACGGATACAAATCTGAAAGAAAAAAAAAGCGGAGGGCTCTCTGTGCACGCTCTGTGTGTGTGTGTGTGTGTGTGTGTGTGTGTGCACACCAGCCTGATTAGCATATGAATGATGTGGCGCACGTTGATCTTCTTTTGTGTGTGGACGCAGCTCTGTGATATGTCAGTACCGTCACCTCGAACAGAGAGCACGTTGTTCATTTCTGAACGAGGCCCATCTGCCGCGCGGATACCCGAGGCCTCTTCCCCTTTACAGGCTTTTGTGTGGCTCCACTCAGGCCCTGGATTGGGCTAATTGAATTCCTCCATGTGCTCAATTAAGCGGGAGGGT